>NW_015091198.1:173421-643660 GCF_001431845.1 Calidris pugnax | reverse complement strand
GGGGAGAAGGTGTCAATCCAATGTGCAAGGGGGGAGAAACCTGCAGTTACCATGTTTACCTGAGAACAGTCTGTTTCCCGTCAGGAGAGAGAAGTTGATTCTGGCTCCAATTCTTCACGGTAACAAAAAACCTGGAGCTATTTTTAGCATTTTGAACCTGTTCATTCTCATTATCCTGAAAAGAATTTTACCCAATGGGTGTTGACATAAGCTCTTCTGAGCTGTATCTCAATGCTTTGTGTCTCAAGTAAGATTGTCTTTATCCATCTATTTCAATAGCTTTGTTGTTCAGTAGCAAATAGCTGCTGTAAGATATTTAGACTATTGTTCATCCCTTGTACATTACATAGGTGCTGTCCTTAAGACAAGAAAGATCCTTGGTCTGCTGGTGAAGGCATTTCTTCTAGTTGACAATTCACAGCACTTATTGAATTTACCTAAGTTTCTAGAGTAATTGGAAAGCCTCGTTCCATTTCAAGATCTTAATCAAAACACATTTGGTCCTTTGAGTATTTGCTAAAAAGAAAAGTGAAAAAAACAGTTGGCTCTTTTCAGGAATTTTGTCATTTTGCTGCTAGTGTCAGCTCATGACTGTCTTTAACCTGTTAGTTTTCATGGAGGTTTTCTTAGGCAAAGCGCCGAGTTTCCATCAGTAATTTGTGGTGTATTCTAGCACCATTCCAGCCTTTGGGTGTAGGAAATTCCCGAGACACTGCACAGGGATATGGTAGTACTTCTGCCTGATTTCTCAAAGGCGAATGCTAGGTGCTTTTCACCAGCTCCCTGTTAGACATTAGCAACCAAAGTGGATGGAGGGCCCGAGAGGAAGGCATCACAAAGCTGACCGTAAGTAATTCCTTTAGGAATTCACAGCTGACATCAACCACTTGCAATACAACATAGACAACATTTCGTTGGTTCAGTTTGCTTGGAACTTGTTGATCTTCTTTGTGGTTCATGAAGATGGAAGAATATCCATATTTCTATGATTGCAGTTTTCAGACAAGATGAATTGAGGATGTGAGCTCAAAGATTTTTTCAACAGCTCTGGTCTGGGAGCTATATATTGTATCCTTCCAGGCCAACTCCACATCCCTATTCATGTGTTTTGTGTGTTCCTGATGTGGTTAGAAGTTCTGGTTGTTTACAATGCACTACAAAGAAATCCGATGCTGAGGTGGTTATTTGGGAAACCTTTAAAGTTGCAGAGTACTGAGTTTTTCTTCTACATGTGCTATGTGTATGATCTTCCAGAATCAAAAGATACTGGGGTATCAAAAGAACTGGAGTTCTTCGAAGGCACAGCTGTTCACTCCATCAAATAGTAATACATGTGCCTAATTGATTAGAGAGAAAACCTGTTTACAGTAAATTTTTCTGCAAAATCAGTAGCTCTGTCTACTTGTGCCCTGTTTCCCCAGTCCTCCTTCCCACATCTGAATACAGTCCTTTTGCATCATTGGTGGGATTTTTTCCTTCTGAAATATTTTCGTGCTTTTCCTCTGATTTTTCAAAGACATGTTTTACTGATTACCGTCCAGCAACCTCAAGTCTGACGAAGAAGCACTGTTATTATTTTTCCATGCCCACAGGGTTTATTGTGCCTGGAAATACTTACAATGAATGTGCAGAGATAGTAAATATTTCTTTTTTTTTCCCCTTTTTTTTTTTTTCCCCCTTATATTGCTAGTTGTAAAGAAAGAAGAGAGGAAATCTGCATTCAGTACAAATAGTTTGTGGGGAGGGGAGCGGTAAAGCGGAGAGAATACAGGAAGGAAGAAAATATTATGACAAGTATCTCCAGATCTAATCTATTTGTTCTAAATTATTTTCCATTTTTCCTAGCATTTTTTCTCATGGCTAATTGAGCAACATCAATGCAGTTCTGCAGGCCTCATGGTGGAAGGGCACTGCTTAAGGGCAGGGGTTTATTGCGTGTCTTTGAGCCACGTTATAAGGGGAAGCTGTTTGTTTCTGCAAGGTCAGGTCCTAATTTTCCACTCTGAGCTGTAATTTTGCTTCATACCTGATATGAGAACTGAATTCTGGTTTTGGGAAAGGGAAGAAGAGAGTCTGCCAGGACCAAATACTGCTCTTCATTTTTCTTAAGCACAAACCCCCAAATGTTCCCAGTTTTTAAGACTTTTTTAGTTTACAAGTCCAGGAAATGTCTTATTTGCATAGAAGATTAATGTGAGAGCTTTTGAATAAGTGTAAATTCATAGGTGCTAATAATATGCTGATTTCTAAATGTTTTATACATTGCTTTTTTATGAATTCCATTCTCTCAAATCTTGGCTACCGTCACTAGGATGTGGGAGGAGAATTGTTACCGGGGAATGAAAGAAAAGATAGCTTTATATTACCTTCTGTTTTCACTCTAGGGATACATGTATTATTTCAGAATATATTCAGCCTCACTTGGTTGGGTTTCCATAAGATGGATTTACAACTTCTTTAGGGTCCCACACGCATTTACTGTTTTTCTTCAGAGATCCCTTGTACAGCAGTAATAACTTGCTTTTGAGCAAGACTTCCTTCTCACAATATCAGAATAATGTTCTTGTGAGTGAGGATCCTGATTTCTAATCTGTAATTACATTAATATTTTTGCAGCTGCTGAAAGCAGACTGAGAGGTTTTAATGAAAGGCAGAAGGTTTAACAAGTTGCAACCTGCAAGGGAATCTCAGAGCTGGGAATGTCAAAGCTTTTGAGTTAGATAGGTGTTGAATACATATTAAATAAAAAACTTGGCATTACTCTTCTGAGTGACAGTTTAATACACAGTCAACATAGCACAGTAGAATAGAAAATCTAATAATCAGACACATGTGTATACATGATAACCTCGCATGCTTAATTAAATGGTAGACAAGAAGGGTTTGGTGCTTGGTGTTAGCTGCTGATTAGTAAGTGTTATATAGCTGGCTTTTTTTCTTTTGCTAAGCTGTGAAAAATGTTCTTGTTTTGGTTTGTTTTTTTTTTCCCCTTAAAAGATTTGTTTACAAACAACAACGCATTGTCTTTATAACATCTTGTAAAGTGAGGGCAACATTATTTCATTTTATAGATAGATACTGATTTCATGAGAATCTGCTTCAAAGGGATACATCCAGTGCCTTTGAAAATCAGCATACATGGGCCCCTGATACAGGAAATCATTTAAATGCTTTCCTTTTCACATGAAATAAAAAGTGTGCATAAAGACTTCCCAAAATAGGAATGCTCTCCTGTAACAGGGTTTCATTCATACTGCTAAATATGGGTTAGGAATGTAACTTTAGATGTCAGATTTAAATATATTGACCTGTGCTCTTTTTTTTTTTTTTTTAATTGAAACTGAAATAGCTGTAAAAGATTTTATTTTCATCCAAACATTTTACCTAGCTCTTGCGGGTAAGGAGAAGTTTTCTGCTGGGGAATTAAAATCAATTTAATTTTCAGTTAGCAAACTTCTAATTACTTTTTCTGTTGGTTTTTTTTTTTTTTTAAATGAACATCCATGCTTGAGTATATGTGCATTATAAACCCCCTGTCCTCCCAGTAGACTGGGCAGCAATAAAACTCAGTGGAACTCCACCCCAAGCTCCTACAAAACACCCAAACCAAGAAGGTTGCAAGGATTCAAGCCTGCGTTCATGACACTCTCCACCCCTTGTCCCTGCAGACCTGCCTGTGGTGTTTAACCTCATAACAAACTCCATCCCTGCCCTGCGAAGCAGCCAAGTACTGTTTGCTTATTCCTCTCTTAGTCACAACACGCTTACAGCAGTTGAAGGGGGAACCCCAAAAGGGCTGAGTTTGATCTACCAGGGTGTCCTGTGTCTCCCGGGCAGGTCCTGGGATCCCTGCTGGGGCAGCATGGCTAGAGGCTCCCCCCGACCGGGGGTTTCACACTCGGCACAGCCCCTCTGCAGCTTCCTTTGAGTCCTACAGGTGGGGTGGTCCAAGCCTCAGGGCTTGAAGCAGACCCATCTCAGGTCTGCCCAACTGCCCTCCCACCCGGAGGAGCGCTTTGGGGTCCTCCCAGCTCTCCTGTTAGCCCGTTCCCCACAACACCCCTCTGCACCTGGTGAACACACTGCTCACACTACCTTAAACATTTCCTTTGGCCAGGTGAGGGGTGGCAGGAGATGAGGGTCAGTGTGTGGTGGTACCTTTGGTGCTGTTGCTGCTTCTCATTTCTTAGCTGATTGCTCTGCCATGGGCTTCCCCCACCAGCTACAGCCCCTTCTGAGTCTCCTCTCAATCCCTGCAGAGGCAGTTTTTCCCTCTTCTGCAGTGACAGGACAAGAGGAAATGGGCACAAACTTGAATATAAAAAGTTCCACATAAACATGAGGAGGAACTTCTTTTCTTTGAAGGTGGCAGAGCCCTGGAACAGGCTGCCCAGGGATGTGGTGGAGTCTCCTTCTCTGGAGACATTCCAAATCTGCCTGGACAAGTTCCTGTTCAACCAGCTCTGGGTGGACCTGCTTTGGCAGGGGGGGTTGGACTAGATGATCTCCAGAGGTCCCTTCTAACCCCATATCATTCTGTGATTCTGGCTGCAACCCCTCCGCTACCAAGAACCTGCTGATGCTTTCCAGTGCATCTGGCACGCAAGTTCTGGATCAACTGTTAGTTGTCTGTCCAAAAAGTCTCAAAAAAGAATATGCTTTGTATCCACTTTAACACTGAAATCTGGTACTATATAGAATGAAATTAGTTACAAGCTGGAGTTAGATGTTACACAACTACCATACCCACCTATTTCTTGTAAGAATATATATACAGATTTTGGGGCCAACTTCAGTGGCTACACAGCATTGATATGCTGCTTTTATGCTGTAATAATTTTCCATTTGCACATATCTTTAAAGGAATATATTGTAAGCTCTGTCTTAATTTATGTTTAGCATGGGATCCAGACGTAGGACTACTTTATTGATTTCTTTTTCAAGGGTGGTTGTGTAATACTTACAGAGAATTTCTGGGCCTGTGTTCCTGGTGTTTTGTTGTTAGTCTATTGATGTGCCATTTCAAAGGCAAGAAAAGAAGCTTGTTTCCAGGCAGCCCTGGTGTTCTTGAAGTTTCTTTCTTTGCATGTAAGCACTACCTGCTTCTCTGTTCTGTGTTGGTCTGATCTACAGAATGCTGAGGTTTAGTGGAAAAAGCTGGGGTGCTGGGGGAGCCAATGGAATCTTAAAAATTAATTTTAAAATACTTTTAACAAAAGAAATTAGCAGATATGCATTTTGCAGTGTAGGGTTTTTTTAATTTATTAAAAGAGGAAGTGGTGCTGGTGGTTTACCTTTCACAGGTTTTTACTTCTTGGGCAGTTAATATTCTAACTGACCCCACCTCCACCAACCAAGTTGGCCTTTTATCATTAACAGCTCTAAAGAATTATGTAAATGGAATTGAAGATGAAAAGCACCTAGCATGTTGTGAAGCCAGCCATTGGAAAAGTTCAGCACTGTAACAGACAACACTGCTTTAAGAAGCTAAATTTTTAATTTCTTTTGTTGAGACCTAAATTAACAATTCAGTGCTCATGTAACAGTTTAGCTTCTAATATAAAACCTGTAGTAATAGTGTAATTTTTTGCAGGAATCCTGTAGCAGGCAAGTACTGGCTGTGGTATCTCATCAGTTTGGAAGATGTGATTTCCCAGATGAGGGAGCATATAGAGCTCCAACATGAAAGTTGTACACAATTTCTTTTTTACTAGGGTATCCAAATGCAGAGACTTTCTTTTTTTATTTTTTCATTTTCCTCTGCAGAAGAATTTTTCCTCAATATTGATCTTCCTTTTTCTCCCCTTCCCCCTCTCCCTTCTAAACTTATTTGTGGAAGATGTAAAAATCTTACTCTATTGCTACTTACTTTTTTTTCCTCTGCTCTAGTTCTATACCATGAATTTTCTCTTCAAGGGAAAAATCACAGAATTGATAATTTCAGGCGTTACTGCATAAATTCCTCAGGCTGGATGGCTTAGAAGAAGTGTTAAGCTGGATAAAGTTTTTTAGTTTGGGAAGATAAGATATGTATTATGTGTTATTATCAGCATATGTTATTGGATGCAATTCTCAAAAGTATTAAATGGCAACAGTATGTCAGAGATGGTGGGACCAGGCGTGGGTGCCAGAAATTGTTGTGATGAGCAGTTGCCGATGTCTGCAGATGACAGGGAGAACTGTAACCCATCTGTTCCGAAGCCGTGTAGCGTTTCAGAGGAAAATCTCTGCCAGGTAAGAATTTCTGCTACACACCAAAGAAGATAGCAACCCCGGAGGCTCCAGAAGAACGACCTGATTGCAGATCTTTGCAGAGATGGCAGTGTAATTTTGAGTACCAGAGAGCTTCCTGTAATTGATTGGTTTGGTTTTTGGGGGGACGTAGCTTGGGTTAGTGCTAGTTGTCACAAAACAGCAGCATGTTGCTCTCTGCAGTTAGTCAGCAGCAAGTGCTCCTGGATGATCTGAGGGAAAGGCTGATAGTTAACTGTCAGAACAAATGGTATTTTGTTGTGTAGTGTTGGTCGGATATGATACCAGAGGATTATATTTGTTGCAGTTTGTTTTAATCTTGTTTGCATTGTGGAATGCATAGAAAAGATTGAGTTCATGAAATGGCGCTCTCTACTTTTTTTAATTCTGTGGTTGGTATGGCTTTAACTGTTAACTAGTCCAGGGGAATTAATGCTTCAACAGCGACTGAAGTTAGCTCATTCTGAAAACAAACATTAAGTAGGTGTGCTGGAAAAATTAGTCCTTGAGAAAGCTTTTACGGGTCATTTCATAGTTGGACATGTTTGTTCAGCCATTACAAGTGTTGGAGGTTTTTGTTGGGAGTGGGCATTTTTATCTCACGAATAAAATCTTGATAAAATGATGTAAAATATATAGACTACATACCTGAATTCACCAAATTTAAATGTTTTATATGACGTGATGTCCTAGTTTTCATAGCTAATCTCTTATTTACTGTCAGTGTCTGTAGAGAGAAGAAAAATGGGTATGTTGAGTTTCACCAACGTATTGACAGAAGGTATCAGAAGCCCTACGCTCACCTTAATGGCTTGCAAGAAAAGGCTGGTGTTCAGGCCAGCTGCTTTTTGACCATTGCCACGTGTAGTCACAGGAAAACTGGCTGTAATGCTGGTGTAAAATTAGGGGCAGCTCGGGAAGTTCACAGGCTTGCAGGTCCGGTCCTGTGTGATGCCCACCATGCTAGTGTGCTGTTGAGTATTTGTGATAGAGCGCTATGTGGTGAATATGAACTCTTTTGTATTTTTGTACAACTGAATGAGCTTCCCAAGAGAATTGGGTGATGTATGATTTTTTTTTCCAGTGTGTTAAGTCTCATGAATTTCATTGTGAGTCATACAATGTCTGGATGGGATTTAAGGATCTGGAGAGCTTTCTGATTTTTTGCTTTTCAGTTTCTGGACTTGAGTCCTTCATCAAAATGATAAACTTCTGCCATTGTTTTCAGTGACTCCCACCAAGGAAGGTGATTAAGCCTTTATCCTGATGGTAGTCAGTCTGTAGTTTATGAGGTGCTTTTTCAAGTCACAGGATAGGACAAGGGGAAATGGCCTCAAGTTGCGCCGGGGGAGGTTTAGATTGGATATTAGGAAACATTTCTTCACCGAAAGGGTTATCCAGCATTGGAATAGGCTGCCCAGGGAGGTGGTTGAGGCACCATCCCTGGAGGTGTTCAAAAGACAGGTAGACATGGTCCTCAGGAATATGGTTTAGTAATTTTTATTTCCTATTTCTTTTTTATTTTTTTTTGTCAGACTTGGTTAATGGTTGGACTAGATGATCCTTAAGGTCCCTTCCAACCTAGACGATTCTATGATTCTATGATTTTGTGATTCTTGCTCCCAAATACTTCACTCTTGCACTGGCAATAGGTTTCTGATAGCCCAGGAATTCCCAGCAAGAGGAAGAGATGAAGCAGCAGGGATGGTAGACATCAGGACCATGGGGTCACTTTAGGACTAAATAATCTGAAAACTGGATGCCAGAACAATGTGGGTTAAACTGAAGGGGACATGGCCTGGCAGAAAGAGCAAAATACACTGAGTTAGGAAACTGAGCGGAAATGTGAAGTGCAAGGAGATGTCAGGAACAACTGCTATTTTTATGTTTAATGCAGAATTTTGGAATAGGAGAAGATTTTCCCAGCAACACTATGTGGGTACCTTGCTCTCTGGCTTGTTTGTGTTTAAGAGTGTTGCAACTTGAAAACACTGGTGGTGTTTGAAACAAACTTTTTGGAAGGAGACTGTGTTTTGAGTCAGCAAACCTGTGTTTTGGAGTTTTGATGCGAGTCCATTGCAAGCATCCTCCTTTCCTGTTCAGTAGGAAGCATCCTGTCATTGTCTCTACAGATATGTCGTGGTAGGGGCATGTTACTTGTTCTCACTGGGAGCTAAAAAAGCCTCAGTTTCCTTTTAATTTTCAGGATATAAGATACTTGTGGAGAATTTTACCTTGCGCAAAGGGCTGCATGCTCAAAACTAGGTATGGTGGTACCTATTTGAATTAATCTGTCTGGATACTTACTATCAGTCCCACATTCTGTATTTTCTGTACATTTTAAACACCACTGTGTTTCACTTTCATTAATTATGAACTGTTTTCCAGGCTTATTTTGTGTGCTTATAAAAGTAAAACATGCCTAAAAGGTTTAAATTCCATCCCTTCTCCTCTCTTGTAAGCAAAAAACCCCCACCTGTGCACAAACTCTAAAGAGCAGTGTGTGCCTGGCACAGTAATTTTATCTTGGTTAGTGGTTCCCTTTTCCACTCATATAGGTTGCCTGGTTTCATTTTTTGGGACAGACTGATCTTAGCTATTGGGAAAAACATAAATCTCACCCACAACATAATGAAGGCACTGAAAATACTTCTTATAGCCCTGTTGCATTCTCTGATGTTGGTTTGGTTTCATAAAAGCGTGGTTTATTCTCAATTCTTTTCTCACTTTTGGAGAAGGTGAGAGTGCCGAGTGGTTTATCCATATGTTGTGTCCACAGATCCTGGCTAAAACTTCTTTCAGTTTTATGGCACTGATTGCAATAGCACTATATTATTTAGTCCTCTTCATTTGCCTCTTTGGTCTCTGCAAAAGCAAGTAGCTTTGATGAAATGCTTATACTGCCTCTGCCGGTGCTGATGATCCCCAGCTGAATTCTTTCCCATACTTTGGGGTGACACAGTGCAGCCCAAACATCTGCTTCCTAGTTATATTTTTGATCATACTTTCACTGTCTGCCTTTGTGTCTGTGCTTCTTCTGCCTTGTTTGTTCTTCTGCGTTTCCTTCTTTCTTCTTTTGCAAGTTGTGCGGGGTTGACCTCCTGCAGTTCAATCAGAACAGAGGAAATGCAAGCCAGTATCTCACATGGAAATAAATTTTGCCTCTGATGCTATTCCAGCATGTTTTTCTAGGGAAATTTAAATGAGATGTTTTATTCATACAGAATCAGTATTGCTCTGTCTCTTCCAATTGTAATAGTCCTGGATGAGAGCAGGAGATCATCTGCAGATTTAGAGTCATCTCAAGAGCAGTAAGTTTATATGTAAGTTTAATATTTCACTGTACTAAAATACTGAAGATTAGAAACTTTTGGGAATGTAATGTGGTTTATATTGAGTTGCCAGCAGAAGAACAAATTTGAAATTCCTGTGGAGGATGCGTGATGTTAGAGTCGAAAGCGCGGAAACCAAGTAAAGATGCTTTGCAAAAGGAGGACACAGGAAGCGGGACAGACAGAAAACTTTTTTTTTTTTTTTTCTTGTCTCATTCCCAACAGAGAACCAGAGCAGGAGCTTCTACTTAAGCACCTGCTCTGACTTCCTCCTTCAGTAACAGACCTGGTTATTTTTGTAACCCGTTACGTTTTTTGGTTTTGTTTTTTATCTTCTCTGGATTTGCAAAAATAATGAATTCACCAGTGCCACCTTGAAACATCTTGCTTTATTGAGTTGAGTGAATGTTATGCTGTACTCTATTAACGTTCTGGGAACAGATTTACATATTTTTAATTTTTATTTTTTTTAATTGCAATAGGAGAATATCATTTGCATTTAAGTGACCATACTACTTTGCATGCAAACAGCTCACTTTAGGAGCATGAGGATAGTTTATAGTGATTTTAATCTTCCTTTGAGGAGTTACGAGGTTTACTAAATAGTTTGTAGAGAAATAAGCTTAGAGGCAAAGATGGTAAATAAATAATGCAAGATCAAACAAATATGAGTGATGGAGATGGGAACAGACTTTTGCAGCGCTCTCACCTCCAATCCTGTACACGTGAGCTCATGCTCCCTGCTTTTGAGCTTCCTGCCCCTTCCCATGTGGCAGTCTAAAAGTGCATGTCTGTCTGTCTGTCTGCAAGGCATCAAAACTGGGAAAGAGATCTAGACCTAAACTTGCTTCATTCCCCCTGCATCCAAAGTTAAAACTAACCATGAGCAACTCCAATCCATGTCACCGTGTAGCTGCCCAAGTGCTTGTGCAGGTGCTGGGCACGGGGCAGCCTTGCCTGGCAGGAGAGAGAAGCTAAAATTGCTTCCTTTGGCATGAACTTGAAATGTTTGTGCTTAGTTCAGTGCAAACTCTTCCTTAGAGAGGAGCCTAAAGACATCATTATTACAGTGTAATTAAGTCCTGTTAGCTTAACTGCGTAGTACACTTTAAAGCCTTAAGAAATACTTGCATAGTGTTTTAGAATGAAGCAAAAAATACATAATAGATTTAACAGTGAATGCAATTAATTCAAGATTTAATATTGTGTTTAAGTAAAAAAACTGCAGACACGTTTTTGAAAAATAACTTTTGATGTAACTTTGCAGAGCATTTTTTTTACACGTGGCAGTAATATGCAGAGGATATGATTTGTTTGTCTTACAGTTACAATTTTAACTGTTTTTCTGTTGTCTGCTGTGGTTTGGTGTTGATTATGGATTCCCTTACTGCTGTGATGATTTCATACAGTGTATGTAATTTTATTTTTTTTCTCATTTGCCTCCTCAGTCTGTCTGAGGGTAGCTCACCTTTCTCCCCACATTGTTGCAGCTGGCTCGGGAGGTAATTCTGTCAGTGTGACTTAATTTTCTTTCACCTGGGCTTTCTTGTTACAATATCCTGGTTTGGGGTGTTTGTTCATTTGGCTTTTGAGAAATCAATAGAAGTACTTCAACACTCCTGTTGGGTTTTTCTCTCTTATCCTCTTTAACTTTTTTTTGGTTAAAATTATTAACTAAGTGATTTATTACAACCTCATTAAGCATCTCTTTCTTAGGACTAGCTTTTTATTATCCCAGGGTCCTGAGACCAACACCCCCAGGTCCTTTTCTGCCAGGAATTTAAGAGACACTTGTGTGAAGATGTTATTTAATTGAACTCTGACTTGGGCCAAGTAGGAATTTGGATCCCTCTTTTCCCCGCAAACTGCATTTTATGACTTCCAGAAGCACAAACACACAAAAGCTGTTAATCCCAGGGACATTCTTGGCAAGACGACCTGGTTAAAGCATAAGTAACCTGGGCTATTTACTATGTGCTGGTGATAATGGGAAAACAAAGAAAAATAAGAAGGTGTTGTCAGAAAAATGCATATTCACAAGATTATTTCTTATGTCTTTTTTCCTAGGACAAAATCACTAGTAGAATATGTAAAATGTAAACTATTTGTTATGGTATATATTGACAGAATTCTTTGAGTTTCTTTCTGATGGTGATCCACTTCATTTGCTTGCATATAGAATCTGGATTTAAACAGGACATTTCAATTTGCTGTCTAATTTCATATGTTCATATTGTCTGTGTAGGAGAGCGTTTAAGCTGGTTGTAAATTAGGTGGACAGACAATTTCTGTTATAAAGGGGGGAAATAATGTATTTTAGAGGTAACCTATCAGAGACTGCATCTATTCATACTATTTATAATAGCTGAAGTAGACTGAAAGTTATGAGATTGTGAGTTTATATTATAATCTTTGCCCTGAAAATACGAGGATTCTCAAACTTGCTGATTTTCTTCATGCCAGGAAATGTCTAGCATGTTCTCTGCAGGGTAACATATTACCTTTCTTTCGTTGTTGAGATAGTTGACACAAAATTCTGCATGAAACAATTGAACTTGTGTGATGTTCCTATGCCAACTCACTGGCATCTGCTTTTTCTCATATCTTTTGTGATACTTCAGTACACTTCATTGCCTGGGGAACAGAGGATCACATATTCTGCCTGTGCAGAACGTAAAGGCAGTGCCATCCAGGATTTAGATCCAGTTGTTATCCCAATAACTTAAGTAAAAGTATTTATTTTCCAGAAGACATTGATTTTTTTTTTTTTTACACTTCTGTTAAGTTAGCTGTGGCAAACTACTCCACAGCTTTAGTGGGGAAAAAAACACCAGTCATTTTCTTTAAAGAAATAAACTCATTTAATGGTAGGATACTAGTGGAAGTTGCATGCTAAAATACTGCATTGTGTTGTCTCTGTTGCTTAAACTTACTAGGTATTATTTGTTGAGTGGCACTGTTATGTCATTCATTTATTTAATATGTTGATTGGGTAAAGTTTGCTGATACCAGTAATAATAAAGTTAAATTTAGCATA
Source organism: Calidris pugnax (assembly GCF_001431845.1). Taxonomy (NCBI): domain Eukaryota; kingdom Metazoa; phylum Chordata; class Aves; order Charadriiformes; family Scolopacidae; genus Calidris; species Calidris pugnax. Next base: position 631,039 of record NW_015091198.1, on the reverse strand, counting down.
ATAAAGTTAAGCTAATCACAGTGTCAGGTACCAGGAGGCGTATCTTTTGTGATACAAAATACACCTATTTGTAAACAGCAGTAGGATATATAGTAACTATACTACCCTGACACAACTGTATTTATGAAATAGTTTGAATAAAAGAAATTTAAACTACTTATTTGGGTTTTTGGGCACTGACTTGATATCGAGCTGGTCATTGCTGGATGGTGTGTTATTGGATTCCGGTTGTTAGCAAATGATATTCGTGGAAGCTTGTGAGAGGAAGTGTGGTTTAAAAATTTGGATTCTTGCTAGTGGAGTTACTGGAATTCTTTACAAATCTGTAATATGCATTAACTGATACAGTTTGGTAGTTTCTCCAGCTCTGAGTTTTATAATACAGAACAGAAAACTAGCTTAGCCTGGGAATAGCCAGTGAACATTGATTGTACTGGTTTGGGCAAGCGCTGTGGTTACAGAAATAAGCTAATGTGAAACTGGATGGGTATAATCAGATATCTTCTGAAAGCAACTGAGATGCTTGCAACATGAGGCAGAGCAGCTGTCAAAAATGTTCTTGTGCAAATGTGGTTATCTTTATTTTTGGACTAACCAGCGTTTTGTCTTCACAGCAGCTACACTTCTGAATGGAAGTGGCTTGCAGACAGAGCTAGAATTGGCAGCCGTTGGACATGGCTTCAAGCCCAGATTTCAGAACTAGAATACAAAATCCAACAACTAACTGACCTTCACAGGCAGATACGTGCCACCAAGGTATTGTCTGTAAGCTCATAAATGGGCTTTTCAAATAATCTTTTGACAGTGTTTCTTGTAATATTTATTTATTTGGTTCCTTGTTGTTGTTGTTGCTGTTGTTTGTTTTGCCGTAGAGTTCTTGTATCCACACAGACTATCACATGCAAAGGTTAATGAGAAAGACATCAGGAGCTAAAAAGTATTGTACCCTAGAGGCACCAGTGCAGGACTGGGAGTCAGAAACTCTTACCTTCCTATCTGTTATAGTTCATGACTTTGTTAGTGACTTTCAGGGGCCCAGCACAAGGTACTGCATTTATGACACTAGTTTTTTCTTCAGCAGAAGAGGCAAGATTGGGTTTTCAGGTGGGGTGGTTGGTTATTCATTTTTGTGTTGTGGGGTTTCAGGGTGGGTTTTTTATGTTATTTACAGTGCGTGTTTATTCTGAGGATTAGCTAGTTAATGTTTGTTCAGCACTTTGAACAGGTCAAGGATTAATTATTACTAAAATTCCAATGTGTGTAACTCATGTACAAGTTTTTGTAAATCAAACTGGCTAGACAGTGGGAAAGTCAAATTCCTAAAACATGAACAATCTATCAATTTAATGGGTTCCCCAGGTCTTTCTCATGTGCAAGAAGCCAAAACCTGTTATAATTCTGGTGGTGTGATAGTGAGGGGTTTGAGAGGAGGGCTCTCTGGCTCTCCATTGATGAGCCTCTTGTAGGTTGTCTCATCCATGCTGGGGTCAGATAAGCACAGATGGAGAGGAGCCAGAAGATGCTTTGGACTTTATGTGGCTGAACATGAGACTTCGAGGGAGTTTAAAAGGAGAGGGAAATCACCCCAGAGAGCATTTCCCCCAGATCGCATAAAGAAAAATTATTCCCTCTTCTCCTTTTTCCCTCAAAGACTTTCTTTTCATATCCAGCTTTCTCTCTCCTGCTCACAACTTTTCCCCAGGAATTGAAGAGCCTTTGTTTGGGGGTCTGCCCTGCCTCTGCCCACAGAAATGAAAGCAGATTTTGTATTTTGGTGAAGGGAGAGAATTCTCATATTTTAATGTTGTCCTAAACACCAGGTACATGCACGCTGTTACGTCCAAAAGCTATTAGCCTTAAGGGTGACATAGGTTTCATGAGCTGCAGAAAATGGAGATATAAAAAAACAGAGAAATGAGAGAAAGAACATTCTTTTAGTCACGCATTTTCTTCGCATTAGGTGGTGTGTTGGCTTGGAGCCTAGTAATCTTCCTGGTAGAGATCTTTAGTGACATTCTTTCTTGCAAACTTCATGCCCCTTTTACCAGCTGTGGTATTCAGTATTTGGCATTGTGTCCCATAGTGAAGATAGACACATATTTTCTTTGGTTGTGATTTTTTTGTATATGTATCTGTAGCACACCAGCACAGCAGCCACGGAAGGACACATGGGCTGATAGAAGAGCTCTTTGTTTTCATTTAGTGGCTCCAGAGTAGCTACACAGTATCATTAGAATTTGTGTGCTGTTTTTAATTGTTTCAGAGTGTTTTTCATGTGTTTTGAGTGGAAAAAAGTGTGATTCATAGCCAGTGAACAATGATTTCAAGCAAAACGCCACTCCTCTACCACCATAACGCAATAGGAAGGGAGATGGTTAACTAGTGGGCAGTTTCCTGGCCTACCACATTGTGCATTGTGTCTTCTCCATCTCTGTGCACACAGAAGTAGCAGCTCTGCATCTTTGAGAGTCCCTTCATTGAAGGAAAAAAAAAAAAAAAGTCTATCTGCAAAATAAAACAGTTCCATTAAGGGGGAGGGGAGTTAATTGCCAAAACCTACCGGTTGTAAACCATTTAATTTACAATTCTTATATAATCAATATTAGTCTTGTAATTCTTTAGTCTTCCTCTTCTGTGCCTGTTCTGTCATGCCCTTTTTGTACAATCTGTCAATTTTCTCCTTCCTTTTCTGCTTTTCTCTTTCCATGCTTGGTCAACAGGATTCTCAACTTAAAAAAATAAAAGTCAAAAAAATAAAATTCCAGTGAAAGTGAGGGGCACATCCCCCTCTTTTTACCACTTTTACTATGTGTCTTCCTATTCTTCCAACTTCACAACTTGCAGTTTCTACTTTTGCAAGTTGGATTTTTTTTTCCTCTCTCTGTGGACATGACCTTGATTCTTCTGCAATAAAAGATCTAAAGTTGCTAAATTCTAAAAGAGCCTAAAGCTAGCTTTTCCTCCTGTTGTGGCACATAAAAATGAGATTTATACTTGAATTTCCTTGAATGTCCTGCTGTTGGTCTACAGCTTGTAGTATGATACTGCCTGGATTCGTTTCCATCTGCTGTAAATGGAAAATTGCAGGTGATCAGCTACTACCTGATAAGGAATGTGGAAACATCTAGGGTTGACTTGATGGAAATTCAGAATCTCTGTGCCCCTTTTGGGCACTAAAGCAAGTTTTCACTCACCTACATTTATTTTTAGAGATTATCTTTGTTCTCAGCTTTAAAATCAGAACTCAATAAGTTAGAGACACAATGAGAACAGGACAATGTCATGTTCTCTCCTGGTCTCCCCTTTGAAGTCCCTTTGAGACTTGCTTTCATGTTTCAGGGCAAGTTACTGCTGAGGCAGGAGGCAAGATGTGAGTGAAACCACAGGATCCTTAATTTTCCACAGCCATAACATACATCTTACTTAAATAAATAATATAGGGGTTCCTTGTGTTCACATGATGACAGTCTTTCATGGTTTAGTGGAATATTCTTACTAGAAAGAAAAATTTGAGGCAGTGTAATTGAATGGTCCCATTTTTTTAGTATCTGCTTGGTATTTGAGAATCAGTCAGTACTTAAAAGCAAGTAAGTTCTTTCCCTTTCATCTTTGGAAAAAGCCTGCAGAGGTTTGACGACCTTTTCCAAGTAGTAAACTTATTTGCTCGAGATAATGACAAATTAAGGGACGGTTTGACAAACTGTTTTTGACTGTAACAAAGTTAGCAAAAGCTAATTATTTTGTTTAATTCTTTAAGTTGTTAAACCAACTGAGATGTTACCTAGGATTGAATATGACACGCTTCTGTTTTTCTAATCTGTCATGTGGAAAACCCAATGGGGGTATTTTTTTCCTAGTTCCGTTTATGAAACTTATTTTCCTACCATATAGAGTTATATTTATCTTATTACGTGGCATTTTAGATGATAGACCACGTCCTGATACCATGTTTGTGCAGATTGTCTTAAAAGGCAGTGATATTGCTAGAATATTAAGGGCAGTTACTTCTGTAATTATGAAACTCTAAAAATGCTCACCTGAAAAAAACCCAAAATTGTAAAATGCTTTTGTTTTGAATTTTTTAGATCTTTGCTACATAAAAAATAACAACCTTCATGTTTTGCTTAGAACGTGGATAGGAATAAGAAAAATACAGCACTTTACAATGCTGCTGCAGAATTTATTGGCTGCAAAGACTATAACCAACTTCAAATCAAAGGGTGGTTGTTTCTTACAGAAGAGTCTCAACGGGGAAATGATTGTATAGTTTCTCTAATAAGTATGAATTTCCGATTTGAATTTTGGCACAGATGTTTAAGCAGAGGTATAACACTAAAGTGATTGCTATTGTAAGGAGTAGCAGAAATGGTGCAGCTTTTCATTAATGAAGACACCTACTATTTTGATATTTTAGCTGTGAAGTGTATTTAAAATCTAGTTCAGGGATTCAAAGAGTTACTGGGAGGATTTAAGGGGGAAGTGCCAGGTTCGGCTGCCCCTTAAAAATGATTTAGGAGGGTTAATCCATTGTCAACCAACTGTGTTCAATTGCTGTTGTCTAGGGGATGGTGATCTTAGAAGAATTCCCATTTCCAAAAGACATTTTGAAGAAGCAAATACAATTGACAGACCAAGAAGCTTTATTAAACGCCACAGGGAATTCGCAAGCTGCCATTGAGAGACAGGATTCTTTGCCGGAGCATGACTTTGAAATGTCACCCAGCAGCCCTACCCTGCTTTTACGAAACATAGAAAAACAGGTAAAGTAAAAATGAGAACTGAACGGTCAATGGAGCCAAATGATTTGCTTTAGAAATAGGGCAGGTTCCATGGTGATGACTTCCAAAAAGGAAGATATTTTGCAGTACCCAGAGTGAGTGCTGATGCATTGAAGGGCTTAAAGAAGTATATTGTACACCAGGTTACAAATTAACCTTTTATTTTTGATGTGTCTGTGTTACCGCATTGTTTCCATCAAAGCGGCCACATAACAGCTCCTAATAGCTATCCAGAAACCTGCCTGTCCTTTATAGTTAGGCTCAATGTGGAGTTGCCACAGATTGTTTCAGGAAATACTTAACGTGAGGTGAAAGAGTTCAGCTGAAGATGGAGGTACGTTGCACTTGAAACAAACAAAAAAAGCCCCAGCGGAACACAATTGTTGGTCTGCCTTTTCAAGCATCATAGTTTGAGAGCTGAGGAATTCCAGGTACTTAAGAGGCAGAGCGTAAGAGTAGCTGGGAGCTGAGTTTCAGTTCATGGTGTTCAAACCAGTCGTTTCCAAGGTTAATTCCAGGAAACGCGATATAGGCTCCAGCAGGGTTTTCTTTTGCTAGAAAGTACATAAAGAATGTGGTAGAGTCACATTGCTGAAGGAGATACAGGAAATTTGTTTTCAGAATGAATGTATGCAGTTAGCAAGCCTGACAAAGCCAATATAGTGCATTAATATGTTGCTTTGCTGCTGTACATAAATTCTTGGTCATATGCACGTTTTTTAAATGGAGTAAAAGTAGCTTGAGGTACTAATGCCTGTTCCTGAATCTCTGTGCCAATTTTTCTTATTTGATAGTCATACTTTTCCTGTTCTTAAAATGCTTCCCCTGTTTGATAGATGTTATCCACAACAGACAGGAGTGAGGAAGCAATGAAACAGGAAATTTGTATACACAGTGCTGGCAATTGCACGAGGTAAACCAAAGAGCATTTTTAGAATGTGGTGAATGTCCCCTCTTTAAGTGGTTGCTTGGAGAATTAAACCTGCTTTTCAGTAAGAATTTGACAATTAAAGTAATAGTAGTGTGTTTCCTGGTCCCTAAGTTGCTACAGAGGTCTAAGAACTTTTAATGATCTGAAAATTACTTGAAGTAAAGGTATTCTTCATTTAAGGCATCTCACAGATTACATCAGATTTCTTCCCTTAACACCACAAAAAGCTTTGGGGTTTGATTTGCTTTTTGACTGTCAGTTCTGTAAATCAACCTTAACTCTGACGGACTGAGTTTCTTCTTGTTCACTGTCAGGAGTAGCGATGCTGTAGGCTGACGTACATCCACAGATGTTCCCACGGATTTCTTCAGTTCCATGTTAAAAGTATTTATTAGTTAAAAAAAAAAATTTTGCTTGTGAACAAAAAATTCATTAAGAATAAAAGTGACCGAGCCAGGCCATTTTTATTAATATTGTTTTCAAGTCTTTTTCATAGCTGTGCCACGTTTTAAAAACATGTATATTTTTCCTTGCATTTTGGAAGTGTGCTGTTGTTTTGGTGCTTTTATATTCAGTAGAGACTTGCTCCTTAACAGATTGAATTCTGTTGAGATTTTTAAATCAATCTGCTAAATATTTTACTGGCATCTTGTTTGCTTTGTCCAGGCCTTTGATAATTGACTTTCTATTTCTGTTCTTTATTATCTATCCCTGAATATTTTATTCTGGCATGAAATTTTTACCTGACTGCATCACTTAAACATGAACAGAAAAGACATGAGTTGAAATAAAATGGAAAATACTTTTTCTGCCTCTTTCTGCATAAATGGTAGTGCCTCAAAATGTAACAAAACCTTACTGGGTGACCTTTAGTAATCTTTGTTTTAAACAATCTTAGTTCTGAATGAAAACCCTACAAAATAATGTAAAATTTTACCAAAACCAGTGTGTTATTTCAGATATATTTAATTTCTGGTTAGTGTGTAGTACACACTTTCGTTCAAGAAAGCTATGTTTATTGTCAGAATAGCCTTTAAGGTTTGACATTTAAAACAAAAAAATCATTGTGAAATGTTATCTGGACTCAGTCCACAATTCATTGCTTTATAAGGAGTAATTCTTAGTCTTAACTAATTAGCTGCATTTGTTTCGGAGCACTTCTGAAAGTCTGGGTTTTGGTGGGGTTGGGCCTTCTTGCTGCTGTTTTTGAGGATACCAGAAGATTTTAGCCATTCTGTTTGTAGTTACAATAGTCCTCCTGTAGTTACACTTCCTTTTATAAAAACACCTTTGTCAATCTACATTGAGCAATGAAGAGGATTCTTTTAACAAGAAAAATACTTTGAGGGAACAAAATGTACAATGAGTAGATGGCAGACTTTTCCCCTCCGCTGTTGAAACGCTTGTTGAATGTTCAGCCAGTTAGCAGCTCTGGGCTGCAGCTGTTGTAACATCAGCTGTAAAGTGCTCTGGTTTCTTTTGCCTTTTAAAAAAAAAACTTTGGTTAAAATTCTAAGGTCACTAATGTGTTTTGTGTACTGCCTATTCAAATGTATAAAAAGTGTCCTTGGCTGGTTGTTCAGGGTTGTGTTGGCTTTTTGTTGGTGTGGGTTGTTTTTTTTTGTTGTTGTTGTTTGTTTGTACAGTTGAACATAATACTTGTGAAAGAAAAACATGCCACACTTGATTAGAAGAAACTAAATATGATTATTCCATGATGTATACAACTGGAATCCTAAGTAGGAAAACAACAAAAACCCAGGACCTTCGAGCTGTTGAGTCTGAATGGAAGTTTGACTACCTTTTATTTTTCTTATATTTTCCAGAGTGCACAACTAAGTGAAATCATCAGCAGCCTAATTGCTCCACTCAATCTGTCTCCAGCTTCTTCATCTCTTTCATCCAAGACCTGTAGGCACAGACAGCTGGTCAATGGCATTTCATTCAGGTAGGTGATAGCATGGTAATGTTTTTTTTGAGACTGATTCTTGGTAATGTTATGTAGATTAAACAGATCACATTAACATTAGTAAAACAGGAAGAGAGCTGCTTTCTGCAAGCTTCAAGAGAAGTCAAGTCTTGCTTGTAAGGTTGGAAGTAGTAGGATTTTGTTTTCTTCTTAAAGACATCATAAAAGCATGCAGTCACTCACTGTCAGTGCATTTAAGTACTGGGAAGATTAATATATCTGGGAAGTAGTGAAAGGATACATTAAGTAATGCACTACTGATTATTTTAGACTTAATGCATTCTGTCATCACGAGTGCAACTGTATTTCTGGAAGAGTGACAAACTGGACTTCACTAGTTTAGTAGAATTCATAAGCAATGTCAACTGTGCCTCAGCATGGGTCAGTGACATATATTTCTGGGAGCTTCATTAATTTTAAGCACATCAGTTTTCAATACAAGGCCAAATTTTTCTTTGCCAGCTCCTTTTTTAGGAATTTGGAGATAATATTTTTCCATTTGTGGTCTTTTTTTCTGGATGGATAAACCTTCCAGGATGACTGTAGCAGCTCGAAATTGATATTGTAAAAAAATATTTCTCAGTACTACTCCATACTTCTTAGTAATTCCATCTTTATTCAAAGATTTTAAAATACAGTACAGGCTGTAATCAGTATTAGTCTCAAAACAGCATTAAGGTAATTGGCTACAGTCCTGTCTTAGAGAAGACCTAGGTATGTAGGGTATTTTTCCTGAGATACTGGCAATGTGATTTTTTTTTTTTTGAGGGTGGAGGGGTTGCTGTTATTCTTAGGTCTTAATTAAAATCAGGTGGATGAAGAAAGTGCTCCCTACCAGAGCTGGCGGGTTTATGGCAGTGTCTGCAGCAGAACATAATTCCCTGGCTCCCAGCTCCAAGAAGAGCTGGCCACGCCGTCTGTTTCCCCAGCTTTGCCACAGAGGCTGTAGCCTCCCACAAAGAGATTATAATGAGCAGCTTGGATGTGCAGCTTCTTTAACTGCCGTCTGTTCCCAAAGCAATTGTGTGACTGTGTCCTAAATTTAAGGATGAAGGGGACCTGTCATGTAGCATTCATCCTCCTGACATATCAGTTGTTTGCAGAAAACGTAGGAGAAAATCAGAGGATTCCTCTGAGTTTTGGAATAAAAATAGTCTTGAAATAGCAGTTCCTAGTAGTGATAAGTATGTGGAAGAGGAGCGTAGTTTAGGCTGCTAGAAGGCTGTGACTTGAATCTGTGACTTTTTCATAAAACAGATGAGGAGGGGTTCCCGCTTTTAAAAATGTTTTTAGGAGTGTATGAAGTTGACTTCATGAGGAGGGACTCTGATGATGTAACTTCAAGCCACTCTCTTCTGATTTATCAGGCACTGTCCAAAATCAGTCTTAATTCCATTTTATGAGCAACACAGTTGTTTGCTTATGGACTACTTACTCTCTCTAAGGCTGGTTGTTTTCTACTTTGATCTACTTTTTGTTTGATCTATAAAAGCCCAAAGAAGAATGGGAAGATATTCTCAGTGTTGTAGCTCTAAACTGGAGTTGGTGAGTTCGGTGTTGGAAAGGAATCTGAGAGACTTGAGAGCTTTCTAGATGTCACCTTGAAAATCAGTTAAATTACTAATTTTAATTTTTCACTTCTTGTGAAGTGTTTTGAAGTCTACAAATAAATACTGTTCATTAAAGATGGTAATTAAGCATGATATAGAATGGATATCATGAGAATCCTGCAGGGAAGTTCACTGGCTTCTACTTCTTGGTTTTTTGAGTGTGTTTCAGGTTTTTATGGTATTTTGTTTCATAGTAGTTCTGCATGCAATTAATTGAGACTATTACATACTACAGTTAACTTCATTTCTTGGCTGCTTCTCCTGTCACTCTTTCTAGAGCTCACTCTGATTGTATTAAGTACTTGAGAAAGTAGAAATAAGAATCAAAAGTAAGGTGATTGATTGACTTTGAACAGGAAAATTAAAAGGATTATAGCAATTTTTACTTCAGTAAATTCTTGAAATTAGTTGTAGGCTCTTCATGTGAAAGATATAATACTCCATGTTTAAAATAGGTCTAAGTGTGAGGTGCTTTGAGGTTGGCAATCACAAGGTTGCAGTGTGGTTGGCTACATGGGCTATTGCCAGTGGAAGTGGTGGTGCATGTACAGTTCCTGGTTGATTAAGTGTGGGTAACCTTGAATTTGTCAAGGTCTAATTTCATTAGTGACTTCCTTTTACTATGTAGCTTTTCTTTGCTGAATTGAATCTAGATGCCAAGATTAGCCAGATATGATCTATGAAGGTAAATGTTCACAGAAGCAGTTCCCTGCACTACTGATAACCACTTTCTTAGGAGGGGAGAGGAATGAGAAAGTTGATTGTTTCAGTACAGATAGAGCCTGTCTGATGCCTTGCTCTGCATCTGTGTATCTGTGAGTGAGGTCTCTGGTTTTTGGCCAGGATAGAGAGCAAGGAAGGCCAACCTGTGAGCTTTGAAAGGAACGTTTCTGCAAATTGATGAATCTTACATTTGCCAATGGTTCATTTCACTCTACGGTTGAACCACATTTTGAAAACCACTCAAATTAAGATCAAAAATAAACGGATAACTCAAACCTTGACTGGGAAGCCTAGTGGCAGGAAAATCATATGCTGGGTACTGGAGATCAAAGACCTGGGCAGACCACCAGGATAAAGGCAGGAATCACAGAAGTTGAGGAGCCAGACTGAGGAGCTTTTTGTTCTAATTTACCTGTCCAAGTTGTCTTTCATGTAAAAGGGAGGTGTGTGGAAATTGCAAAGTTGGGCTTGGCACCATCTGACTGCGAGGTGGATAATTACAGAGAAAATGTTTTTAAGAATTTGGAGAAAGTATTTTAAGAAATCTTTTGCGTGGACTTTAAACATTGTAGTTCTCTCTCAAGCCTTAAAAATCCAGTGTTAGCACTAAGAGTGTCATGCTTCAGAATTTGGGTTTTTTTCTTGGCACTTATTAGTATGTTCCTGTTAAATATTTTGAACCATCCCTTTTTTAATTAGCACATTTTTTTAATTGAGTCTTTGTTGCTTATTTGGATTCGTCCAATGTGTCAGAAGGACAGCTCAAATTCAAGCCCGTAAAGCCTTGTTACCACACCAGCACAGCATGGGATGGTGTTTAATCACACTTTCATAACAAGCTCTTCCATTAATAAAAATGTGCTGTTGTACGAATACTGCTTGTCAAAAAGATTGATAAATGGCCTTGTAGTAAATTCAATTTCATGTGTTACTGTGTGTTACAACTTTACTAATAAGACTGTGACTTGCCAGACAAAGTTCATAAGAGAAAATAATCATCTGTGCAGACAGATGACCTGTTACGAACCAAGGCCAAAATATCTCCTATACTTGCACTTCTCAGGCAATTTAGAGTTGTGGTCAAGGTCTTCAGCATTGTCAAAATAAAAGCACACTGGAGTCCTTTTTGCAGCAAGCCTTCAGCTTTGCAAGCAGGTGTTGTTACAGCAACAAAATAAAATCAGGATACCTATAAAAGCGACGTACATTCCGTCCATTGAGTTCTTACCTTGCAGTGTTCACTGTTGTGGTTAGCAGGCAGGCTGTAGGTTGGTGAGAGTGATCAAGGTTGTTATGCATGTATGTATAGAGTTTTCTTCTGCTCTTGGCCTTGTGTTGTCACATAAGTTTTGTGATTGCATGCTATATTACTAAGGATAGGAGTACAGGAAGTGTGCGTGTAGGTGAGCTTGTGGAGGGATGATGCTCTAACACTGAGGGGGGTTTGAAAGGGATAGACTTGGGGAAATGCAGGTAAGAGCGAGATTTAATGTTAAAACAAAGCTTTCCATGTGTTTATGTAGACCCTCTCACATTGTGACTGGAGCTGAGCTTGCATTCTTCCAAATCATCTGGGTCTAACCAGCTTCTGGGTCTTAAAAGACAAACAGGCTAGGCTTTCCCTCCTCCTCGAGAGCTTCCCCCACTAGGCTTTCCCTCCTCCTCGAGAGCTTCCCACAGGCTGGGCTCATAGGTGTTAGAAGTGTTAGAAAGGGAAATTTGGAATTTGGAAAAACCAAATGCCATTATGTGCTTGACATTTGTTTTCATGAGCAGAAAGTTGAAAAAGAACAATAAACTTCCTTTCGTGACCTAACATAGAATTAATCAACAAGCAAACAAAGCACGTTGTTTTAGCACGCTGTTTCAGAAAAACTTTTAGTGTTTATAAAATTCTCTTAGTATTAGATAGCTAATGCTAATCAGTGTATGAAATTTTAGCCTGTGCCTATGGAGCGTATTTAACTTTTTGTATTTCCTCCACTCATTAATGATGAAATTGCAGAGCTTCAGACAACAGAGAAGTATCCTCCTCGAGCAGCTGGTTGCTTGATCATCAGCACATCAAGAAAAGAAGAAGAGACAGGACAAGACTAAGATCTCTTTCCATGGCTAATGTGAGCACATCTGCCCGAACAAGGCCGCTTCATAGTTTCCAGAAGAGGAAACTCTACAGAATGCACGGTGCCTGTTACTGGAATCAGCAGGTAGGCCCTTGCCTCTCTCTTCAGGAGACAAAACCAAAGAGTCCAGCTGCTAGAGTCTGCATGTGTCTTGTCTGGTATGTCAGAAGAATAGCGCATGCTGTGCCAGGTATTTTTTATGTTCAGGGAGCATATAGTGTTTGTAGCAGGAGTACTAGATGTGTCAGTAGGAGCTCAGAGTTAATGAGTTGAACGTAAAAATTAAAGATTGCTCAGAATCCTGCTTATCAAATCAGTTTGTTGTATGGCTATCTTTAAAGTCTTTGTACAGTCTTAAGAGACAACTTGAGAGCTTCCTTGGGAGGCTTGACTGCTGTGGAAACCTGCTACAGTGTAAGTCAGCTGCCTGCTTGTTTTCAGAATATTTGTTTTAGCTACAAGAAAGTTTACACAGCTGGTGGCATATTATTTTCTAGGAAATTAAATTGCAATATCTTAATCTTGTTTCCGTTTTTGCTGTTCCTGATTAGTTATATTGCCTTTTTTGTGACACTATGAATGTTTTAAAACTCTTAGCATTTTCCGCATTACAAAGGAATTAATATTTTAAAATGGGAAAAAAACCCACAGTCTGTTGCGCAGGGCAAGGCATAACTGTTCATGTCTGATATTAATAGCATATTGGTGGTAAGAATATATAATGAGTTTAGCTGTGGTGCTTAAAGCAACAGTCTAATTCGGGAGCAGAGATGGTATGAACTCACTGTTCAGAGCAGTGTTAATCCCAAGTGGTTTTAGTTTCTTGATTTTTACTTTGCCTTTTAGAAGTGTGTTGCATTGAGAAAAATCTTCATGTCTCCTCAGCTAACTGTCCAGGATTTACTAAGGGTACCAGTGGTCTGGAGAGAAATTTTCCCTGCAAGGATGTTCTTTGTGAGTGTGCTGATTCAGCATCCTCTGCAAAATTGCAGAAGTGTCCTAGTTTTAGCAAAATATTTTATTGAAAAACTGTCTGGTTTCTTATTATCTTGACTTCCCAATTTCCTGGCAGCGGGGTTTAAAGACTTGGCAGCCTGCCTGGAGGATTGATGGTGGAGGGGTGAGGGATTAGGATTAGAATTTGGGAGCTCTACCTTCTGGACACTTAGGTTTTTCATCTTCCTTGCATAAACCAAGGAGGCTGTTGCTGTCTTGGATTTCCTTGTTTCCCAATCAATCCAATCCAATTCTTTTAAAGAGATTGGAGGCCTCGTTCTCTGATCTCTCCAATACCACGAGTGCTTGCAGCTGTGGAGATTGCTCCTCAGCAAAAGGCTGCAGGACTTCCCTTCTGCTTAAACGTGAGGGATTTCCACTTCAGATGCAACTTCTAAATAACAGGCTCTTCTGGAAGCCTCCATCTCACAGGGTCAAGCATCTCATATTTCTACAACTAACTGAGCTCCAGTGTCTCTGTACCGGAAGACAGTGTGGTAAAAACCCCTGTAGAGAATGCTTTTTATGCTTACCACGGCTCTTAGCTCAAAACCCAGTGTTTGAACTCTGCTTTCTAATGTCCTCTCTGTGGGAAGTTAACTGAGAGGCCATGTGGAGAACTGTGCTGTGTGCTGCAGATAGATTCTGCTCATGTTCCTGGAGAAAATAAGGGGTCAAAATATAACAGAAAATAAGCATATAAAAGAAAATAAGCAATCAAACTGTCAGCTTCAGACTTCATGCAAGTGCCAAACTCAGTTGAAGTTTTCAAAATTAAGGTAAAGCAGCGAACAAAGGCTCTTACACAGTCTTGGTTAAAAACAGTGTATCAGGGATCCTGCTGGGGAAGTAAGGGATAAAATTGGACTGGACATTTCCAGCACATTCTGACAATCAAAGCTAAATGGGTATTGAGTCTTTGAATTAAGAGCCATCGTCGGTGTATCATTTCATTCAAGAAATCTTACTCTAACAAGGCCCTGTCACTTTCTTCATCCTGCACTTGCTACACTTGGTTACCCAGCTGTTGATGAGATTGCTTAGCCTGTAATGGAAGAATACTGGCCATCAGCCCAGGCTGACTGCTAGATTAGGCAGATGTCTAAGGGTGAAGATGCAAAATGGGGAATGGCCTCTGGGATTGATACCTAGTTTTCTTTGAAAATGCACTTATATTCTCAATAGTAACACAGCAAATTTCCTCTGGCCTTTCATAGGAAAAAAAAAAAAAAGGAGTTACTTCTTAGCAGCATGGAAAATAGTTGGATTTTTAATGTAGTGTTAGTGTGCCATCTCTGGGAAGTGCTTCTCATGTATTTCTTCAGGTTCTACATACTCATAGAACCTGGTACAATGGTCTGTGAGGACCCCCATTTCTTTAAGGTCAGTGGCCTGAGAGCAAGCTGGAGCTAGGGAAGAGCTGCTACCACCTGTAGCAGATGTGGAGTTAACAGAGACCAGCTTGCCAGAGTCTGAGGAGAAGATTGAATCTTCTGAACGTCGCAGCTCCTGTGCCAGCTTCCTCAAGGTGCCTGGTTCAAGCAGGCAGTGAGCGGTGCCTGAGCGGTGCCTGGCAGTGCTGATGGGTGACGCTGCTGTGCAGAGTCATCTGAGCAGGATGATGACTAAAGAATTCTGACCGGAGAATCACAGCAAAATGAAGGCTTCCTGTCTGTAGGAGATTAAGAAATACTGGGATAACTTTGAGGAATTTGGGGGGTTTGGGATGATTGGCATCCAAAAACATCAAATGGTGTTCAGAGTATTGTCTTTCACACCTCTTCAGATTCGTTTGGGAAGCTCATCCCCCCTCCACCTCCCGGCATCCATGTTAGGAAAAGCAAAGTCTGAAACTGTGAACTGCTGTCCCGTCTGTCAGTTCGTAAGGTCACTGGGAAGACAGCCACATTTTTGCTCTTATCTACTGCCATGCCACATACATTTACAGTGCTGTCAAAAGCTTGAGTATTTAGTGACCTAGTAGCCTCCCAGTGCCTGTTGAGAGATGCCCTATATTGTCCTCTACTTTGCTGTGTTTCTTTTCTGAAGAGGACTATGCCTTCCCTTGCTCTGATATTTAAATTACACAGATGAGCATCTAAAAGAAAACATGGAACTCTATGAGAAGATCTGTCAGATCTACAACTGTGGCTGGGATAAATAAAACAGGATGCAGGGTGTTTGGTTTATCTGTCACCATCCAGTATCCTCAGGAACTTGAAGCATCCGTCAGGGCCAAAACCGCTTGTCCCCGAATTCAGAATGATTCGAGTACCACAGATGATCTCTGAGTCATCTTTTGGCCGTGGAATCTGTTTTGTATCTTTTGTCTTTCATTATCTAAATAGCTTGGTAAGAGCTTACGCCATTTCTTGGTCGTGAGTCAGTGCACAGGCCACTCGGAATAATCCACATGCACAGTAAACCCTGGGATTGCAGTCTGTGCTTCAGTCTAGAGGATGGGATTGTAGAGGTGCATTTCTTCAGTGTGATTTTTGAACGAATATTAAAGCTTGCATGCAGGATAACACAAAGGAGTAAACTGCAGGCATGATTTAGTAGCAGGACACATGCTTGTGGGCAGGGGCTGGAAGTCTGTGAGTGCTTCATTCAAAATGCTGCATCTGCTACTCAATTTACGTCATTAAGTAAGCTGGCAGGTCAAACAACCTCGGGGTCGATGTCTCCTCCTATAAAATGAATGTAGTAGCTTTAACACTAAGAAAGAAGTCCATTGTTAAGTAGGTTGGCAAGTCAAACAACCTCGGGGTCGATGTCTCCTCTTATAAAATGATGTAATGTAGCTTTAACACTAAGAAAGAAGTCCAACAGTATCAAAATACTAAAACCAAGACTTTAAGACGTGAGCTCCAATTGAATAATTTCCCAGTGGCTGTTGCATTTGTAACTGCTTTCTCCCACCCGCATTCTCCAAAGTCTAATGCCTGGGTGCTTCTGCAAATGCACTTCCTATGGTGAGGACCTGTAGTATCTCTGCACCTGGCTATTTTTTGCCTAAACTTGAAGGAACTGGATCGAAAGCAGGCAAGTGTTGTTACTAGTTGGAAACTGAGAGGTCATCTTTGCTTAGCTGACATGTCCTGATGTTTTCTTTTCTAGTTTTTTATCTGTGTGGCTTGTTGCAGGAGTTTTTTTTTAGCAACAAGGAATTTGTTTTGCCAGTATCTTTTGTTAGTTTCTTATTTAACATCCTATCTAATGACATTAGTTCTGCCTTCCCCCCCTCCACCCCCCACGTATTTTTTTTTTAGCAACAAGGAATTTGTTTTGCCAGTATATTTTGTTAGTTTCTTATTTAACATCTATCTAATGACATCAGTTCTTCCTTTCCTCCACACCACACCCCCCCATGCCTCACCAGGAGGCTAGGTATTGTTTTAATCTGTGAAAACTTTATACAGCTATAAATAAATGTAAGAGTCAATAGAGCAGTGAGATCAGAGTCCTATCAATTTTGGTCCTATCTATTTCTTTATAATCTGAAAATTCTCGATGTATTTGTACCTCCACTTGCTGGAGGAAGAGTTGGTTGTGTGGACTGAGGCACATGGAGAAAATCAGAATTCAGATTTGCAAAGGTGCCAACACCCTGAAAGTTGGGAATTGAAGTACAAAAGCTTATAGTTTAGATTCCATAGCAAACAGTTGGTATAGTGTTGCCAACTCTTTCAGTTGAGCGTTGCCACATTTTTTCTCTTCAGTCTCAAATGGGAGTTAAGTGAGAGCAGAAGAATATCTGCTTTGGTTTAGTGGTTTTTAAAAGAAAAACAAAAAGTAAGTGCTTCTCCAGAAGCCTCCAAAACAGATAGGAAAAATGTATTTAATTTCTAGGGTTTGGATTTCTTATTTTAATCTAGTTCTCATACTGGTTCTGTGATTTTTATTTTTTTTGTGTGCGTGTGTGTGTATTTGTGCATTCCCAGTGCACTCCTAGGGCCAGTGATACTTTTTGTAGATGCCACTCAATAAATACATATAGGTTTTTCACCAAGTCTTGCTAATTTTCAATTTTTGGGAGGGTATGTATACACTTTTATAATTTGTATTATATCCAACATGCAGAGCCTTTATCTTACTTGCTATATGTCTGCTAGCTGCAAAAGGAAAGCTCATCTTGCTAATTTTCAATTTTTGGGAGGGTATATATACACTTTTATAATTTGTATTGTATCCAGCATGCAGAGCCTTTATCTTACTTGCTAAATGTCTGCTATCTGCAAGTGGTCTGTAGCTCGAAGGAAAGGAGAATAAGGGACAGGGAGAAGGGTGTGTGTGCAGACCAGGTGCTTAATCATATAGTGTATAGTGTGGAAGTTGTACCCTGTTTTCTGCCAGGTGATATGTTTGTCTGGGGACAAATATTTTAGCACCTGCTTCCTAGAATAGAGTCCCATTTCCTAGACCATATTATCCAGGGTTGTGATTTATTTGCATTTAAGGAGACACAGGTGAATTCTTTGTGGCTGTTACCAATTACTGCTTTCTCTAGCGCCCTCAGTCTGTAAATTTAAAGGAGCAGCACCATCTAGAGCAGTAACTATCAAGTATATTATTCAGTAGCCAGCTAGAAGGTTTGCCCTTCACAGTGAAGTAGTCATTTCCCCTTAGTTGCACTGAAAGGAGCCTACTGGTTGTCATCCCCCTTCTTGGTATCCCTAGATATTGGCTCTACCACCTGCTTCTGCATAGCTTCCTGGCATTGCTGACTTCTAAAAAGCCATGAATACAGGGAATGTTGTTGTGTTGCCAAGTCTCCTGCAAACTGTTTTCGGGAAGAGGATGCATCCTGCTTCAATGAAAATGGTGTAGTACCTCTGTGAATAAAGCTCAAAGGAAAGGAGAATAAGGGACAGGGAGAAGGGGAGGTGTGCAGACAAGGTGCTTAATCATACTACTATAGTGTGGAAGTTGTACCCTGTTTTCTGCCAGGTGATATGTTTGTCTGGGGACAAATATTTTAGCACCTGCTTCCTAGAATAGAGTCCCATTTCCTAGACCATATTATCCAGGGTTGTGATTTATTTGCATTTAAGGAGACACAGGTGAATTCTTTGTGGCTGTTACCAATTACTGCTTTCTCTAGCGCCCTCAGTCTGTAAATTTAAAGGAGCAGCACCATCTAGAGCAGTAACTATCAAGTATATTATTCAGTAGCCAGCTAGAAGGTTTGCCCTTCACACAGTGAAGTAGTCACTTCCCCTTAGTTGCACTGAAAGGAGCCTACTGGTTGTCATCCCCCTTCTTGGTATCCCTAGATATTGGCTCTACCACCTGCTTCTGCATAGCTTCCTGGCATTGCTGACTTCTAAAAAGCCATGAATACAGGGAATGTTGTTGTGTTGCCAAGTCTCCTGCAAACTGTTCTCAAGAAGAGGATGCATCCTGCTTC
Organism: Calidris pugnax; assembly: GCF_001431845.1. Taxonomy (NCBI): domain Eukaryota; kingdom Metazoa; phylum Chordata; class Aves; order Charadriiformes; family Scolopacidae; genus Calidris; species Calidris pugnax. Next base: position 612,499 of record NW_015091198.1, on the reverse strand, counting down.
AGTGAAAATGGTGTAGTACCTCTGTGAATATGTCAGTCTTCTGGTCTGAGGAGGAGAATCACTTGGTTATGGTTTACCAAGTTTGTAAGTGAAAAGAGGAGTTGATAAAATAATTTTTTTAACACTGGAAGCTGGTGGGAAAAAAATAAAATGTCTTCTATTAGCTAAAAATCAACAAAACCTGGCTGGGAAAAAAAGTATTCTTATGTGTTCAACTCTTCTGAGTGTGTGACAAGACTGTTGTCTACCGGGGAGGAAGGAAGGGAGAACACCTTTTATAGTGGCAGTGGATCTAAATCCATCCTTTGTGAGGTTTATGGCAAACCAGTCAGTCCACGAATTCTTTTTTTCCAGAATGAAAAACCTGAAGCGTGCTTTTCATAGTCCTGCACCTTTAGCTTGTTATATCTCTGTAGTGTTTTACTCATCACATCTACTCTTAATTTCTACGTGGCATTTTTCAAAATAGAAGCCTGTGGGTTAACATGTCTTTACTGCTTTGGGTTTATTTAACTGATCAAAGATTAAGCACTAGCCTTGATTTTTCAATTGATTTGCTAGTTGAACAAAAGGTCTTCCTTTCAGGATGTGGAGAACAGCATACAGTTCCCACAGAGCTGGTGAAAGTCCATCTCCCACTGGCTTGTAGCAAGATTACAGAAACTAAACCCCATGTATACTTATGAGAGCTTGTGGGTGGTCTCTGAGGACAGTAGAAGCTATGACTCATTTTATGACACTAACAAAAAATCTGAACTTGAGACAAGCCTGATGCCAAGTAAGTTGCCTTTAGTGTTTTATGAAAGTCTTGTTTCTGTTCCTGAAAAAAATGGTCTCTGCCACAGGATCTTGTCATTTTATCCTTATCGACAGCTTCAGAGAGGTCAGAGGCAGACAAATTTGTTTCCGTCCCAGGACAGCTTGCTTTGCTGCACCTGACCTGCGTATAGATTTGCAGGCTGGGAAAGGCATGGGAAAGGCCTGTCTATTTGACATCTCTAGAAATTTCATCTGAGAGGGAGGGCCTGTTGTAATATGTATAGTCGGCACCGTGTGTCATGCACCTTCCCATGCAGGGATATCTTAGATGCTTTGCCCACCTTCTCCTCCCATGACCTGTTGATGAGAAAGTTTCAGGCTTTCAGATTACCTGTTCACTATCCATGTATTGTATGTTTCCTAAAAGCATTCTGGGGTGAAGTCCTGCCTAGGGAACCCCTGATGTTTAGCTTGTGAAAATAGACATTTAATGTAACTGTATGTTCTACCAGAGGGACATAGCTCTGCCTAGAGCAGATCATTGTGCGCAGAAGAGGGAGGCTGTGGAGAAGGTTTAAAGGCTGGCCTTTAAGGCAGATGCTAAAGGGAATAAGCAAGCAGGTAACGTGGTGCTCTCTTGGTTTGAGCTGTACGTAATGCTTCTGGAGGATTAAAAGTTAGCAGTGTGTTTGGTGTTCATCAGCCACCCACACAGTTGTTCTCTTGGATCCCGTAATTAAATCACTGCAATTTGGTGGGCTATTCATTTACTGAAGAACAGTTTTTAATATTGAGGGGGATAGCTCCTCTTTGATACTGCTGGAAAGTTTTCAGTGTGTGTAGGGAGAATAAACACTTGTTCCTTGCCTTTTTCGGCTTACAAGAGTAATCAGAAGTAGACATGACCAGTATTCAATAGAGTGCATTTGAGGTAGCTTAATTAACTTACTGAATTCATACACATTGGTGTAATTGGACGGTGGCTCTCTGTACTGTTACACTTAGGCATGTTTCCAAAAACGGTAGGAGTTGTAGTCATCAGTAGCTGAAACCACAAAGTGAATATTCACTTCAGAATTTTTAACTGGGAGCACAAAATATTTTTCTTTTCAATTGCGACACGCTTTCTAGGCTCAAATTAGTTTGGTTGGCTGGTGGTGTTCAGCCTCCTGACCTTTCTAGAACAGAGGCATGATCCAGCCGTGCTTTGTCTAATGCATCAGTTTGTCACAAGCAAATGCAAGAATTGTTTTGAATATCAAAATAAATTGCTTAATAGATTTTCTATGACCCAGTAAAACGGTACTAAGGAAAAAAAGATTCCAAGAAGATTAAAACTCATAATACTCTACAAAATTAGATTCTGCTGGTGACAGCATTTCTTACGATGTTTGAAACAGAGCTGCAATTTTAGTTGAAGATTTGAAGCTTGCACCCTTCTGATTTCCTTTTAAATATAGTGTATTTTCTGTAGTAGAATTGATTTAACGTAATGTTATATTTCATATCTACTTAAGCTCAGGAAGCATGAGGTTTTGTATTTCAGTAATGAAGAAAAATGTCCCAGGAGATGTATGAGGTATAATATAGCAGGGGGAAGATTGATAAGAGTTTAGTAATCTCTCTTGCTTTCTGAAGGGTTGGCATTGTAGTCAGGCTTGCTTGTAGAGGCCTCTCTTCTAAAAGCTATATGCCTTGGCTTTCAGGAAACCACTTACCACTGCAGAGGCTGAATGGTTATATTTGTGGGGTTGTGTTCAGATAAATTTTGGTGGATTTTTGTTGTTGTTGTGCAACAAAATCAGTAATTAACTGCTGGAAAAAACAGTCACATTGTAGACTCTGTTCTGTACTGAATTGGAAGGGGTGAGGAGTTTAGTTTACCAATAAATTAAATAATAAACTCATTCTTCAGTTTTGTTTCAATACAGTTGAAGGGAACACTCTTTCATCCCGGAATGAAGGGCTTCAGAAATCTTTTCATCCAGAGTTGATTAAATTGACGGTCTTGACAAACATCATGATTTCACTAATTCAGCATTTTCCAGTGGAAAACTATTCCATCAGAAATTTAAACCAGATCCAGTAGCTAGAAACACAGGCATTGGCAGATTGTTAAGCTTTTTCCTGGTAGCTTCACAAGCATTTAAATAACATTACTCTGTCTTCTGTGTAAGTCCTTGTTTTCTTTTGAATGATGAACTGACTTAATGAAAGGTTTAATTATTTAGGTGTTGACGCCAGAGCATTCAAGGAAAGAACATACAAATTCAGGCATAAGGTTGTATAACACCCACCACAGATAAGATGAGAAGAATTTGGCATTTCCCAATGTTGGCAATTGGATTTTAATATTATTTTAAAATAGGATGAGATTGTGAAGGTTATTTAACCGTGTATGCATGGTTTTGAGCAGGCTTAGCTTTGAGCTATATTCTAAATGTGTTTGGGACTAAAGTGAATTCAAGCAAGTAAAAGTGAGTCAGGACTAGGAAGCTGGTTGTCTGTATGTGCTGGTCTTATCTATGTATTTTCTAGATTTGATTTTACTGATCAGTGTTTGGGACTTTCTTTTTAAAGAATGAGAGATTTATCATTTACTGTAACGTGGATTCATTTCTGTAAAAAAAAAAAGCAGAGGGGGTGCAGTAGCAGCTTAAATAATGGAGAAATAGGAAACTAGTTCATTTCTAAAAAAGAAATATCAAGAGGAAATGCGCTTTCGTGCATTTTTGAAAAGCATGTCCCTATTGCATCAAAGGTAGAGCAAATACCTTTAAGCTTTAGTTTAATGGTCCATATAATGGGAAACGTTAAAGTCGCTTAAGCGTTTATCCCTCTAGTGTTTTCAAACACGGGTCCCAGTTCTGCCAACACTTCATGGATGTCTGAAGTTTAAGAGATGAAGGGTCCCATATGTCTGTCACAGGAAAATAACAGAACTTTGATTTGAAGGAGTCCAGGGCTAGAAAATAATTCTTTCCAAATTAAGTTGAAAATACTTCTGCATACACCTGTGTATGGAGATTCAAGGTGGATTTAGGACTGTTAATGTTTCCTGTGGGGGGAAAAAAAAGTGAAATACAACAATCCCTACCACCACTAGCACAGGGTCTCCTCTGCTCCATCATCATCACATGCTTACTTGATTGTAATAGTTCCTGCAGTACAAGAACAGCCTAGGGAATTTGTTGATTGAGAAGAAGGGATGGGATGGGAAGGGGAATTTTTTTATGGGGTATTTTCTCCCTTAGTCTGGGTTGTGGATACTGATGCCACCCTCCAGAAGAACTGATTTCAGTAAGGGGAGGGTGATTTTATGTGGTGGACATAATCACTGCATCACTAACAGATGAGTGACACTGCTACAGCCTGGAATATTTCAGACAGGAAGAAACAGCAGAAAGAGATTTCTTGGATTCAGAGAGTAGAAGTACTAAAAATACAAGTAATATTCATTTGATCATCCTGGCTCTGATACAACTGCTAGAGGTTTTCCTTTCATTCCATAAAAAGTTGTAAGAAAATCAAGACCACTGTTACATTCATTCTTAAAGGTGTTTTTTTTATGTTGAAATCCTTTTCCAGGAGATGATAAACGTGGCAGTTTGCGCAGCGTTAGGCTGAGAACCTCAAATTACCCCAGTGCCCCTCTTCCCTCCCTTCCCCTTTAGAGGATTCTGCAGCATTTGGCAGGGCATCAAAAACCAGTGGAAGCCTTTGAAAATGTCGATACCTTGGGGTTGCTAATGCTAGTATCCAGTAAGGCTGAAAGTGGCATAAACAGCACTATTTCTCTGCAGTGTTTTTGTAGCTTGTTCTGAAGCACAGGCTACTGCTGACTGCTGCCCTGTAGTATCACATTCAGTTCTTCCCTTCTGTCTCTCAGAGCTGAGGGTACTGCCTGCACTCTGCTGCTTATTCCTGCCCATTTTCACCCTGCCTTGGTGTCCTGCTACTTCACACCTACCAGTTCTGTGCAATCCATCGTTTTACCTTCCATACTTCAACAAGCTTTTCAAATAAGCAGCTAAATTAATCTTCCTTTGCAGCTCTCCTCTTTCTTCTAATTCCTCTTACTACCTATTAATCAATCACCAACACACCCCTCTCTCAAATAAGCAGCTAAATTAATCTTCCTTTGTAGCTCTCCTCTTTCTACTAATTCCTCTTAGTACTTATTAATCAATCCCCAACGCACCCCTCTCGTATTTATTGCTTTGTATCTTCTTTTGTTTGTGTTGCTTGTCTGATACTGAAATTCTAACAAGGTAAGGACTTTACTGTCTTGCATTGTGTAAGTATACAGCGTGCTCAAAATGTTTAATATTGTGTCTTGCATTAAAATGTAGGAGCTCAGACTTTTTAGCAGTATTGGTAGACTCTTTAAGACTAAGGGGGTAAATGGAGGAGACCTCTGCATTTAGTCTGGTATTAGTTTTGTTTGTGTATCTATATTATGCCTATTGTGCTGGAGTGGAATTTTAAGGGGGGGGTGTGCGATGTTTGTCATAGGATACATCAGGATAATGATACATCATGTTACAGTTTCTCTGGAAACTTTCACAGCTGTTTCCTGGCCCTAATTTAAGGGTATTTTTGTATTCTTTGTGTTGTGCGCCATAGTCCATTGTCAGTGGAGGTTAAGTCATATTTAGACTATCTGAAGTTTGTAGGATTTTTTTTTCCCTTCTCATATTGAAGAGTATCACTCAGATTATTATTTTTCTTTTTCTTCAGGTCTAATTTGAAGGAAGTGAGTAAAGGAGAAGTTAACCTTTGTTTCTGTGTATCCTTGCAGACTTCACCATCTAGAGATGCCTCCTTTCCATATAAAACTCAGTTCCCATGCACGGTACCAGCCTCCTCTTTCAGCAGCAGTGAGTACAGTATGGAATCTAGAATACTGGATTATGTACAAGAGCTGGACTCTTCCTTCCACCCGGTCTTATCATTCCCTTCAGGTAAGAAACTCAAATGCAATGCCTCTAACGGAGGGTGGTTGTGCTTGTGAGAGCTGTAGAGTTTATGCACTGACTTTTCTTTTAAGGGACTTTTAGAACTTAGTTTTCTTACAGAAAACCTCACTCTGGCAAAGTCTATGATGTTATTTTTCAAATGTCAGGATGAAGTTAATTTGCACCTTCTGGATTTGCCGTACCAGTACCATGTGTACAACCAAAAAAACCTGGTTATTTTTGATTAAGGAGATTTTTGCGTGTTCTACATTGTCTCTAATGGAGTCAGCGTTAGCCCTTTGGATGGTGCTTGTGCCAACACACTACCATACTGTGGTTGTGGTGTTTTCATGAGCAACTTTCAGTTCAGGCCCTTTGGACTAAGCCCAGAAAGCTTTATTTAGTTTTTCTAGTTGTTTTTGTGATACTCGGCTGTTTTGATGATCTTTGAAATCTATGGTTTCTGTCATCTGATTCTTTAATGACTCTTACTAGTCCTGAAACTAGTGCAGGTGCAAGTTGACAGCACTGTGTGCTTCAAAGGAGCATAGTGAGTGCTGTTACCAGCAGAAGGGATTGGATACCAGCAGGTAGTGTTGGGTTTTGTTAGTTTTTTATTTTTGAAAAAAACCTATTGCCAGGTGGTTGCTGACCCATACAGAAATTCTGCTGTTCTGGGGGACTTCTTTGCCACAAAATAATCCTGAATGTGAGACTGGGACTTCCATGGAACTGCTTGAGTCTTTAATCAAAGCCACTGTCTTCCCAGAATGACAGTGGATACGCTCAAGCCTGCTATTAGGAAGTCAAGGATTAAAGTAAGTCTTGAGTTTGGAGAACTCGTCAGTGGCCAGTAGAAAAGACCCAAGCGTGGACTTGGATTCCTGAGGAGGTCTCAACACTTGCAGGTTAACAAGGGTTTACATCCCATGTATGGGATAAAGAGGAGTTTATTTTGAGGAGCAGATATCAGGAAGGAAACACTCACTCCAGGAGTGCAAGAGCAAATATCACAGTCAGCAGGATTCTCTTATGGAGAAGAGAAAAAAACCACTTCTTAAATCTTTTTTCTTTACACACACTCTCCATCACTTACCCTGTGACTCTTGATGGCCCAGCTGGACAGGAGCCAGGGGGGGTTAGTTGGTAGTTCCCAAATCCCTGCAGAGAGCTGTCCCCACACACTTCCTGGGTGACTGCCAGTTTGTCTCACTAATCAGATTGTTTCCTTGCTTCTCCTTCTGTGCAAGGTTCACTGTACCACAGTGTATATATTTTTAAGTATTTCTTCAGAAGTCTGTTCAAGGATAGTCATATAAGGCCATGCCCCTTGCATTTATTCCTACCTTACTTTTGAGTGAGACTAGGAAGTTGAACAAGAAAAAATACTAATCATCGTTGAAAGAAAAAAAAAACAGGCTGTGGATTGCATCCTGGTTATTGTTGGTTACTTTGTGAGGATGGAGGAAGAAAAGTACTATTTTAGCTTGGTTCTAATACCAAGAACATCTTTCTTTTGAGGAATATTTGTGCTCTTTTCAAGGAACCTTAGCCTTGCTAATAATAGTTGAGAGAGAAAAAAAAAGTGCTAGACCTACTGTCTCCTGCTCAGTGTAGTCCTTGCTTTTGAGGGAGGCTGGATTCATGCTGTAGTCTGTGCTTTGTGTACTTTGCTGTCTGCCTCCTCATGAGGACCACTAGTCTATTTGTCATTTTCTTTAATTTGAAAGAATTATTGTGAAGAAATGCATGCTAGAAGTTTTCCAACTTGGTCAGGTAGCCTGTTTAAGGTTCCTATTTTCTTTGCAGCTTCCTTTGTTATCCCTTTCAGAGGGATAAATTCTACTTGTACTTGTGCTTATCCCTTATACTTAAGGGATAAATACTACTTGTGGTGTGCCCCCAATTTTACCAATTCTTTCTGAATAAAAAAAGTTTTTCAGCAGTGCAGAAGAAAAGGCTTTTGGTTTAACTTCCTTTATTGTTTTAAAAAAATATTTTTGGTATTTGTTCCATTTTGAAACTCTGGGAGTTTGATTCTTTAGTGTGTGAGGAAGGATTCAAATTCAAGATTCAGATCTTGTTCTCTCTGGTACCTATTTTTTCCTTTCAAAGGAGATTCATAATTTGCAAGCAACGTAGTAATAGAGTGCAGTGGGACTGGCCCACTAGTGTAAAGGCTTCTGGAAGTATAATTGTTCTTATGATTCTAAGTTGTGCCTTTAGAATTTCCATATTACCCGGGGTCTTGACCAAAGTATATAAATGGTTGCAGCATCCCTTGAGCATAAAAGCACCTCTTTAAATTTGCACCCTGATAACTGGAAAATTGTAGTTTGCATCTTAAGAAGTCTAGGTTTCTGCCAATAAATTGGAACAAATGCTTCTGCCCTTTTAATTAAGATACAGGAGCACATCAAAAAATATCTCTGAGACATCCAGGAAAAAAACAGGAGAAGTGTTTTGTTTATTTCTTTACTTAAATGTTGTGATTAGTAAACCTTTCAGACCTACTTCATGTTTTACTCAGAAGTACAATAGGAACCAGAGCAAAAACCAGAGCAAAACCCAAAGTTTTACAGGTCATCTTTAGTCTTGTGACAAAATACCTAGTTAGAGCCATATAAAAATGTAAGAAATTATATATTTTTTTTATTAACATAATTTGTTGAAAGTTTCTGTCCAGGCAAGTCCTGGAGGCACATGAGGCTAAGGTTGTACGTAAACAAAAATAGTTTAATGCCTACCCTTTGGCCCTGCCCTCAGACCTCTTCTCATTCTGAACGTAGTAGTCATCAAGCCTGCTTCTTATGGTTCACATATTTCTTTCTTCTTAATTTGTAATTGTAATTTCTTGTAATGTTTTTTTCCGGAAAGGCTTTTCAGACAGAGACCTATTTTTCTTAAGCCTTCCTGCCTTACAACAGAGGGTAAATTCCTTACCACTTGAGATGTTTTGCAGACTAATTCTTAGAACTCCCTCAGGAAATGAATTACATTGCCCTGCTGTAGCCTTTGCCAGGGACAGAAAGAAGGAATGTACCTTGAAATTACCTCTAGGCTCCCAGCGGTAACAATTTTCAAAAGCCTTAATTACCTGTGTCCAAAAGGCTGAACTGAAGGCTTTTCAGATGACAGGAAAAGTGCACTGTGTGCTCCCCACCGTGTGGGGTTTTGTGCAGGAGTTAGCCAAGGGAGGCAGATCCCAGTCTTACTCTCACTTGCTGTCCTCCAGAGCTTGTTTTCATGAAGAACAATTCTGGGGTAATTGCGGGTACGGACATAGTTTATTCCAGAGTAACACAGCCTTGCTCTTTCTTACTTTGACCTTGAACACCAAAAAAAGTGCTGTTAATCTACAAAGTGTGTGTGCCTGCACTGGGATTTGTTTGGGACCATTCCTTAGGTTTGAGTCCTATCGAGTTGTCTTGTCAGCCCTTAGAAGCTCTGAGTTCTGGAGAGCTGCCTTGGATCCTGCCTTGATCAGCACATATGGCAGTGTAGCTTCACAGCTAAAAATGTGTTTGTTTTTACCATGGCATAACTCTCACTTCCCATTAACAGAAAGATGGGTACCTTAAGATCTTACCTCCAGGCAATTCCTGGAAATTATCTTGTGTGCTACTTAGTTAACTGATAGAAAACACTCCAGGTCTTTGCTTTTGTGGAGGATAGCATTCATACAATAACTGTCTTGCTGAGAATTACCTTGCCTCAAATTTTCTTATTTACTGATGTAAAAATCATGTATTTGAAATGTCTGGCTGGGCTTTTTTGTGATATTGTCATCAGCTTATCCTTTGGCTCTCACTAGTTTCAGGAGATGTTTTCCTATATTGTCTTCAGCTTGACCCCGTGAAGACAGTGCTGCTATATAGATAGGTGATGGGTCCTCGCAGGATTTACTCAGCACTGCTGTTCCTCATGAGTTGAAGGGCTCAAGGCAGCAATATTACTCAGTATTACTCATAGATTGTGTCACACCGTGTCATGTAATCAATTCCTGGACCTTTAGTGATGAAGCATAATTCATTGGCTCATAGGTTGCCATCTTTCTGATGTAGACTCCATTCCCTTTGGATTTCTCTTTTTTTTTTTATTAGATATTCCTCTTCACATATACTTTGAAACATTATTAAGGAAGGATGATATCAAAGGAGAACCCGTTGATACCTCATCTTTGGGAGCAGAGTTTAAAGTATCTCCAGACAACGGTATGTAAAGCAAAATATTTTAATATTTGCAGGGCTGTTTTTTATTCATTTGCCAGTACTTTCTGCCCTGAAGAGGTCCCATTTATAAACCTACTACAGAGCAGGTTATCAGAGAAGGTAACCGGCTAAGTCTTTAGGTGGAAGAGGAATCTCTTCCCAGCCCATAGTGTCAAGTTCTCTTTTGTTGTACGGAAATGATCCCATGAGAGTGGAAGGAGGGCAGTAATACAAGTCAGGGGAGTTGGGACCATGGCTTCTGTGTGCCTGACTGCAGTACTGTTTACTAGTTGGATTCCTATCAGAAGTCTGGTTTTTTCCATTATAAATACTTCAGCAGTTGAGATTACCTGTAAATTGCACCAATGGAAAATAAGTTTTCGACTTGATGTACGCTTTTTCTGTTTTAGACTATAATCAACATAATGTTTCTGTCAAACAATGGAGCAGTGGCTGTTTATCTAATTCCAAATCTCCGTCGGTGTCAGGAACATCTGACCAGCTGTCAGAAGGGAGAAAGAAAAGACATCTAAGTGAGACAGCAGTAGGTAAGAGAAAAATGGTATTGTTTAAGATGGCACTACTTCCTTAAAAATATGTACTGTATAAATTAGTTTGTTATCACTGGGCTTCGAGAATTAATTTTAAAGTCTGCAACTTTACAGGAATGAAGAAATAGACTTACGACATCATGAAAATAATGTGCTATTTTAAAGCATAGTAATCTTTCTTCTTGAGTATGTACTACAAAACGAGACAGGCTTCTGTATTTTATTTTTGGAATACTTTTAAAGGAAACTGCTCAGCAGTCCAGCTGTGTTTTTGTAATACTGGCTGTCATTATTTTTAATATGAAGGGACTTTTTTTATAGTAGTCCGAGAAACAGACTGAATTGCAAAGTTATCTGTCAAATCATGTGCCCAACCAGACATTTACTATTCCTGGCACCTTTGGTCAGTGACGTTTCATTTGTTGTGTACTGTTATTTGAGGTTCTGGTTTCCATCCAGACTGTTGAGAGGACTTGTGGATAGTCAGTGCATATAATTAGTGTTTGCAGCCTTGTTATCTTTATATTTTAAGCCATTAAACCTCTACTTCAGCACTTGGTAAGTTAATAGAAAGCGCCTTGAAAGTTCTGTAGAATAATGTGATAATTTTAGGGATAAAAAATTCAGTGTACCATTGTAAAGAAATAAATCAGTATGGAAAAATACACTTCTGTTGCATATCCAGGTAAAACTCCTAGTGCCATCTTGCAATAGAGGTGGAGATACGGAAATTCCTGCCGAGATGATTTAACAAAAAGTTATGATCTATTAAAAAAAACAACAAACAAAAACAAGCCAAAAGAAACCACAACCCCAAACCAAAAAAACCTACTGATTAGAAAGTTACAGGAGAGAGTAGAAGGTGGTTTTGGACAGTCTGAAAACTGTCTCTGATTTAGATGGTTTTTTTCTCTGCATCATTCTCCTCGTGCATTACAGTCCTCCCCTTTGCTGTACAATCTTCTCTCCTGTGAAGAGAAGGAGCCTCTTTCTGTGAAGAGAAGCTCCGTGTCTGTGTCTGCGGGGGGTGCTGTACCCTGTCCTCACCATCAGGGATCCCTTTTTCCATGCCACCCTCTCCCCTAACCAGTCACTGGTCCCCAAAAGGTGGATGCTGACACTGTTTCTTGCAACCATGTTTTTTCCCCTAAGTGTACTATCATGCACACTGAGATCAACAATTGAAACTACTTGGGAGCACTAGGAAGAGAGAAAACTTCTTGCTATAAACATTTGGAAGTTACAGTCAGTCTTCTGCCAATAGTATTTAGTCCTTTGAGTTAATGGAAGAAAAAAAGCAGTCTTTTATCATGAGGATCATAGTTTCCCAATGCCAGCAAACTGCTGTGTGGTGTATTCGTGAGTAGCAGCAGAAGTTCTAGCTTATTAGTGCTATGGGTGTAGTACTACATATTTATTCCTAATTTGGGCTCTGTCTAGGAGAAATTATCCATGGGGAAGGTCAGCCTGATGAACAAGGCCAAAAATAAAAGCTCTGTGCCAGGGAGTTGCAGAGCTGCCTGGGAGATGAGAGTTCATGTCCTTGACCCAGGCAGTGCAATACAGTCTTTAGGATCAGTCTTACCTCTTTTTCCATGTTGGAGTACACTGATTCTTTTTATTAGTTGGTATGTTAAATCTGAGTTCTTTTTTCTTACTGGAAATTAAGGTAGAAGGAAGGCAGAACACAGGTGGTTAAATTCTGAGTCCCTTTGAATGCTACTTACACTGGGACTGAAGAAGAGAAAACAATTATGATTTGTGTGGAGCAGTGGACCACGACTAGAAGGAATCACACATGGAGATGTAGAGGCTAATTTTATTTGTTAACCTTGCTGCCAGTTTTGTTTTATCATTTATCAAGGAAAAAGCCTTCAGTGAGGGTTTAGTGAAGGAGTACGTTAGTGAGATGCATCCCAGGTAGGGAAGCACTGTTGGGGAACACTGAGGAGCGTTGCGCTAAGTTCCCATTGCATTTGGTTTGTGGGTAGTCTGTGGCAGCTTCCAAAAAAATAAAGGAGCAGGATTTGCCCATATGAAGCTGGTTCCACAAGAAGAAATCCTTTGTCGAAGGAGAAAGATGAGTTTTATGGAACAATGACAGGAAGAGCAAAAGTGTTTATTTAGATGGCTTTTTTTAGTATTAATTAAATAGTAAGTGGTTAGCTGTGGGCTTCTAGAAATGACTTTACTATTACTGTATGGAAAAATATCTTTAGTCTAACAGACAACAGCCAGTATGCTTTTTTTTATTATTATTTTTCGTGACAGGCGACCGTAATGCTAGGTTGGAGACATTCTCCTTTCAACATGCAGAACCAGAATCCCAGAGCAGTTTTGCTGCCGTGACCAATGTCAGTGCGATGTCTAGGACCACTCACAGCACTTCCTCACAGGTAAAGACAATAATCTACCACTGTCTTAACTGAAATATCACCAGAGAGTTGTGAGAACTAACACTCAAAAAACACGTGCCTTTTACATCTAATTTAGTGTTAAATTACAGGACAGAGCATTTTTACAGTGAATTAAGTGGTGTACGTTAAGCAATTTATTCCAGATTGAGTATGTGGTGTTCCTAAAACAGATACTGGCTTGTAAAAGAATTTTGCAGATCATATAACTGGAGTGTAAGTTTAGTTTATTGGCATTGGGCCTTTCATGTTATTTTTCTTTCCAAATTTCATTAAATATACTGTGATCTATGTTCCAAATTTTACGCAAGGGCTCTTGTGACCCTTTTTTCTTGGTGCAGCTACATTAAATGGCCTCACGGTGCAAATACAGTCACAGAATTTGTTAACTCTCAGCTATTTAAAACCTTTTGTGCAGAGCTACAGGCAAAGTCTCTGGTATATAAATTTGCTAAGGAGTAGCACAGCTCTGGTTCAGTGAATCCCTGCAGAAACACACTTTGTTTTATTGGAATTCATTGAGAATTTCATAATAATACTCAGATTTCAGTTCTGCCAAGCCTAGTGGTATACTAGTGCTCTGTAACTCGTCGTGTTTCAATCTGGTGATGACTCCTGGAGAGCTGAGTTTAAATCTGCATCTCACACACAGTTTTGACAATGCACACTCTTTCCCCCCCACCCTTGCTTGAGCAGACCATCGTCTAAAAACATCTAAATGAGCATTTTAGAATAGACTGCATCCATTAATGTTCAACTAAAAATTGAGATCTTCTAATACAGAATGTATCATGATTTAAAACTAAACTTTCTCCTGTAATATAGGAACTTCAGTTTTTGACCCATGTAGGTTCCATGTAATTGTGGGCAAAGAACTCCACCAGGAGTCTCCACAGGAGACTCACCTCCTGTGATTGTGGCAAAGAAATTCAGTTTCTGTCTTTCATAAGTCTTTCAGAAAACCACTTTCCATGTAGGCTGTTCATAACTGCTAAATGTAGCTTCATTCTTTCTGAATTCTTAATTTTATCATCCTGAAGAACCACTTGGGCTACGTGTTAGTAGATAGATTGTAGAAGGCCATCTTCGTAGGTTGAACATTATGAAGAAGGCAGCATCAACTTCAGAGTTCTCGTAAGTATTCAGAATTAATAGTGATCAAAATCAAGGAAGGGAAACTTTCACCGATTTCAGTAAGAAGTAAATATCAGAGATGAGATATTTTTAAGATTTGTTGAGATTCCATCAGGGTGGGGGGAAGTCAGAAGTCATTAAACCACTAGAAAATGTGTTCAAGTTAGAGACTTTCTCCTGGTGCAGTTCTAATGTTTCTAAGCTAACATGTAGCTGCTGTGATCTGAGCTGATCTCGTCTTGTATTGATTATATTATACAGCATAACTCCAGGAGGAGGTTGAGAAGTGAGAGCTCCTATGATATAGACAACATTGTTATTCCAATGTCTCTGGTGGCACCATCGAAGTTGGAGAAACTACAGTACAAAGAAATCCTTACCCCAAGGTGTGTTCATGACCTTAGTCACAAAGATACCAAAATGAACATGAGAACGTTAACTAAGAATATTGTTAACCTCTAGTAAGATCATTTTATAATATTAAGATGATCGTTTCATGTACTCTGGTGGTTTTTTTCCTGTCTACTTCCATTTGTGTGCCTGGAGTGGTGGGAAGACTGGACAGCTGATAGCACAAGGGAAATAGGCTGATAACACACAGGGAGGTGGCAGATGCACAGGCTATCTAAAAATAGAAGTACTTTTATATCATCTTAATTGTAGTGATATTTGGGGCCCTAAATGTGCTGTAAGGCTGACGTGCTCTCAATGGTTATTTGGAGGTTACTGTCTTGCTGTGTTATATTTCTTAGGAAAATAGTTAAATATTTTCAGTGAATTAAATAGAAATGGTTTTAGCATAAATTTTTAAAATGTATATATTCTGAAACAGTAGACTAAGCTTAATGTATTTTTTTCCATAGAGTGTAAACGTATAATCCATGATTCTGGAAACACTTCTCTTTTTTCTTTTGTTTCTTTTTTTTTGTTTTTAAACAAAACACAGAGGAGCTAACACAGAGTCATTGAGCTCCTGTGCTGTAATTCAGTGGCTTATTAGCAAATTGCCTGAAATGGCTTAATGCAATTGTTCCATATTTTAAGTCTCTAATTTGTATTTGTTTTTATATTGTCTTTAACTTTATTAATATTTAATTTTAATATTATTAAGACTCTATTAGATAACCTAAAGACTGTTGGGAAAAGGAAAGGTTAGATACTGGGTTGGGAAAAGAATATCTAAATTTTGGGCATCTGTTATCAGCACCTTAAATTTGAAATTACTTTATTTGAAAGAAATTTTGAAGCACAAGCAGTGTTGAAGAAGGAGTAACTAACAATGCAGTGTAGAAACAGAACAGTTGTCTCTACTGCTGAAATAATGGAACGGTATTTAGGTAAATTAATTTGATTTTTCTTGTCTCATTTCCAGCTGGAGAGTTGTTGAATTTCAACCTTTAGAAAGATCTAATACAGATGAAGAAGAGGTAGGCAGCATTTTAATTAAAGCACCAGTTTTTAATTAAACTAAATATAATATATAATTGGGATAATGGGCATATATTTTCCAAAGTCACTGACTTCATGCAAATTCTGGTAAGTTTCAAATCTGAAAAATTGTGAAAATGTGTCTTATCGCAACCTACGTGACCCTGTGTTGGACAGAAATGTGAGTATCTCCACTAATAGTCATTGTTCAGTTGTTCGTGTGGCTCTGCTGTCCCTTGCTGTCAGCACGTCTTCAGTTTTCTTCTTAGTGTTTATTTTCCTGCAACCCTCCTGTCGGGAGCAAACTTTCCTTCTTTCAGCTTTCTCAGGAACAACATAACGTTCAGCGTTACCTGCTTGCCTCTTGAGCCAAGTTTGTACATCGTGTGCTACTGTTGCTTCCTCCAGACGTAAGAATCTGCCTTTTTCTTCCAGGGAATGTCTGTGGACTTTGCAGCTGGGGGTCCCTTTCTCCCCTAATTAGGGCTTTGAGGCATTTCCTCACCCTGGTGTGAATGTACCAGCAGGTCTGCTCTCTAGGCTGGTTTCCTGACCTTCCGATCCTTTTGTGGTGCTTTTTCCAGAAACCTGCCAGTTTTGCTGCCCTTTGGATATCTCTCCCCAGTCTCTGTAGGACTTGGATTTGTACCTTCATCCACAATATCTGTTCTTGAGCTCCTTATTCAGAGAATCTCCACAGAGGGTGTTTAGGTGCCTTAGTAGTAGAAAAATACTGCATTTGGGTAGCATTATGGAAAGTTATGCTAAACACAGTAAACAAATCATTATGCCTCTCTCCCTTGGAGTAGAAAATACTCTCTCCACAAAGGCACGAGCTTCCCCAGAGCTTCACTAGGTCTGTAGCTGCCTGCTGCATGGGAATGAACCTTTCCTTTCAGAGAGCATCATATTCTCAGGTCCAGGTGTAGTTGTGCTCGTTTGGCACCATACTCTTGGGTCAGAAGGAAGAGAAAAACTTACTCTGTCCTTGCCTTTTCTTGAGAAATTCTTGTGAAATCTGGTGGTCAGATTTATGTCGCCTCTACCACCACCTTTTGGTTTGGTACCATCTCTGCTGGCAGGAAACGTGCCTGGCCTTCTTTTGTAGCGAGAAGGTCAAATTAGATACAGAGGAGAACTCTCCTGCAAGGATATTTAATTAAACCATTTTGAGAATAACTAATAAGGCAGCAAGGGCACACTGTCCCTTGAGACATCGACTGTTCATTCCTCTCTTTTCATCCTGGTGTCTGGGGGGCGGGGAGGGAGAGAGACTTTCAGCAGTGGTTTTGCCTACAGGGCTTCAAGGGACTTGCTTGGAGGACTCGGTGGATTTCTTGTTTGGCTTTCAGATCCCATGCAGATGACTTGCCCTGTGTACTTTTAGTGTATTTTGCTGAAGGGACTTGAAGGTGTCTCTCTGTGAAGCTCGTGGGACAATCACTCATTCAGTAGCCCTCCCAGTATATTTGTATTTGGCATGACTAGTTGATCCTGTATGATTCATCCTTTGGCCAGGAAATAACTTGAGTTAACAATAAAGCAGCTTTGCCTCCTGCTGTGGCGCGCTGCTTCTGTGCTGTGTGTCAGCTGCTGGGTGGAATGAGAGAGCAGAGATGTCAGACAAGAGGAAAATGCTAAAGATCTTGTTTGTCTAAATCATCTTTTGCCAATTTTCCTCCTTTCTTTTGGGATCGTGTTAATTGGTTTGGATGTTTTTCAGAGCGCTGAGAAAAGGTGGTTGTCTGTCATAATTCTTCCTTGCTTTACGTTTCAGGCTGAGTTAGATTTATTACTGAGTAAGCTTGAAAAAAGACATCAGAAAACAGCAGCGTTACCTTTTCGCGTTTTCTGCACTAATACTCTGACACTCTGGAAATTGTTCCTTGTGCTGAAATGAAGAGAAGCTTCAGTAGATCATTCGTGAAGGACAAGAGAGGGCAAAATGTACTTTTTCCTTTTATATAAAGTAAGCTTTTTCTTTGCTTTCCACTGCTTAGCAGCCCACGGTGGTACTGTATAATAGTTCCTTTTCTGTCTCTCTTCTGCATGGTTACATTTAAAGCTTTTGGATTTGCCCTTGTGTCAGCCAGCAGTTAAGGATTGCTTCCACTTGATAGCTGCTTTTTTTTTTTTCTTCTTTTTTTTCCTCCTCTCTTTCCTTCATGTAAAGGCTTTCAGTGCAATGCAACCTGTATCTATGCAATAGACTTGCACCAAAAGTTTCCACAAGGTAAAAAACCCCAAAAATGTGGGGTCCCAAATTGGTCATGTTCTACAGGAGCCACACTCCCAAGGACAGAACTCAGCACTTTCTGAAAATCAGGCCTATTCACCATGCCCTTATTTGAGTACAAAAAGTTTACCTTTTTTGGGTGCCTGATTTTTGTTTCTGGAAATTTTGCCTTACGAGAACAAACGTAACAGTTGGGCAATTCAAGAGGTAATCTGCTATCTCTGTCTGCTCTATTCCTTGCTCTAAAAATACTTAGTCTTCGGATGCAGAGCGTTTGAGTTTCCTGGTTTCCGTGTATGAATTTGCAGTCTGTTATTGCTTTGAAGCACAGGAGGGTGTGGCACGGGTTTTCCTGTTTTATTTTGGTTTGAATTTTTTTCATCCAGGTTAAAGTTTCTCGCAAGGCACGGTTGTGAAGTCATGTCCAAGTTTATTTTGTAGTTGTTTTAGTAATGACAACTACTTGGGAATAATTCTGTGTGTAATTAGTTTTGCATAAGTGTTTTCATGGCTTATGACTCAACGTTTCCCATGAAGCCAAAGACTGAAACACAGACTTTGTTGTTTTGAGAACCTTTCAGAAATTTTCCTGGTGCTATTCAACATTAATGCACAGTGTCTTGTAGCTTAACTAGATGCGATGGGGGGGGGATCCAAATCTTAGTTTGCTTTTAAGTCTTTTTCTTTGAGTGAAATCATTAGACATGCCTCACAAACAGGCCTTCCTAATAGTGTTTTCTCTCAGCATCACTGCCAGATCCATCCACTGAGGAATGACAGTTCTTTTGTCCCTTTTCAAAGTAACCTTAGTGGGGGAGAAAAAAATATCAAATTTCTCCAGTTATAGCAACTTTAAATTAACCTGAAGTTGGTGGAGGAAATATAGAAAGTGTTACAAAGCTGGAGAGGGGCAGAGGCTGCACTGAACCAAGGAGAGACCTTTTACTCTGCTGTAGTGTGATTTTTATCTCCAGAACAAAGAATAATTTTTAAATAAGAAAATTTATTACTTGTTAGTGTTCAATGGAATAGGGTAAAACTCAAATAAACAAGTAGATAAATCTCCTCTCATCAGCTATGGAAAAGGAACAGTAAGGCTTATTTCTGTATTTTTCAAAACTCTTCATTTGGAGAGGAATGTGGACTTTGATTTCTGAGAGGAAGCTCGTTAAAAATGAAGTTTCTTCCCAGCATGAAAAGTTTTGGCAATTTGCTAAGAAAAGTATTTTCAAAGTCTTAAGTTTTTCTTTCAAAATTATCTTTTGTTTCCACTTCAAAGGAAATCTGAGCACACAGAAAAATCCTGAATTTTCCCTGAGGGAATAGCACTTTTGTAGTTCATAAAATTCTCACTTTCACGCTATACATCACTGACCTTGGAAAGACAGAGCCCCTTACCCGGTGCCATCCAAGGGACGGAGCGGGTGAATTCCAGGGAGAGGAGGAAACCCATGAAGTTGGCTTGCATGAAAGGAAACCAGCAGCTAACAAAGTGGTTTGTGTTTAACATAAATAAATAGCAGCAATGAGGAGTCTCAAAAAACAGTCATGAGATGGGCAAACAAAGCGGGCCTGTTTGTCCGAAGGTTCCTGTTGAGTGCAGGGCTGAGGAGGAAACGGGCAGCTCCAGTTTTAGCAAGCAGGTCATGTGGCTTTTCCACATCACGCTGAACTCTTCGGGGTCCTTTGCATTGGCCCAGTTAAATTTAATTGTGGCGCTGTCATTTATGACCAGCTGCTAAGGTTGTCAGTGTGCTCTCTGGAAGCCGTGTGCCACTACCAGGTAGGCTTACAGCAGCATAAATGCATTGTAATACTTTACATTTGTATCCACAATGGTCATGAACTACTTCAGTGCTACAAGAGTGGATAGAAATATGACTTCTGCAGAAAACCTCGGGGCTGTTGGTGGAGCACTTCCAGCTGACAGTGTAACCTGTATTGCGTGGCTCTGCTTGGTGCTGCAGTGGGCACTCTGCATTTAGTTCTGTATTTTAGCAGACTCAATCAGAGGATAAATGGTGTCACTTGTGGATTTTTGCTTTCTAGAAAAAATTCAATTTATTTTCCATGACCCCCCCAATTACTGGTGTAATTCTTGTCCAGTACCCATCTGGCAGTGCGGCTTCACAGCTTCTATGACCAGGAATTGTTCTTTCCTAGAATTTCTCTGCTGTTGAGTTAGGAGTGGTTGGCATAAAATCCATGGCTGCAGCACTCGTGTGCTCTTGCCAACCTTAGCTTTTTAGGTGAACTTTGAAGAGGTTGAATGGTTTGGAGCACTTTGAAAATAACTCTGAGCTGTAACGGAGGGGTCCAGCCAAGAGCTGTGTCCTGCCTTCTGGGGAGTGAGGGGGAAGGGCAGCAAAGTGCTCCTTGCACAGCCGGGTCTAAGGAGCAAACTTCCTGGTGTGCTGCCCAGGGAAAAGTGAAGATGGCTCTTGGAAAGTGAAGGTCAGATGTGATAGCTACAGCTGAGGAGTTTTATCTAAAAAGCTGGCTCTTAGTTTGACTACAAGCAGTTAAAGTACACATATTAGGGCCATTTTTAAGCTGTAGTGAGGGTCGGTAGTGCAGATCATTTGCTAAGAAATCATCTCTTCAAAGCAGAAACCATTTTCTGCTTGGTTTCATGGCAGGAATGTGGCACCTCAGGTTTGCCGAGTTCCTCTCCACCTGGGGCTAAGTCCTTGGGGATCTCAGACCTATTTCTCTGTGCTTAAAGAGCACCTGGCAAAGCCTGCTGCCTTCAGCCTCCCTAAAGCAGTCTCTGGAAACTCCTGCAGTTTTTGCTTGTCTTTATTATGTGCTTTTAGTACTGCCTTGATTTGCAAATGAATACCTGTCCTCTTAATTTTCTGCCTCTCACCACGGAGAAAAATGTGTTAGTTGCGTGGGGGGGTATAATTTCTATATCCATTCAGATCAACCACAGGCACGTAAAGAAATAAAGCGAAAGTGACAGCATCCCATGTACTATAGCGAGAGTGTAAGCTGAATGCATATATTTTGATGTGCTTTTATACTGCAAGCAGGCATTGTGCTGCCTCCTCTCATTTGGTGAACAGCCTTTTGCAGAATTGGGTGTAACGTTGGCTGCCTTTGTTTCTCGTGATGTTCGTAATGACGGCAGCAGCCATCCCTGTGTCTCGTTGCAGGTAGAAGACCTGTCAGATGAAGCTTTTTCCTTACGTCACACCAAGTATGAAAAGCGAGAGCGAGCGAGGTGGTCGCTGTGGGAGCAGAGCCGCTGGCCCCGGAGGAATAGCAGGCAGGTGTACTGACTTTGATTAAGAGCATTCCTGTCCTATTGAACCCCCGGTGCCCGCTGTGGTGGTCGCTGTGGGAGCAGAGCCGCTGGCCCCGGAGGAATAGCAGGCAGGTGTACTGACTTTGATTAAGAGCATTCCTGTCCTATTGAACCCGCTGTTGGTGCAGCAGTTTCAGAAATGCTGTCACAGAGAATTCTGAAAACGAGGGCATTCCTCATTAATTAACTCAACAGGGACAGCACCAGGTATGTTTGGTTATGTGGCTGGAAGGGGAAGGCTGTGCAGTTCTGAAGCATGTAGACTTAACAGAAATTTGGCATTTTAGTCACCTGCTATTAGTGAAATGAACACAATTCTGCTAGTTTGTGCCACTCCCAGTGATGATCACTTTAGCCACCCAGTGTAACACGAGCCCTTCTTCACTCACCTGACTCAGATGAAAGTCCACTGCGTTCAGAGATGTGTTACTGGAGTGTCCTGGGCTGTGACAGGGACCTTATGCTTAAAAAACACCACTGTGTGAAAAAGTGTAATTATCACAGGCTTGCTGTCTGGTGTAAAAATCATCATTGTGTCTGCAATTTGGCTCTGGGAAAATGTTTCCTATAAATTGCTTCAGAACCTGGCAGGACAGAAAGCATCCTGTACATGCTGGGTTAACTTTCGCTGCTTTTTAGCATACGCTTGTGTCTACTCTTGGCTTAAAGTGAACCATGACACTATGAATATATATGCAAAGATAGCTTTTTTTTTTAAATGCAGGATAAAATTAGAGCTGAACCGTATTAAGGAGTTCTATTTTAAGCCATTTTGAACATAAAACCAAACTTCAGGAAGTGTACTGAAAAATATAAGTTCTGTATGTACCCTTAATTTTGAAAGCCTATGAACTCCCTACTGAAATCTTAGTGCTGTTTGAATTCAGAAGTAAAACTGCCGTTAACATGAGCAAAGTCAGACTTCACCTGGCATTTAAGATGTGTGCCAGTATTTTATACCTAGCTCAAATTTGCATTAAGGGTGAGGTCAAAATTTTTAATTTTATTAAATTATTTTGACTGCTTTAGAGGTAAGTCCAGAGCAGAGGTGGGAAGTGGGAGCCCAAGGACCTGCTGTTTCTTCTGGAGCTCCATTGGTGCAGTCTGCTCCCTTGTCTTGAGAACAGCCCCGCTGCTCACTGACTTCTGCCCAAAATTACTCTTCTGGTCAGTGTATGGAGCGAGGTGTAGGACCAGCCACCAGCTGTGCTGCAGCCAGAGTGTGCCTGCTCAGCCCTGTTTTATCCAGCTGTTTGATCCAGCTCCTCCCCATAGCCCTCTTGCTTTGGCTTGTGACAACCAGGTTGTCAAGAACCATGTGTGTTTTCATCTGCTCTTTTGATTTAAGTAAGTAGAACGTAGGCAGCACATATGGAGAAACGGAAAGCTTTGAAAAGAAAATCTAAACTGTTCCTGGTGATGTGGGAGGGCAGGGGGTAGCTCTTAAGACTTTCTTCTCTTATCCTGCACTAGGTCTTACAGCAAGAACTCTGAGGGACGACACAGCCAAGACTCGGTGCAGAAGGAGCAGCCCGGCAGCTCCTGCTCCTCGCTGCCCTGCGCTGCCGAACCCGGGCCGGACTCCGCCTCGGAAGCCCACAGCTCTGTTTGTTCAGGGATTGCACAACTCTGCAGGGAGAACCAGGAAGCAAAGGTGGGTGCCTCCAGTAGCTTCCAGATCTGGTCAGATCCTCAGTGACCGCTCTCTCTAACCTAAAACAAAGAATGTGGACAAATCCTCCTCTCTCATTGATCAGAATCACAGGCTGTTGCTGTAGTTTATGTAGACTGAATGTAGCACTTCTGTTCAGAACTATTTTGCTGTGCTCTGTGAATTAAGCCCAAGATTTGTCAACAGGTAACAATTTAATTGCTCAGCAGATACAGCACATGTTTTAGGGGGATCAAGGGTGATGGATCTTTCCTTGGGGATGTTGGCCAGAGTTCCACGTGGGGCTGATGGTTACGGGTTCAGGTACCCTGATGGTCTGGCACCACGGCGAAGCGCTTCCCCCTTCCTGTGTGCTGCCTGTTCAATTGTAGCTCTGTTCCTAGTTCAAAGCCCTGTGCAGCCAGCTTACACTGACAGCTGGTGCCTAGCAGTGTCCTATTCTTTATCTGAAGAGCCCTGCAAACATTGTGAAGACAGACACTCATTTGTTACTTGATAGCAGATCATTCTGCACATAGCTAATCAGTTCAGACTCAACTGAAATCCCTTTTCCCCTCCTATTTTTTTTTTTCCCCTCACTCCTACCCTTTCTGATTCTTTTCAGGCCGGGCTGTGGGAACTTCGAGTTTTTCCACTAAAAGATGAAGAGGTAGAAGCTTTACTGTGCCAAGATCAAATAACCAATCAGACTGAAATGTCAAGTGCAGCTTTTCCCAGCGACTCTCCCTGCACTCCGTGCGCACCCGTTGGTTTGCCAGACAATGGCCATCCACCAAGGAAACAATCTGCTGAAGAGTCAGAAGACTGCGAAAATGTTTGCCCGGGAATCAACAACACAAGAAAACAAAGGTGACAGGGAATAATGTGGTTCATTAAGAAAGCCAATTAAGGTGGAGAAAAGTGTAAGGTAAAATCTCTCTTGTTCACACAGCATATGACAGCACAATTCAAAACCTGTACGTTAGCTGCATATAATATATTTTCTTTCTTGCTTTGTAACAGGCAGGATATATCCCAAAGACAACACTTTCTTCTTCCTGAACCCCAAGAGAAAGTAATTATTTCAAGCTGGAAGTCTAATATTCCCAGTGTCGGGAGTGGGCGCACATAAATTGCTGGCACCATTCACTTTCTGTTGTCATATTGCCACATTTGTTAGTAATCATCCTTTTCTGTTCTGTTTGTTTTCAAATGCATTTCTGGTTCTAGTGGATTCTGGTGCAGCAGGACACGCTGTCCACCTTAACCAACAACTTCAACTCAACACAGAAAAACTACTTGGAAAAAAAAAACAGTGGGGAGAAGCGATAATAGCCTCAGATAATTCTCCTGCGTGGCATGACCATGGGGCAAAAGTCTGCCTCTCTAAATGCATGTGTGTAACCCCCGCGTAGGACAAGGGTAGGTGAGAACCAGAAGTTTTAAAGCAAGAGTTCTGGAAGCCTTGCATCTAGCTTAAAATCTGTACTCAGCTCTCGGTAGCGCCAGGGCATGTTTCATATAGGTGTCCTCAAGCAATAAGATAGAAATAGACCACTGCATTTCAATAGTCAATATATCTGCTACTCAGAAAGTAGAGTTTCTGCTTCGGTCGTGTGGGCATAG
This sequence comes from Calidris pugnax, assembly GCF_001431845.1. Lineage (NCBI taxonomy): Eukaryota > Metazoa > Chordata > Aves > Charadriiformes > Scolopacidae > Calidris > Calidris pugnax. The sequence continues at coordinate 588,221 of NW_015091198.1, read as the reverse complement.
AGAAGTGGAAGGAAAGAGGAGTGGAGTCCAGTCAGCGACGCAGCTCTTGGAATATTGTGTTTTGGGTCATCTTATTTCCTTAGTCCTTCAGTAGCTAATGAGGCTCGTAATATTTTGCTTTAATATGTTAAAGACAAAGTCTTGTCCCAATTTCTGTACAGTGCCTTGTAAGAGTCTCGTAAGTAAGTATGCCAACATTTGGTGACTAACTGAAAAGGAAGAGATGATTGATGTCTAGAAGACCAATAAAGAAAAAAGCCCCCAAAGCTTTCCATTGTGATTTCGGATAGATTTTTAATTTCCCAGCGAGTTCACAGTAAGAAAACAAAAGCAAGTTGTTTAAACTTGTATTTAAATAGCATAGTTTGGAATGTATCTGCAATCTCAAGAGGTATTAACACAGATTAAACATTGAATGTAGGTATAATCCGTCAACAGGAAGTTTTTCTGTGTAGGACAGTTGAAGGCAATTTTATAGGAGTCTCTGTTTTTGTGCAAAACTTTCTTCCACGTGTAATATCTGGAATGGCACTGGACAGATGACCCAGTTTTAGTGTCAATTATTATTTTTTTTGGTCAAAATGACAGGAATTATACACTGGGCATCTGAAAACAGTTCAGTAAAGTTTCAACACTACAACCTATTGCTACATTGTAGTTTATTGCACATTCTGATTATTTTTTTAAACACTTTTTTAACACTGGTTTGTCTTAAACTTGAATCTTGCCTCAATGTCTGATACAATAATCTTTGATGCAAGGTTGGTTTTTTTAATTAAAAGTTATTTCTATATATGTTGTATATAGTCTGGATTTGATGGCCTTTTAGAAGTGAAGAAATAGCAGTGATGCTTCCTCTGGGCACAGAGACCTGCTTGGCCCAAGAATGGCTTTGCAAACACACCAAAAAGTGGCACTAAGCTGTGCTGAAGATACTGAAGCTGGGCTGGTGCTGTGAGGGTAAGGTCCCCCCAGCCTCCAAATGCAGGGGTGGAGTTTTCCATCTCCCTTGTCCTGTGTGTGCACCAGCTGCTGGGAAAAGGGTTCTCAAAGTTACCTGTCTCAAATGCTTCTCAGGTCTTTTCCGTACCTGTATGGATATTAAGACGTCTGCTCCGCCCAGCTCTCACCCAGCTTTGTTGGAAGGTCAGAGCTTCCTGCTCTACCTTGGCTCCATCTGGTCCCTGGGGCAGGAGTTTCTGCAACTTAGGAGATGGGACAGCCCAAGAAAAGGCCTTAGAGGGCCCGAAGGTGCCATCAGTAGATGGAAATGCAATCCAGCATTTTATGAGAAGGAGCAAAAGGAGGGGGTGGGAAGGGAAGTGTGTTAAAATGAAGCAAAAAAACCCAACCCAACAAACCTGTATGAAAGGAGCTGGATGAACAAAGCTTGGTCACCCTGGTGGACCGTAAAGCTGTTCCTGCACTGATGATGTGTTCCCAGCTGTGGTGTCCTGTTGACCTGTTGTGTTGCTTTTGGGTCAGTCTCCAGTGTGCTGGCCTAAAGCAGCTGCTTCTTACCTTGCCAGGTGCAGGGGCTGCACATAGTGGTTACAGATACAAGCAAAGATAAACACATTTTCTTTGTCCCCTCTTTAGATGTTCTTGTCAGTCACTGTGGGAACCAGCTAGTGCGTCACAAAGCAGCAATAAAAAGGCTACCCAAAGAGAGGCCGGGCAACCAGGAGACTGAAAAAAATATGGCTCCATCTGGTCCCTGGGGCAGGAGTTTCTGCAACTTAGGAGATGGGACAGCCCAAGAAAAGGCCTTAGAGGGCCCGAAGGTGCCATCAGTAGATGGAAATGCAATCCAGCATTTTATGAGAAGGAGCAAAAGGAGAGTGTTTTTCTAGATTGGGGGGGTGGGAAAGGAAGTGTGTTAAAATGAAGCAAAAAAAAATCAACCCCAACAAACCTGTGTGAAAGGAGCTGGATGAACAAAGCTTGGTCACCCTGGTGGACCGTAAAGCTGTTCCTGCACTGATGATGTGTTCCCAGCTGTGGTGTCCTGTTGACCTGTTGTGTTGCTTTTGGGTAAGTCTCCAGTGTGCTGACCTACAGCAGCTGCTTCTTACCTTGCCAGGTGCAGGGGCTGCACATAGTGGTTACAGATACAAGCAAAGATAAACACATTTTCTTTGTCCCCTCTTTAGATGTTCTTGTCAGTCACTGTGGGAACCAGCTAGTGCGTCACAAAGCAGCAATAAAAAGGCTACCCAAATAGAGGCCGGTCAACCAGGAGACTGAAAAAAATATATATCCCTGGAGAAACTATAAAAATGTCTGTTTGGTCATTACCCCACCCTATCACGGTCAGAAGTCCTTTCTTTAACATCTGCCTCTCAGCTGGCTAGAGCTGTGACACCAAACTGCAGCTGTCTGCACGGGGGGGTGACCAAGAACAGCCCGTGTTGGCTTGTCTCATGTCACCTGCCCACCTCTGGCAGCCCCTCCTCTGGCAGGGGCAGATGGGGAACACTGTCTGCTTGGCAAACGAGATGCTTTTTTTGGGACACACCCCCATCCTCACCTGCAGCACCTCTAACCATTTGCCCCCTTCTGGCAGCAGACCAGGCGCTGTACCCTGCTCTCTCTGTCTCTACTCTCTGCGTCTTTCCTCCAGCCCGTGAGACACCCAGATTTTCAGCAGTCCCATTGCACTCAGAATCACACAATCTTCTAGGTTGGAAGGGACCTTAAAGATCATCTTGTCCAACCATCAACCTAACTGACAAAAATAGACACCCACACAACAAACAAAAAGCAACACCATCACTAAACCATACCTCCCAGCACTACACCAACACGTCTTTGAACCCCTCAAGGGATGGTGCCTCAACCACCTCCCTGGGCAGCCCATTCCAATGGCTGATGGGACAAGGTTAGCAAACTTCTTGAAGCTGTAAAATACATCAGAAACCCCTGCCTATTTTCTTTCACAGAATCACAGAATCTTAGTGGTTGGAAGGGACCTCCGAGATCGAGTCCAACCACATTAAAAAAAAAAGAAAAAAACCCAACAAACCCAAAAACACCACCCACCAACTAAACCCCACACCCACAACCCCACACACAACACCCCACCACAAACCAATAATCTTGGGCACTAGAGCATGCCCTGAAGAGCCATGTCTACACGTTTCTTAAATACCTAATAAAATACCTAATTTCCTTACCAGAGTTTTAAACAAAGGGAGGGGGACCCCAACAACCTGTTTGGCTTTTGGCTGTTCAGCTACGAAAGTCAGAGCTGCTCCTAAAGTTGTGGCTGAAGGTATTACAAAGGCTGACTGTGAAATACCAACTTAAACATAAGGCAGCAAGGCCCCCCTGCCCCAAGCATGAAGCTGGGGTGTTGCAGCTTCACACCACAAGCCATTTCCCTTGTGCTTCACCATTTTCAACTGAGACAATTTTTAAGGCCACTTACGTTCTGCTCCCTGCTGCTACGAGGCTTTAAACGCTTCCATCTCCGCATCCAGGACCTTAATGGCACGTAAGTACAAATACAGACTCATCAGCCCTATTAAAATTAAGCTCTATATGTGTCCACCACAGTTTTTTTTCACAGTTGTGTGCTCTACCACCCTGTGGAACACATCTCCCAGCCCAGCCTTACTGGGCTAGATCAGAGTTTCTTTGATGCTGTTTTCCAGCGCGGCGCCTTTGCTGTGTCAGCTCACCATGGACCGCTCTGCACCACGTGACTTAACAGCACCAGCCCGTGCTCAAACTTTGCTTTATCAGAGTGTTGCGACATTTACCAGCCCTGGGTTGATCTGGCCCCCGCGGGTACCGTGCGGGCAGCTCCTCTGGTTTTCACATCAAGTGTTTGGTTCAAGTCCTGTGGCTGTGGGGTTACGTTACTGAGGGTAGGCCTAAATAAGAGTCTAACGAACACATTACTCCTATTAATGATTAGAGGGTAGAAACTGGAACAGTCTTAAGCATTAAAAAAACACGTATCACTCATTACTCTTCCATGGATGGTCTGTGGTCACTCACACATTGAACTGCTGCAGTAGCAGCCAGCTGCATCAACCCACCTGGGTGGGATTGAGATGGAAAGAAGCGATTGATTAATTTTACTATGTATGTAATTTCTCTCTCTCCCACAACACTCCTAACCTGAGACTCAACAGAAGTGCAAACTACCACATTTAAAACAAGGGCACAGTGCACACAACCTGTGAAAGAAAACATGCTGTAACCAACTACAGTACCGTCAGATAACTAGCGTGACTTTGGGATATCCATCCCCCTCAAATTAAATAATAATAATAATAAAAAAAAGACAAAAAAACCAGCAGCAGTTTTCAAACCAGCTTACAGTCAGCTGCAGAAGGCAAGGACACTACAGCTGTTGTCCTACTGCTTTCAACAGCATGAAAAAGCCACAATTCCAAATCCTAAACATCACATTTTCCTAGCCCGTTTGTGTGTAGACACCAGAGCCGTGACTGTTTCTCTGTGCACATTAAACAGAATCACAGAATCACAGGTTCTTTCCAGAAGTACCCATTTTAACACGCCTAGCAGGCACTGGGACACCTCCTAGCCAAGCTTGCTTTCGGCAAACCTCTTCTGAAAGATGTCTTCAGTGCAGTAGGTCCAGATGACGCCATTTTTCTTTTGCCAGTTCTCAAAGGGTGTTGCGAGTGGAAACAGGAAGCAAAGACATTTGTTCACCTAAACCACAATTAACCCCAGAGGAAAAAGTAGTAGTTTAGCCATTTCAGACACTTGTCCAGCTTGTCTGAACTAGCCCTAGCTCCTCCTGCCTAACAACAGCAGTGCCACAGCCATCTCCTTCCACTGCCACCAAGCAGAGGCCCATCTTTGGGCCACCTCACACCTCCTGGGCTTAGAAGAAGGGGGTGCATCAGCTCTTGCACGGCCTCAGCATTTGGTAGGTGACACCAGCCTGGCTTTGCTGCAAAAGAACAACGAAGAAGGGGGTGCATCAGCTCTTGCACGGCCTCAGCATTTGGTAGGTGACACCAGCCTGGCTTTGCAAAAGAACAAGAGATTTGACTTTGGCCATTGTGGAATGGACTGGCTGCAGCTGGTGAGCCTTCTGGCCTGTTCCCCTGGGGCAGCAGGCTGGTTGCAACCCTTCTGTAATTACAACTTAAAGGGGAAAAACGCCATGAAATATTAAAGGAGTCAGCAATACTAATTAAAACCATGGGAGGGAGGCCTATCTGAAATGACCTGCTCAGGTGTTCCTCTAGTGGGCTGTAACTCTTGCCTTCCACGTGCCCCAACAGGCCAGGCTGCGAAGTCGGCGCAAGCAAACTGAAGGTAGGACAACTCTTTGGTTTCATAACTAAGAGCCCCGCGGGTACCGTGCGGGCAGCTCCTCTGGTTTTCACATCAAGTGTTTGGTTCAAGTCCTGTGGCTGTGGGGTTACGTTACTGAGGGTAGGCCTAAATAAGAGTCTAACGAACACATTACTCCTATTAATGATTAGAGGGTAGAAACTGGAACAGTCTTAAGCATTAAAAAAACACGTATCACTCATTACTCTTCCATGGATGGTCTGTGGTCACTCACACATTGAACTGCTGCAGGAGTACCCAGCTGCATCAACCCACCTGGGTGGGATTGAGATGGAAAGAAGCGATTGATTAATTTTACTATGTATGTAATTTCTCTCTCTCCCACAACACTCCTAACCTGAGACTCAACAGAAGTGCAAACTACCACATTTAAAACAAGGGCACAGTGCACACAACCTGTGAAAGAAAACATGCTGTAACCAACTACAGTACCGTCAGATAACTAGCGTGACTTTGGGATATCCATCCCCCTCAAATTAAATAATAATAAAAAAAAAAAAGACAGCAAAACCAGCAGCAGTTTTCAAACCAGCTTACAGTCAGCTGCAGAAGGCAAGGACACTACAGCTGTTGTCCTACTGCTTTAAACAGCATGAAAAAGCCACAATTCCAAATCCTAAACATCACATTTTCCTAGCCCGTTTGTGTGTAGACACCAGAGCCGTGACTGTTTCTCTGTGCACATTAAACAGAATCACAGAATCACAGGTTCTTTCCAGAAGTACCCATTTTAACACGCCTAGCAGGCACTGGGACACCTCCTAGCCAAGCTTGCTTTCGGCAAACCTCTTCTGAAAGATGTCTTCAGTGCAGTAGGTCCAGATGACGCCATTTTTCTTTTGCCAGTTCTCAAAGGGTGTTGCGAGTGGAAACAGGAAGCAAAGACATTTGTTCACCTAAACCACAATTAACCCCAGAGGAAAAAGTAGTAGTTTAGCCATTTCAGACACTTGTCCAGCTTGTCTGAACTAGCCCTAGCTCCTCCTGCCTAACAACAGCAGTGCCACAGCCATCTCCTTCCACTGCCACCAAGCAGAGGCCCATCTTTGGGCCACCTCACACCTCCTGGGCTTAGAAGAAGGGGGTGCATCAGCTCTTGCACGGCCTCAGCATTTGGTAGGTGACACCAGCCTGGCTTTGCAAAAGAACAAGAGATTTGACTTTGGCCATTGTGGAATGGACTGGCTGCAGCTGGTGAGCCTTCTGGCCTGTTCCCCTGGGGCAGCAGGCTGGTTGCAACCCTTCTGTAATTACAACTTAAAGGGGAAAAACGCCATGAAATATTAAAGGAGTCAGCAATACTAATTAAAACCATGGGAGGGAGGCCTATCTGAAATGACCTGCTCAGGTGTTCCTCTAGTGGGCTGTAACTCTTGCCTTCCACGTGCCCCAACAGGCCAGGCTGCGAAGTCGGCGCAAGCAAACTGAAGGTAGGACAACTCTTTGGTTTCATAACTAAGAGGAGCATTGAGGCGTTTCACAGAACCATCTCCGTGGGGCACATTTCAACCGACACACACTGAAATCACTTCAGTACGTAACATTCTTGTACGTTGCTATCAAAATCACTTACTCAAGCATATAGAGACATGTATCTGTATAATCCAAGGAAGCTGTGGGGCAAGAGAAATGTTTTTAACTCTCTGTACGGTTCTAAAGCAACATTCTTCACTGGAATCGTGCCACTTCCAGGAGTTTCAGACACAGCTGTCTTAAAACTGGCAATTTGAAAGGTAAATGAGAAGATTATTTCCTAGTTAGTGACATGGTAGAGACGTTACGCTGACTTGTTTGATGCTTATATAGGTCAAGTACTTCTATACAGTAAAAGCAAGACATAGGAACAACTTCTAGCACCCATGGGATTGTTCAGCCCTCTTACACCGCATTTTTCCCAAACTTCCTCCCCAAACCACTCGTTTTTGACAGACAGCTTAAAGGAGACTTACCACACCAAGGGAGGGGTGTTTAATGCAAATATTGGAAAAGTTTTGTAGGAATGAACAGATCAAATGGACAAAATACAGACAGCAGAAGGCAGTTTGATTAGAGTCTTCCACAAGAGAGATTGCTTGTGGTGATGCTACACCCTTCTAGCAAGCAAAAAACTGACTGTAGTTCAATCCAGTCAGCGTTAAAGGTTGTGCCGTAAAATTAGCCTCCACAGAATCAAGAGACAGGTTCAAACCATTGCATTTCCAACCCTGAAAGACAGCCAGAACGTGGTTTTTTTTTTTTTCTCCACTGCTGCTTGCTTCATTGCAGCGAAGGAACGATTCCTCTGTTCAGCAGCAACAAGTTTCCGCAATTAAATGTTCATCCAGCCCTCCCTTACGCACGAGAAACAAGGGTTCTCCTGCACGCACAGAGCCTTCTTGAACGCTGCTTGAGGAGGTCTCATCGATCCAGGCAGCGCTTTTGAGCTGCTTCTGAACACACATTCCTTAGAAGATTGATCACAGATCTCGGATCTGCGCTCTTCATAATAGCACTGCCAGATACAATCATATTTGCACCTGCCTGAAAGACACCAAACACCCACTCAATAACGGGGGACAGTTCCACCTCTTCAAAGAGTTTTCTTGCTGTAAAACAGGGCAGGAGGTAGTGAGGTGTAGGCTGGTGGGCAAACAAGCGGTATTTGCTGGGGGGGACAGGTAACATACGTCTTAACTAAAACCACAAATCAAGATCAGAAAAGCAGCTCTTCCCCAAATAGGTAATTTCTTCATCTTTGCTCCTATTTACCCAAACACACAAGAAACAACCAACTTCTCTAGCTTAGGGGAGACTTCAGTAGCCACTATTAGAAAAGGCACGAGATTAGACCCTCAAACAGACTAATGGTTCTCCTCAGCTTTATTTTCTGCGGGGCGTCTCTCAGCAGAGTGACTGGGAACGCTGCTGCGCGGCAGCCTCTTACCTCTGCGCACTTATGGATGGTGTCAGGCCCAACTCCTCCATCCACTTCAATATCCAGCGAGGGGAACTGCGTCCTCAACCACTGAACCTGAGGAAAGGTACAAAAAGGTTGGCACCAAGATCCACGCTCACCTACTGCTGTTGCCCATAGCTTCTTACATGCCCAGATATGGCTCAGTCACTTCACCACTACACTCCGTACTGCTAATTAGCTTTAAACTCAATAAATAAGAGAGACTTCCAAGTTTACCTTTGGCATCATGTCTTCCATAAACTTCTGCCCTCCAAATCCAGGTTCTACTGTCATGACCAAAGCCATGTCTATCTGATTGGCCCAAGGTGCCAAGTGCTCAACTGTAGTGGCGGGCTTGATGGCCAGGCCAACCTGCGGGAGAGGCAAGAGACATCCAAGTGCACCTTAGGATGACACAAATCACGGAAATGTGGAATTGTTGGAGTTGGAAGGGACCTCCTAGAGATCATCTAGTCCCACTCCCCTGCCAAAGCAGGGCTGCCCAGAGCACATCACTCAGGACGGCATCCAGGAGGGGCTTGAAGATCTCCAGAGAAGGGGACTCCACACCCTCCCTGGGCAGCCTCTGCCAGGGCTCTGCCACCCTCACCCCAAAGAAGTTCTTCCTCAGATTGGAGTGGAACTTCCCATGTTCCAGCTTGTGCCCGTTGCCCCTCGTCCTGTCACTGGGAACCACTGGAAAGAGTCCGGCTCCATCCTCCCTCAACCCACCCTTTAGACACTTATGAGCATTAATAAGGTCTCCCCTCAGCCTTCTCCAGGCTAAGGAACCCCAGCTCTCTCAGCCTTTCAAACGCAGTGAGACACAAACCTCTAGGAAAGTCATTATGTGTCTGTGTAAGTGCAGCAAAGAAGAGGCTGCTTTAAATATAAGATTCCTGATCTTATCCAGATCTAAAACTGAAGAGTGACTTGGTGCTGCACGAAGCTGGGCCACCCTCCCCACCACCTCTGCCCACCCAGAATCCCCAAGGAGGGGGTTTGTCACTCCCAGAAGCAGGGCGGTGAGCTGAGCCCAGGGCAGCGTCCCACTGCCCGCCCCCCCCGCCCCCCTCACCTTCATCCCGTTCTCCCGAATGTCTTTTATCAAGGCCCCGGGGTTGTCGGTAGCCTCCAGATGGAAGGTGTACTGGTTTGCGCCGGCCACCGCCATCGGCTTCACCCACTGCTCGGGCCTGGCGACCATCATGTGCATGTCTGGAAGGAGGGGAGCAGAGACAGGAGCTGCAGAGCGACCAACGCAGCGCCCGGCCCAGGGCGGCGCCACAGGCCGCCCCCCGCTACGGGAGGGGTGTCCCCCCCCAGGATAGACCCCCCGATCCCCCCTTACCGAAGAAGGGCTCCTGTCCCAGCTGCTTGCGCAGGCTCTCCACGACGGGGTGGCCGAAGGTGATGTTGGGGACGAAGTGTCTTGAGGGCCCAAGAGAGAGACCCGCCACCCGCAGGTTACACCCGGCCTTTCTACGACCCCTCCCCGAAGTTTTCCCTCCCCCCCCCCCCCCCCCCCCCCCCCCCCCCCTCGGCAGGTTCCTACAGGACACAGGCCGGGGACAGGTGGATAAATTTTAACGAATGGTCTCTGTCTCCTAGAACAAAATCCTCTCCAACAGGAGCATAGCACAGCCCTCCAGAAAGGGAGAGAGGGAGGGGGTGTTGCGCAAGATGCTCACAAACACGGAAATCTTGTCCTTTTGCCATCAATCCGCTGTATTTAGTCCTGGGGACAAGGTTTGCATAAAAAGGCTGAGGGCAAAGGGGACCGACAGACACACCGACAACAGACTGGCACAGCCCGGACGTTTGTGGAACGTGACATGCACTTAAGGCCTCTAACACTATTTAAGCAGCATCATTTTTGTCTTCACAGCAGAAATAACACCAGTTCTCTTACAGAGAGACTGGAGGAAAGCACAAAACCAGCTAGAGTACATCGTGTGCACCTCATGAGTACAGTATTAAGTGCAACCGATAGGAAAGCGAAACGCAGGAAAAAACAGACTGGCTGGTCCTGCCTGTCTGTTCCCTCTCTCATCCAACAAAATCAAACCATCTGCCTGGCCACCTGAATAAAACTACATTACGGATTACAAGCTGCATTGATTTCTAGCGGGGTAGACATTAAAAAGAGGCATTTTAGTTCTTGCTATGGCTTACTACCGTGGATTCACCAGTGAGAGTGGGAAACCCAAATAGAAACACTGATTACAGACACTGAATTAATTAAATGGAGTAAATCACAGTTATTTTGTCATCGTTAAGAGTGGAGTACCATGGTGAGGCATCTACTTCTCATTAAGGAAGATGCTCCCTCCTCCCTTTGCAGCAGAAGAGGTCACTCTATAAAATGCACCGTGGATTCTGCACGGGTTGTGTCCCAGGCATTTACTCAGCTCACGTCAAAACCTCTCTGCCCCCACCACACTGCCAATAACCCAGCCTACCTCGGGATCTGAAACTGAAGCTGTGGGTTTTTTCCTCATTTGTGCGTCACTGTTAATAATAAAACTCAGCATCTGGAATTTAGCAATTCTTTGAGTGACCTCCAAAGCGAGGAGCTAATCCCAAGCAGTCTCCTGTGGGCAGCTGGTGCTGGCTGCCCCTGCACTGCGGAGATAAGAACGGGTACAGTGGGTCAGCAGAGCAAGCAGTTTGTCATTGGGGACACACACTGAGCAGCAGATCTGAGGCACTGCCATCTTCACCCAACTCTCTCTCTTACAAAACCACGCACACTTTAAAGTTGCATTAGTGCACCACCTATATATAAATATAGATATGTCTATGGTGATACAGGTGGTGCACTGTAAAAGGACTTGCCTTTTCAGCCCTCCTTTTCCCAAAAGGTGCTGAAAGCCTCCATCTCTCACCAATGCAGTGGCAGCAGAACACGCTCGACACCCGTCAGCCTGGGAGAAGGATGGCTTTTCACTATCATCAGAGGTTTAACGTGTGTGAGTTCCCTCCTCGGGCTGGTGTGCAACCGCTCCTGTCACCTCTGAGCATTTGGCACGTACCGGGCAGCACAGCCTGAAGGCTGAAACCTGCTCTCAGGTACAGGGTTAATTTGCCACGCAACAGAAGAGCTGCGTGCTGCACCACAGCAGTGAGGCGGTCATTTCTATGGCAGTATTTTAAACAGCTGTTTCAGAGCTGTTGAAGAGAGATGCGAGGCTTTTCTTTGGAAATGGATAGGAGGATATCGTTCTGTCTCCTCAGTAAGGCTGTTTTATCACGCCTGCGTCCAAATTACAAGCCCTCAGGAGCCACGCTGGTTAATTAGCACATTTACAGACTCTCAGGATGATGTAAAACATTTTTCCTCTGCACAATAATGCCATGATTATAAACTCCAGTTCTCCTAACTTAAGCTGAAAAAGGCAGTAGATGATTCCCAAAGCACAGGGTGACTTTGGGCGTTGCTTATGATTTCATGGTTTGTTTCACAGCTGTTTTGCAGCGTGCCCCTAAGCAGCTAATGGCTACAGTCGCATTTCGGTGTCATTCCATGATGCTGCAGCACGGCCTGGAACTCAGCTGTGACTTCAGCTGGTCCCCCAGGGGAATCTCCACCTACGTATAAACGTTACATATATCTCTCTCTAATATTTGCAGCCGTGAACACCACGTACATAAAACGGAACCTTTTTAAATACAATCTCAACATGCCAAAAATAGATTCTTTCGTCAAGTTTTTGCCCTGCAATATCCATCTCTTGTTTAGAAGGTACATATATATTTTATATATATATAGGAACATGAAAATACCATCTGTAAATATTTACTTTAAATCCCTATATCTAAGTACATACCACAGCATCAGTGGAGCAGTTGCTAGGTACCAGAAGGTCCACGCATTCCAGATGCGGTTTCTTGGGGTGGGTTGTTTTGGTTTTTTTTAAGCTGTGGAGATGAATTACTTGGTACATTTAGGCAGGACAGCGTGGGCTATTTATACCATCTGCAGCCCCCTCACCCCCTGCCCGTCTATATCTGTGCGCAGCACGTGCATTCCTTCTTACGGTATGTACTGTATTTAGTTTTACAGAGCAAATATTTTTGTAGCACTAGGGCAATATCTTACAGAGTGGAATGAAACCAACAGACAAAAAGTAAACTTAACTAAAGTCTGCAGTGCCAAAGAAAAAAAGAAAAAAAGTCTAATTGCTCCATGGTGCTTATCGTTGCTCGGCAAGTTAGAAACAATGGTCCCAGGCTTGGGAAAAATCGAGCTTTAGATCGGTACCTTTTTGTCAGTGTTTTCACTGTCAGTACCAACGTGTAAGAGCCTGGGGTCCAGCTACTCTATAGCCCTCCTCTCAAAAACACTACAAAAATAAATCTTGGGCACAATCTCTAAAGAGGCTTCTCTTCTCTGTTTGACACAGTCCAACAGCCCGCTGACCCAGCGAGGCCGCTCATCACAGTACCTGGCTGCCAGATCAAGGTTTTATGGACCACGTGTTTGCCCACACACCTCTACCCTGAGAATTTTGTAAAAATTCTCTGTTCCTGCGGTCTTGCCCTGAACTGAAATAGATTGCACAAACAGAAATTTGCCAGTCTACAGCAACCGTCTCTGTTAGCTATTTTCTGCTTTCGGATAATAAAGTGCTCTTGTTTTAATTAGTTACTAGTTACCAGGGAACTCAAAGGAGAAGGTACGCTTTCTCTTCCTCCTCCTGCTGCTGTACTTCCCCGAGAGTTAGACATGAGATTCATCTAGATCGACGTCAGTCTCCCCGAGCTCCACGTGCGTGAAGCTGAAGTGAGTGGCCAGCAAGGGGTTCTCCATCCCGTTGTCCTCACTGATGTGAAGAACAGTGTCCCCGTGCTGCAGCAAGCTGGTGGTCTCCAGGCCCGCGTAGTCCTCGGTGTCGGAGAGCTGTGCGGGAGGGGTGCTTTGTGCTGTTGTTGGCCGGGACTCCAAGCCCTCTTCTTTTTCCTTCTCCTTCTCGGTAGAAAGCGCCTCGCTCTGCAGTTGAGGAGAGCCAGGGGTCAGGCACAGAGAAAATGGGAAGGAGACAGGGGAAAAAACCCAAGGGAACATCTATAAAATACTTTCTCATTTGGAAATGCTTTTTATTGTAAATAGCTAGGCACTTACACATTATAAATCCCTAAAATTCTGCCCTAAAAATGATACATTTTTGCCGGTGAGTCAAATTTAGAATCATAGAGTTGTCTAGGTTGGAAGGGACCTTTAAGATGATCTAGCCCAACCATCAACCTGATAAAAAAAAACCCCATCACTAAGCCATGTCTCTAAGCACTATGTCTGCCCGTCTTTTAAATACCTCCAGGGATGGTGCCTCAACCACTTCCCTGGGCAGCCCATTCCAAGGCTTGATAACCCTTTCCCTGTAAAATTTTTTCCTAATATCCAACCTGAGGTGCAACTTGAGGCCATTTCCTCTTGTCCTATTGCCTGTGACTTGGGAGAAAATTTGCAGCAATGATCAGAAAGGTTGTCTGATTTCAGTCAATTTCATTTTTTTAAGTATATTTTCAAGAGGGATGTTTTTCATTTGTTCATAGCAAAGGCCATAACCCCCAAAGGACAGTCTGTATCAGGGGGTATAAAGGGGATCACGGTGTCACTGCCGTGTTGAAGGGATGACTGTGATTGTCCCTGCACTGTCCTCAGCGGTGTCTGACACAAAAGCATTGGACAAGCAATTTCTTTTGAAATGTGATGCACTTGCTAAAGCAGTCCCGGGGTTGTGAAGGTGCCCGTCCTTAAGGACACATTTCTCAGAGAGCAAACGGTGGAAACCTGTTGATGAAAGCTCACACTGGCGAGCAGGTCCAGAAGGACTGCTGTATGGGATGGGGAGGTGGAAAGGGAAGATGCAGGACATATATTGGCAGATTAAGAATGATTGTATAGATCTAGAAGTGAATGGTTTACCAAAGCAGGGGGGGCTGGACGGCAAACTCAGCCTAAAGAACAGGCACACAGAAGCGTGTTGAAGGGATGACTGTGATTGTCCCTGCACTGTCCTCAGCGGTGTCTGACACAAAAGCATTGGACAAGCAATTTCTTTTGAAATGTGATGCACTTGCTAAAGCAGTCCTGGGGTTTTGAAGGTGCCCGTCCTTAAGGACACATTTCTCAGAGAGCAAACGGTGGAAACCTGTTGATGAAAGCTCACACTGGCGAGCAGGTCCAGAAGGACTGCTGTATGGGATGGGGAGGTGGAAAGGGAAGATGCAGGACATATATTGGCAGATTAAGAATGATTGTATAGATCTAGAAGTGAATGGTTTACCAAAGCAGGGGGGGCTGGACGGCAAACTCAGCCTAAAGAACAGGCACACAGAAGGGAGGGTGTAGAGAGGTGGGGTCTTCTCCCAAGTCACAGGCGACAGGACTAGAGGAAACGGCCTCAAGTTGTGCCAGGGGAGGTTCAGGTTGGTTATTGGGGAAAATTTTTATGCTGAAAGGGTTATCAAGCATTGGAATGGGCTGCCCAGGGAAGTGGTTGAGGCACCATCCCCGGAGGTGTTCAAAAGACAGGTTGACATGGTGTTGGGGGACATGGTTTAGTGATGGTTTTTTGTCAGAGTTAGGTTGATGGTTGGACTAGATGATCTTGAAGGTCCCTTCCAACCTAGATGATTCTGTGGTTCTAAGAGTTTGCTGTCTCTGCTCAGCTGCCAGCTTCCCCTGCAGTGCTGTCACACGTCAGGCCTTTCCCTATAAATTTGCCCTGCAGCTGTGATGAAGCAGCGGCCAGACACGCGTGATAAAACCATCGGTCACGTTACCTGGGCAGTGGCCTGGCTGTGGAGATCAGCCACCACGATGGCAGGTGAGGAAGTCAGCACGGGTTTGCTTAGGGGTTCCTGCTTGCTGGTGGCCTGGGGGCTGCTGTGGCTGCAGCCCTGCTGTGGGGCTGCTGGAGCCGGTGGGTCCCCAGGGGAGGTGGCTGTTGCCTCGGGCTGGGCTTCAGTGAAAGTCACCGACCGCTTCTGCTCCGCTGAAGGGTACAAAGTCCAGATAGTTGAGTATTAAAATGAGACAATTTGGGAAGGAAAACACAACAAAACAAAAAAAAGAAGAGAGCGGATCCCTGGAGTTTTTACAACGATTCATGATACACTCCATCTTTGTAAGTCATCTAACTGGAGTTTAATCTAAAAGCCTTTTACCCTGGGCTCCCTCTAAAGCCACAGCAAGAGTCAGGGATCTCCTGAAGACCAGTCACCCTACCTATCCTTGTCACGGCTTGGCGAGGTAAATGCCACCCATAACATCTTTCCATCCCAGAAGAATACACTGAATTGAATTCCCATGTGAGTTAAGACGTTTCTGCCCTCAACTGAAAAAGGAAAACTGAGATGCAAATATATAAGAGAATTGCCCAAGGTTTTGTGGGAAATCTGCGAAAAGACAGAGGGCAGCTGACTGCCCCCCATTCCTGCAGACTTAGTCCACTGTCTGGGAATAACAGAATAGCACAGGGTGAAGGCAGCTCGACTAAAACTTAAAACTGATATCCCTGTTCCTGCTTTTAATTATTTTGGGGCAACTTTTATGTTTCAGACATCTCCAGCAGCGCTGTTGCCCCAGCGCAGTCCTGGCTGAGTGGTTAGAAACCCAGAAAGTTTGCAAGGAACCTTTGCTCTACCAGGTGGTTCCCTCCAAAGTCAAGTGCTGACTTCAGATGGTACAGAATACAGCCATCTGCTCTGCTTGGCACTGCTGACTCCTGGAAACATATGGCATGGACTACAACAGCCCTATATTCATTTCCATAAACAAACCTTAAAACTCCACACTGCTAACCATACAAATGATGGGAAATATCCTTCTTTCTGCTATCCTCAATAGAAGTGTCAAAATTTGCAAACTTGGAGGTTCTGGACAAGGTATCCTGAATAGAGGAGACACCAATCCCCCTAAATTCTCCACATCTCTAGGAAACATGACCATGTCCATGTTCCATTCACAGTCCATAGCCAGTTTCACCTTGAAAGCCTTTGGAGAAACCACCAAAGCGTTTTGAGGGAGTGACTTTCTGATGGGATATCCACTTGCTAGAAAAAAGGATAAAACCCCCGGGACTTCGCTTTAATATAGGCTACTAACAACATACTAACTTTTCCTTTGGGCTAAAACAATAACATCGTGCTTTCTATTTTCAAACACGAGGTGCTGGTGTGGAAATGCAGCGCTGCCTTACCACTAGGTTTTGGTTTTGGCTGGATGCTCCGGCGGGTGGTTGAAAGCCGAGCTCCGTGACGGCTGCGAGGCTCGGTTTGAGTCTTCTGACGGGACAGCAGCGGTCGTCGAAGCTAAAGGTTGGAAGAAAGGGTTAGGCTGATGTATGGCCACATACTACACAACTTCTCCCCTGTAAGGAGAAGAGATCATCATTGTCTATTCCTCTAGATGTGCATTCGTTCTGCTTTTAGCAGATAGAAGTTCTAATGTTTCCATGGCTCAGACATCTCCTTCGGGTGAACTTCTGGGGTTTGTGCCTTTTTCAGTTTCAATACTGGCTGTAATGCAATGCAGATTGTGGGAGCAGTGCTTAATTAAAAAAACCCAACCAACCAACCAAAAAAAAACCAAAACAAAACCCCAAGTGCCTGCAGAGGCAAAGACTGGGAAATTCAAAGCAAAGAGCATCTCTTTTAGGGATTGGTCAGGTCGCACAGATGCAACGTGTGCTACGGCTCCTGCTAAATCAACCTCACAAATTAGGTACAAAGGGACACGTCACACCCATAAATCATTTCCAAACAGACATAGATGAGAAAAACCAAGCCAACTCCAACAGCAGGAGCAAAGGTTTGTTCTCACCTGCCGGAGGCCTCTCTTCCGCCCCAGGGGCTGCTGCAGAAGAAGGTTCTGCTGTCCTGGCTCGCTCTGTACGCTCGCCACCCTGTTAGATGTTGACAGCATTAGGCCAAGGCACAGAAGGACCCTGTATAACTAGTAGGTGTCCTGGCAATTTTTACTAAAATAAATAAATTTTAAAAAAAAATAAATAAACCAACCACTAATGGCACAGTCACTTCAAAGAGCAATACTGTCTTTGAAGGATGGGAGGGGGACGTGTCTGTTGGGTTGTGGCTTCCGGGGCTTAGGAAAGGGTGGGAGGTGGAGTCATGGCATTCAGGACTTGGCCACTCACAGGTAGCATCCAAATATAAATAACTGCAGATTTCAGTTTTCAGTCATTGATTGATGTATCCCACTGAGCAACACTCACTTCTCTGCATCCTTTGCCACATGGGCTTCATCAATAAAGGCAAAAATATCAGCTTCCTAGCTCAAAAGCCTTCTTGTTTGCTTTTCCTTTTTCAAGGACAATGTTGCAAATGCTATTTATTTTTTTTTCCTCCCAAATAGACTCCACAGCCTCCTCACAATTTTGTCATCTGTTTTTAATTTCAATTTAAGTCAACAAACAAAAAAACAAACACAAAGTGACAAAGGATCCATTCACATCATGGATGCATGAGTTATGTGAACAAGGGCCCACACTCAACACTTGCAGCCTTAAGTCTTTTTGCGGCTATTAAACAAAAAAGACAAGTAAACATAAATTATATATACGTATATATAAACACAGCTTTTTAGGTTTTAGTATCTTGGCACAAAGTATCTGAAAATCTGCAGTAAAAGAATCTTTAGCAATAAAACATACTTGGCTGCGTACCGTCTCATTCTGCCATTCAACTGACTTCATATAAAAATACCACCCTCCCCTCATTTTTATCAAGGAACTGTATTCCTCCAAAAAGTTAAAAATTGGTTCATTTAGCAGACAGCGGTCACAAAACATTTTAGCTGAATGAACTATGTCTGAGAGACATATGGTTACAATAGCAACTAACACTTAAGATGGACTTCTTTTAAATCAGGCAGCTGCTTATTTGAGACAGGCTGGAATCCACTGAGCCACACGTTCTATTTAAGCAACTTCCAGCTATAGCTGGTATGCGTTGTTGAAGATTTCAGTATTACAGTCCATTTTGCCTCTGGCCTGCATTAATCTAAAGGAAAACAACATTCTTTTCTCTAGATGTTTTCTTTGGATCTCCCTGGAGGAGCTCGGTACCACCAACAGAGTGAAGGTTTATGGCCTGACCTTACAGGAGCGGAGGAAGAAGCGAAGGCTACGGACATGGTCAGACAAGACAAGAAAGATGTCTGTGGAGAGGCTTAAAAAGGTCTGTCTCCTGAACAGCTCGTGCTTCGCTTTGGCAGAAGTTATTGCCCTTAGAAGGTTTGGTGGAACAGAACACGAGAGCTTCCTGGTCGGCTTCAGGACAAAGTCTGGTTACCTGACCTGAAAGTCCTATTCCTCCCTCCCTTATCAGTTTAAACTAAAGCCAGACTTTGCACTAACCCATATGCACGTTTCTACCAGCTCTACTGGGGAGACAATGGGCAACTTCAAGGAGAGAGACACCTTAAGACCCTGAAGCTGTTTCTCTTCTGATTGTCTGACCGCAGCCTAATAATCCTCGGCATGCCCTCGGCAATCTCACTGCAGCTGCAGTGGGTTGGAAAAAAAAGGAAAAGCTTCTGCAAGCTCAAAGCCAGAACAAACAAGATACGTTTTGAGTCCTTTTCTCCCTGAGACGGCTCTTCCAAATGAGATCACCAGCCTCTGGAACATATTTTCCAGCTTTTACGTAGGGTATTGACATGATTTACATCCAGAGCATCCTAAACATCATGCGAACACCCGCCTGTGAGTAAGCGGAGTCCTCAAAGGGACTTCCTGTTAGAAGGACTGTGGTCTTGACCCAGACAAGGGCTGCAGCACAGATGACTGGTAGGTCCAGAACCAACACATTATTAAAGCAAAGAGAGACTGCACTTAAATCAGTCCTTAGGTTTGCGATCCACACTACCTGAAATTACAGCTCTTCTTAATCTCCTGTTTCTAGGATTACATAAAAACATACTCCTCTGAGTGTTAAGAAGTTTATAGAGTACTTAGCAGTATGTGAATTAAGTAGGAATTAGCTGGAGAAGGTCTTGAAAAAGAGGATACTGTTACAATTTCTGATGAAGGAACAGTAACTCTTGGTTCTATGGGTGAGGAGACAAATGTCTGTAGCAGAAAGACTACAATCATATTCCATACAACACACTATTTATAGTGGTGAAACAAACTCATTTCACATGCATCATGAAAACACTTTGAAAAAGTCATTAGATAAAGGGAGTCCATGGGCCACGTGAAGGCACAGAGGTTATATATGAGGAAAAAAATGATTCCCATGAAGTAACCTGCACTGAAGACAAACAGTAGGTGAGGAAAAGAAAGGCTGGACTATGTGTCTTCCTGCTGGAGTCTGGGATTTTCAGCCTGGCTTATATCATAAGTGAAATGAGTTTAGGGAGCTGGTGGATGTTTATTCCCAGTACTGAATCATTACACAAATTGGTATAATTTGGGATGATATTATGAGCTGAAAGTGCAGATATCTTTTGCAGGCAAATGGGGGACCCAAGAGCAGCCAAGTTCTGCAGAGCTGCCTGCGCACAGCTCAAGTCCTGTCTTTTTGCCTTCTATCCCCAAATTTTGAACCGAGGAAGGAAAGAGAATGATAAAGACCACCCATTTCAGATGAGTGACTGAATTTTCAGATACAACATTTAACTTCATGAGGTTTTGTGAGGGTTTCTGTTCACCTCAAAGAACAGCACTACTGATCTTGTTTCTGTGAAAATTAGCATGGCAGACAGACTGCTGGCTCTGTGTAGCCCTCCCTCCCTCCTTTTCTGTTTCTCCTTGTTTACCAGACCTGACCAGGGGTATGCTGTTCTTCTGGCAGCCCCTGGGACCCCATCAGGGAACACTGACTCAAATGCCATTTCAGCTGACACTATATTTCCCTCCCATGGCAATGTGATCGATAAGAAGGAGGGTTTTTTTTTTGCAGGCCAGATTTATTTGGCAGTAACAAAACAGAAGTCTTTCCTGCCCAACACAAAGATGCTCCGTCACTCTCTGAGTATCTCTGTCAGGGGTTTTCTCCTCACAGTAATGTTACTCCCATTACACAGTTAGGGCAGAGACAGGTGAGCAAAAGATCAAACCAACCCAACTTCATGGAAGCGTGTTGCCAGCACAGGAAATGACAGTCACACTGTGGGGGCTAGAAGAAACTTTGTCAGGTTGGCCATTATAATCAGCGATGCTCATGAATTACAAGAAACCATGCAGCCAAAGAAAGAAAAAAGAACAAAACAGAGACAAAGGAAGCAGAGAGGTTAAGTGGCTATTAAAAAGATGCACATGCTTGCCACACCGTTATGGTAGAACACAGACGTTGTGTCCCAAGACATCTAAATGAGAAGGTTAGTGGACATAGGCCAGTGGAGAATGGGTTAAAATGTAGATGAACTCCAGCTCTTGTATTCCCAGACACATCCTAGTCCAGTTAGTGTTAGAGCTGCTACTCTTGCCCTGGCAATGTGAATTCACTCTGATTTTCTCTATTAGGCACCATTAAGCTAATACAGGCATAACGACAAACGTTAAAGGGAAACGTGTTTGTGCAACAGGTTCCCATTACAGTGACTTCTTCCTTTCTGATTTGGGAAAATATCCTCTCCTCTCAGATTATAACCACAACAAATCAGGATGCTGGACACATACGCTCCTCAGCCCTGTACCCTGTGCTATATGTTTACTTCTGAGCACTTAAATGTTATCCCCTTCCTGTCTTCCCTGCTTTTCTACATGTCTGGCTCTAATCGCTATGGAATAAAGGAAAACAGACTTTATTCTTTTTTGTGTTTGTCACTATTTATTTAATTTATTTTAAACTCCTACCTTCCGTAAGGGTCTAGCCTCCATATGATTTATTTCTTTATGTCAGTTAGGACTAAACATCAGCTTTTGAATTCAGAAGGCAATCCTAAATAGTTGTACTATTGTACTCCAGACGAAATCAAAGTTATATAACAAAAACTCAAGCCTGCTTTCTTCAAAACTAATGTTCCCGAATATCAAAACACATGAATTCTGTGCTATGATCCCCACAGCACAATAAGCTCCTACATCATCTCCTTTATTAATTCTGTCCATTAGAGGAGGAATCCAATTTGCACATCTAACAATGCACTTGAAACATCTTTTCTTCCTCCCGGATCTCTAATCTAGCCTTTTGATAAAAATTTTGCAGTACTTCCTCTGTTCTTTCCAAGGCTTTGCAGCCCTGATGTCCCTCCTTCAGATGTTAGTGCCTGCTCCTTGAAAAGAACCATACACCCCAACAGAGCTGCCTCCCAAGTGCATCTGCTAACCTTGTTGCCTAAGGAAACCTCTGTACCATAGAGCAGGGTGGAGGATAGTGTCCTGGTCCCTAGCGAAAACTGGTGTGACAGAAATTAGTAGGAACCCACTGTACAGCTCATTACATTTCAGGGTTCAAAATTATTGCATTTGAATTCACCTGTTGACTTCCCTGTCTCATACTCCTCAGCCTCATCACCGTTATTAGGAGTGACTGCCCCCCACTTGACAAGATCAAAACATTTCACATTCAATACTGATGCAACCTGGTAATGAGTTCATTAGGGCTTTAACTCATACACGGACCTTCCCTTTCACCATCCTCCTCAAATGTAGTGGGTTTTTAGCTCTACTTAAGCGACGGCACTGAACTTTTTGGGTTGAATGACTTCTGTTCTCTTTAGGCCCCAAAACACGCTCAGATGACCACGCATCACAAAACCAGATAAGAATATTCCTGCCTCTGCCAACAGGCTGATGTTTTTCCCTACCGCCACTCCTCCAGTGGCACCAATGAGAGACCAATCTGCCAAAGCAGAATTCACGCACACAAAGGACACCATGAATCATGGGATGATCTCAGTGACGCCACCAACGATAAACTCCCCGTTTGTCAGCTGAGAGGAATGAACAAACGAGCCAAGCAGCCTGTCCCCACCCCAAAAAGCTACTACTGACATCTAAAACCAAGCCAGCAAACCAGAAACTGTTCACACGAGTGCCTCTCAACATCCCCACATCTCCAGCTGGTGCCAACACATTGCCAACGTAAGAGGTTGTGTTCTTCTGGAAGGAAGCAGAGATGCTCTCAGGACTAACAACAGCTCTCTGACCTCAGGAGGATGGGGCTGAGAGGTGGGAGCACAGCAGCAGGACACTAAGGGTGATTAACACAACCAAGCTGGCCCTTAAAGGTAAAGACCTCCCTTCTAAGCTCACTCCTGACCCATCTGACAGGCACAAACTGCCCCCTCCATGGGTAATGGGGAACAGCGAGACCTGAACTCCAGCACCGAGAGGGCAATTTTCAATATCTATTAATGGTGTTCACCTGCAAGCTTCCTAAGGTGTCAGAACTGGAAACACTTTATAAAAATAACAGGAATTACTGCAAAGCATCCACAGAGAACTATATTCCACAGGTCTTATCATAATTAGTTTTAGTAGTGAACGTTAAAGAACGCAGCTTGATATTATTATCAAGTCTTTTGCGGCGACAGCCTTGTGGGATGAACGGAAAAACAGATGTCTCTGTTTTATATAAGCCTCCAGACTAATGCTTATAACAGGCTGCAGCTAATGCCTCGTGGATAATCTTTCTCATGCCTTCCGAGCAATTGCTAAACAAGGGGAAAACCCTCGAGGCTGGGCAGCCTCTTGCACTTGCTACGGCTTTTTCTTTCCCCTTCCCTTCCACCTCCTCCAAGTTGTTGGCAATCAAAGCTGAAAACTGAAGGTGGGTTGCTACGCCTTTGGACTCGCAGGCCTGAATATCAATGAGCCACAAGAGACAGAGATGGAAAGAGCGACAAAAAGGTGAGGGGAAGAGACAGAGGAGGTTGGAAACGGGCTCGTTTCCCAGCGCACACACACTGACAGACAGGTAGTGTTAACACTGTACCTAGAGAGGCTGCCCTCAGTGGCCAGGCTCGGGGAGTCATCGAGGACATTAGGTTCACTGCAGGAGGGGCAGGGAGATTAAGAATTTAGGGAAAGCCTCCCACAGCAACTTGCTTGGCAACAAACCACATGAAGCTGGATTCACCTCTCCTAACTCTGACCGTCTGAATTTGAGGCATTTTGCAAGTCAAACCAAGATACCTGCTTCTGGGAAAGGTAAATCCTTCAGTAGACTGTCAAGGGACTTTCAGCCACCAGCTCTTCCAGAGACACCTGTATAGCAGCTGGCTGAATCCCACCTCTAGGTAGGATCTGGGGTGGTGAACTCAGCCTCCTCCCCCCACACCTTTGCTTGCCCAGCTGTACAAACACCTCGTGGCATTATTTAGAAGCTCAACTAGTTAACGAGGCTGCAAAGTGCTGGTAAGATGAATAGCACTGTAAAAACACCGATCCCAGGAAGTGCTTCCATTATTATTATTTTTTTAAAGAAAGAAAACCACCTGACAAACCTGTGGCTAGAAGGGCCAGGCTGAGACGGACAGTGAATACCTGAGAAGGGGACAGGAATTCTAATTCATCTTCCAGTTGGCATTTGTTTCATTTTATTTTTTTTTAGCTCCACTTCGCCTTGAATGCTCAAGCACAAGGTAGGGGGAAGGAGTTTTGTTACTGACTTATTCATGTCTCTGATGAAGGGCACGAAACCCTCCAGTGCACAGCTGAGACCCTCTCTGTCTTCAGACTTCTGCTTCTTAATGTTTTCATTATTTCTAAGGTAAAAAGCAGGCAGGGGAAAAAAATAAGGAAAAAAAAATAAAAAAAAAAAAAAAAAAAAAAGAAAAAAAGCATGCGATTGTCTCTGTTTTCAAGGGAAAAAAATATCAACGGAATAAAAAAAGTAAAAAAAGGACCGTAACATTAATTGGACTCGCACGCTCAACAGCACATATATGACTCAGAGGAGCTGGAAGAACATCTGATAACAGGAGCAGTCTTTAGAGGGAGTTTACGTGGAGACTTCTACACCTCTGCTGAGAATCAGGGAGCTGAGAAGTTCGGTAGGATGTGTTTCCACACAAAATAGGGACAGAGAACTGTTTTCAAAGCATTTTCCTGCAGCATTTTAATATATTTTGATTCTATATACTTCCAGCTTCACAGAAAGCTTTTTTCTTGCCCCTTCCCCATGAGCCAGTTCTTCCTGAGGGAGGGCTAATCTATCTCCCACGAACTATAGACCACTCTCCTTCTGGTACGAATCTAAGGACTAACATCTGGAAAACAAGGTCTTGCAGTGCAATGAAACTGTAAGTAAACAGCTGGCGTGGATCCTGGCAAACCAGAACACAATCACATCACTTTTCTACACTTCAGCCATTCAGGCAGGAGCAGCCTTCTCAGCCCACAGGGAAAACATGAAAGAAAGCAAGAAAGAGAGCAGTCTGCTGAGTTACCAGCAGGAAAGCAATCATAATATTACTTAACATTAACGAGTTTACATTTGTGAGGCAGTCTGAAAGCCCAGAGACCATCCATAACTAAAAAGGGCACGATGTTGTGGGCTATGATTATGCTTGCTGAGCTTGTACTTCCCCAACGCAGATGAAAAGCAATTCTTCCTGTATACCATGCATGTAAAAAAGTAAAGAGCAAAGCTCTGTTGTAATAAAAGTCTTTTTTTTTTTCCTCAGCATCACCATGACTTGGGATTGCACAAAGCAAACATTGCTCTCCGTCAACTGTGACTCCTATGAAGTTTATGCATTGAAGATGGTAGTGAAAGATTGGGAAAATTGCAGTCTTGCATATTAATTTTTCAAGAAACAAAGGGACTGAATCAATTGGGTTGAAAAGTCAAATGAGTTCCTGTAAGCCCTTTTGTGAAAACTCCCAGATAAAATCTGTGTGACTTCTGCCTTGTAAATCACTTCTCCTATCTCTGCTGGCCTGTACCACAGTTGTTACATTTCCTTCATGTACCAAGGTTATTTCTTTAATTCCAAGCAAGACTGGGGAGGGAACAATTTTGACTTTCCAAGGCTGGTTAAAAGATAATGTAGGATTTATCTTTAAAGGTTCAGAGGAAACAACATAAATTAATCTGTCCATTGTCAGATATCCTTGGATAACTATGTTGCAGACAAATAAAACAATAAACATTGCTTACTTAGGGAAAAAAAAAAACAGATTTAAATGCAAAACTTCCCTCTGCATCTTCTGAAGATGTACATTTCCCAAATTCCAATCCCTTTCTCACTACTCCATGTTAACCAGGAACAAGGCATTCAGAGTTATTTCTATCAACAAGTGTATTTCTGGTTTTAAAGAGTATTAAATTCCAACTTCGAACCTGACATTCAGTTTCTGTGATGAGCTTGTTACTGTTCTAGGAAGGACAAAGACTGCATGGAAGAAAATGAGGTAAATCAAACAGAATGCCTCTGCCTCCTTTCCCAGCTTCTCAGGATTCCTCCCCACTCCCTCCATGGATGGTGTATGGTCCCCTTGGCATAACCCCCAAATCTTGCCTTTTCCTTTGCATCCATGGTAGTAACAGAGGAAAATAATAGTGCTGAGGGTTTCTGAAACTGAGGAAGGTTTCTGTGGATGACAGCTTGTTCGTATGGACCTTATGCAACACAGATCATCCTGGAGAATCATTATTTCCAACTCTGCACCCTTGGTTCAACGCTATTTCAGGATTAATAAGTTTAGCATTGCTATGCTGGCACGGATTCTGCTCTCCCCCATCTCTGATGCACACACAATGTACCTGTGCCATTTCTGCTCTCATGAATATAATGGGAAGGTGAAAAGCCCATGTTGTTACCTTTGGCTGGGTAACATGCCCACCTCAGCCTGAGGTGCAGACACGCTGGAGAGATGGCTGGAGAACCGCCTCCTCCCAATGGCACCCATAAGGTATGCTTCTTGTTCACTTACCACACTGGGCATGCTCAAGGAGTCATCTAGAAAGAAGGAAAAAAAAACAAGAAAGGAGAGGAAACCACCACCCCAGACCCCACCTACGTATCTGCCCTTGTCAAGGGTTAACGGGATGCCAAAGGTGTACCCAGCATTTACTTACCAACACCCCAAGCCTGAAAATTTGAATACTTCCATTAGATTTTACAGCCACAGTTCAGACAGACATACGCATAAAACCCTGCAGGATGAGGAACCCAACACACATGCATCAGGGGTTTATGTGCACTTTCAGCTTATATGGCTCCCAGGAAAATGTGTTTGGGGAATTCAGCTTCCACGGGGGCTTAATCCCTGTGATTAATAAGTTGTTTGTTAATATACAGTGTTTTCTGGCATAAAAGTTGTAACTGGACATTTTGCTGGTGTGACCTCCTGCTACAATATAGCAAAGCATTGTTACAAAAGACAAAATACATAACAGCAAAATGCAGAACTGACACCCTTAAACACCCTTTGGGACATGCAAAATGTCACCAAAAAATTGGATAAATTGACTCAAATACATCATACTGCAACTGAATTATGTGGACAGTCGCTTTGCAATCCAGACTGCTTGAAATTTTCAGTGCTGTTTAAAATTATGTAAAGTACCTTGAAATAAATTACTCTGTTGTGGTTTTTACCACAACAGCTTCCAATTACAAATAAACAAATAAAACAAAGGGGAAGTTTTGTGTAATTTTTCTCTTTTCTTGTTGACCTTTCCCAGTTTTGATATACTGAAACATTTTATGGCAGCATTAACCCGAGGCGGGGCTGAAATAACGCTGCCGCGGGCAAATGGGAAGAGAGCACTCATCATTCCACACGGTGGCTCGTAATTAATCTGAGGCTGAAATCAGAGTTTGCCACAGTGAGTATCTGAGCAATGTATCAGCAGTACAATGCTGGGGGGATTGTGCAACATTTAGTGGTGAACCCAGCTAAAATAAAATCGGGCTGAGCCTGGAAAGTTTCAGGCTCACTGTTCTTTCCCAAAAGGCAGTTCTGCCCTAACGACACAGACCCTTCTTTTAAGCCTTTTTCACCCCTTTTGTTTAATGTCTTTGGGGAATCGTCAGCAGTCCTCAAACACTGCAGCGAAGTGCCTGAGTTTCAGACAGACCATACACCAGAAGACCATGTCCCTGCTAAAGTAGGGGGAAGCCCCCAAGCCTGATGACATAGCAGCAGAGCTTTCTACCCTGGCTTTCAGTGATGGACAACTCAGAAGCAGACGGACAGCTCAGAAGCAGAGAGAAGGCAAAATTCCAAGAATAACATGAAACTCAGCTGAAATGACAAAGCAACATTCAGGTAATTGCAAGTTAGTCCTCAAAAGATTCACCATCCCATTCCTCCAAAACAGGCACCAGAAAGCCTGGCAACCCCAGAAGCTGCCAGCTGCCCAAAAAGGGAGATCAAGCTTTTGGTCTCAGTAGGTTTAAGGCTTAATTTCCTCTTTGTTAGTCGAGTGACACAAGCAGACAGACATTCCACCCTGCCGAGAGCCACAGCTGGATCCCATGCAGCACAAAGACAACATATTCCACGTCGGAGCATCTGGACAGAAGTAATGAGCAGGAAGTACTAAGATCCTGCAGAAACAGGATCCTAACTCCAGAGCCAGCCACAGCCCCTGCCTACTGTCATGATGAAGGTCAAAGAGAGGACTAATTGCCCAATGCCTTGTCAGCACTGTGAGGGTTGCATGTCAGCCCAGGTCTCACGCTCTAAAGATCTGACTGGGCCCTTCCCTTTTCCCTCAGGAGGGAATGAAGAAGGAATGTAATGACCCAGGGTTTAACGACCCAAGCTTTAACTTGCAGAAAACGTGGCAGTTTCTTACGCCTCATGCCCCCATAGACCTTTTATTCACAGGAGGACAACTGTCTTCCCCTCCCAGCCATCCTCTGGGGCATCAAGAAAAAGCCTTAATTGTTGGGGGGGCTTAGCTCAAACCAGTTGCCACCTACTTTCTTCGTCCTCCTCATCCGTGCGGCTCAGCGTGTCCTGCGAGGCCTGCTGGGAAGGCTCGCTGTCCTGCTCCCAGACGGTGCCGGTGCCGGTGTTGGAGCGGGACATGGTGGCCAGGCTCAGGCGGTACGCGGAGGTGGAGGTGCCCACCGTGCTGACAGACGTCTTCCCTTGGTAAGCTGTGCAAGAGAGGGGAACACCAAACCCAAGTCAGAGATGGCACTGGGAATCAATAACCAGCCAAGCATTCCTGGTTCTGCCCAGACTAGTGGTGCCGGGGTGGGCAGAGGTGATAACACAGACACATCTGCCCTGGCTCACCTCACCTCTCCAAAATCTCTTTTCCTTATGCAATCTGGTTTTCTCCCTCAACCTTAGTGCCATATTTTCAAGATCAGCTTCATCATTTAGGAACAAAGCAAATTACTACCAAGGGGAAATTTAAAAAAAAAAAAAAAAAAAGGCTGAGGTATTTTCTTTTGAACTTGTTTGCCTTTCTCAAGAACAAAGCACATAAAACCTCTTGCTGTGTTTGAGCAGTGGCTGCCATCTCGTGGCAGCAAGGGTGACTGTTGGAGAAGAAAAGTGTCCCCTCACGCAAGAGAGAATTCAGTGCACCCCGAGCTCGGGGATGCAGACCTGGACCTTGCTGGTAAGAGCAGAGAAAACCAGAAAGAGACCAAGAGGAGAAAGGAGGAGCCAGCTCTGCTGCTGACAAACAGACCAACGTCTCCACACTAGCACCTTCAGAGGTAGGTAGAGGCTTGCTGCTGTTGTGGGTTGGGGCTGCACAAACCAGCTGTGAGAGTGAGAGGCAGCTGCTGGGGAGAGGGATGCAGACTTGGTGGAGAAAAGTGGGCAAAACAAGGTGCATTTCACAACTAACCTGGACTTCTGTTGGCAAGGCTGAGCTAGGTATAGGGCCTGATGCAGGGGCAGGCTGCTGGGGTGTGGGTGGATTACCCCATCCCATCCTCATACTCTGCCTCACAAGTTAATTTACGGGTGAGCCAGCTGGCCAGACTGGGCTGATGGCCCTTAGCTGTCCCCTCTCCTCCTTACCTGACCCACTGTGCACTGCCTCCTTCAGGATCTTCAGCTCGTTATTGAATTCGGCAATGAGGGAGCTCTTGCAGAGCGGGCGCGGGATGAAGCGTCTCTCCAGCTGGTCGGCGATGTGCTGGCGGGCTGTCAGCTCCTCGTGGTTCTCAGCAGGCTGGGCCAGCAGCTGCAAAAATTGGGAAAGGTTAGCACTGCAGGGAAACGATGCCCAGGGAACTGGGACTGGTCTCCAGACCAGCATGAGCCTGAAGCCAGCAGACTGTCCTCTTTGTGTTTTGACTCCAGCTACAAGGGTTCCACCTGTCTTTCAGGGACAACCTTATATTGGACTGCACAGATACCAAAACCTTACATTGGTACATGGGGATGAGGGCTTCCTTACGCTAAGCTCTACCCTCAGACACGAGGCAGCTCCTTCCTCCAAGATGACTTAGTCTGTCCAAGTGGTGAGACACAGTGGGGTAAATAAGGTGGAGTACCATGTGCTAGTCTACTTGGCAAGCAGGGAACAGCCATGATCAGCTTAAGCCCTGGTCACCTCAGCCCAACAGCTGTCTGTCCATCCACAAGAGCTTTGTCAGAACCTTCACCCAAAAAAAGTCAAGTGGAGTGGTCCTTCCTGACAGTTAGCTATATTTCCTGGCTCTGTGCAGAAGAGAGACTTCTTGAAGATTTCTGCCAACCCCCTCCTAGGTTCAGAGCACCCACACCACCTCCAAGTGCCTTGAGTGCCTTTCTTGCAAAACTAAGTTCACATGCAAACCCTCTTTGTGGAGCCTGATAGTCCTTTCCCAGTCAGTGGAACTAAGACTAGCTATACTCCATGACTTCGTGGATGAGGGCTCCTGTATGATATACTCTTTAGTGTAGTCTAGGAAAAAAAAACTTTAGTTTCAAAGGGTTCTTAGGCCTACTAACTTCTGAAAAGCCATTTCCTACATAAGCACCCAGTTCTTCCAGGAGTGCCGCTTCTCTGTTCTCAGCAGGCCAGTAAAGGACTTCTTGCCCTCAGGGAGTGACCTAGCAGGAGCCAAAGCAACTGTTACCTTGCACTGGATGAAGGGTCGAAGGAGCACAAAGATAGGGATCCGTGTTCGTACGATAAAGTCGAGGAAATCCCACAGGGCCAGCCCTCCCACCTTCCGCAGCGCCATCTCTTTGACTTGCAGGCTCAGCCAGTACCACTGGCTGTCCAGCTGGCGTTCAAAGCACACAAGGATCACCTTCAGGGCTACAGGGGAACACACACCAGCAAACGGCAGTCAGAGATGTTACCAGTGTCCCTTGCAAGCGTTAGGGGAGGAGCAGGGAGGGTACACAGTGGGCACAAACCTAACACAAGCATGCACATGCACATGCATACCCACACACCCAAGAATCACAACTGCTGTTTCTATCGGTCTCCAAACGCTGCAGGGGAGGAGGGCAACCTTCTTATAATAAAGGCCTCAGGATCAGGACTGAGTCCCATTTCCAGAGAAATTTTTCTCCTTCACACCTGAGTTCCCCTGTATTTTCTTGCTCACGCTTCCCCTCTCCCTCCCTGCAGAGTTCTTTTGTATTCCTGGAATTCAGATATTTTGAAAGCAGCTCGGGGGAGGTGGGGTGTGGGGGGAATACAGCCCTGGCTCATCAGACAACCTCAAAAATCTTGATCAAACATATCCAGACAAAGAGTCACCCTGTGAGCACAACAACCTCCAGGTTATTTATGGTGTCATAAAAAGAACCTTTCTATCAGTGCAGCTGCATGAGTCATGACCAAACTGTAATCTAAACAAAAATACAGTCTGGTAAGCCAAGGGCCATAATTCACAAGAGCATGGCTTTCCAAATGGGGATGAACAGCAACAAGGTTCAAAACAATGCTCACAGTGGGCTGTGACCAAGTTAGCTCACAGGAGAGACAAGGAATCTCCCCCTTTCCATGCTCCCCTGGTCTGGGGCAAACAGGGAGGCCTGGGGATTGTTGGACTTCTCCACTGTTCTTGATGGGATGGCCAGGACATCTCAGCCACTTTTGCATCCGGGTTTGTTGGGATAGGAGGTGCGTGGCTAAATCAGTGAACTGCCATTTTTTCCATCAGTGGTACCTCATACCTCAGACATAGATTAACAAAGATCTGAATATAAGTCTTTGGGTAAATGCCACTACAAAATCAGAAACAGAGAAGCTGTTTGAAGGAGTGAGAGCCTTGAGACAAAACTCTCCCCACATAGCCCTGATAATCTGCACTGCTGCTGCATCTCCAGTTTGGTTGGGTTTTTTTCTTTTCTTTCACCTATGTGAGGAAAATATAGTACTACCTTGCAGCAGCATCCAGTGAGCAGAGGGAGTACCAGTCAGTAAGGACTGTGTGTGCAGAGGGCTAGCAGCCAGACAGACTGCATCACATCTCACCCTAGCTAGCCAAGGGCCAGTGAAGCTGAGATTATCAGGGGCTGACAGGCAGCTTGACTTGCCTTTGGTGGCCTCACTGCTACAGGCTGGCAGTATGAAAACTGGGCGACTTATACCTGTGCTGCAACCTCTGCCACCTGCAGAATCATAAAATCATTCAGGTTGGAAGAGACCCTTGGGATCATCGAGTCCAACCATCTACCCTACGTGTTGTAATACATTCCAGAGATAGCCCTGGCTTCACGCTCTGCCCTGGACCCCTTGTTCAGGGACAAGACCTGGAGTGCTCGATTAGCTCCTGCCTGAGACAGCTCTCTTCGGTGCTATCTACAGTCTTGAACGCCCCGTTTTATCTCTGTCTCTCCTCAGGGGTCAGCAGAAG
The DNA here is from genome assembly GCF_001431845.1 of Calidris pugnax. NCBI lineage: Eukaryota > Metazoa > Chordata > Aves > Charadriiformes > Scolopacidae > Calidris > Calidris pugnax. The sequence continues at coordinate 556,239 of NW_015091198.1, read as the reverse complement.
CCATCACTCACCCAGGTAGGCAGCCTGGCTGGTGGACTCTGCCAGCCCTTCCCGCCGCAGGTCCTTCCCCGCATCCCCTGGGGTGGAGCAATGGGCAGGAGAACTCTCCAGCATGAAATTCTTGCTGCGGGAAGTGCTGATGATGCGAGGTGGCAGGAGGATATTGATAACAGTCTGGAGCAGCAGCAGGACCTCAGGCTGCTCCAGCCAGGGGCTGTCTGAGATGCATTGGGAGGGGAGAGAGAGAGAAAGATCAGTCTACATCCCATCAAAGACATCCAAAAGATCCAGACCCTGTTCAGTTCCAAAATGAGGTGCAATCTCAAATGTCCCCTAAGCCAAAACTCCGTCCCCCACACCTTGTTATGCTGCTTCTCCTCCTGCAAGCAAAGGCAAAGTTTATTTTAGCACCAACACACACGAACACAGAGCTACACAGCACAAAGAAACGTCCCGTTCAGTGCCTCATAATCTCATTTCCTCTCCCTTTACACTTTGCTTTCATTTAGGGATTTACCAGTGATCACCCTCTATAGAAGAAAGCAAGGAGCAGGACTTGTGCCAGGTAAGTGGTATGGATTGGGCAGACTGTGATCCACAGGGGCACACAATTTCTGTGACCTCTGCTCCCCTCTGTGGCTTCTGCTACAGCAGATTGGTCTTGCCCTGCACTCCAGTTTCAAAAGAAGGAGTACATCTGTGTTAAGACCTGACTCAAGAACCATGGCACAGCTGAAACAAAGAGAAGAAACAACAACAACAACACCACCACCGTCTCCCTGTGGGGCTTTTTCCAAACTCGGACCCAAAGGGCACTTAGCTGACACACTGCCAGTGACAGAAAATCAAATTAAAATATAAAAATAAAAAAAAAATCAACAGAGAGCAGGGAAAGTGCAAACATCGGTTGTCAGAAAAGGGGGAGAAAAATTCTTTTTGTTAAATTAGTCAGACCTTTGCTTCCAGATCCTACTGTGAGCACAAATGGAATCAGTAGGTTTAAAAGCATTCCTTCCCTTCTTTCCTGATTGGTGAATGGGGAGACGACATGGCTTAGGGGGAAATCTTCTTTCAAAGCCTGTGCAGTAATAATAAGAAAGGATTAAACGATTTCATCAGCAGATCACGCACACAAGTTACTGCAGGGAATGAGGATCCCCTGGGCATCCTGTTTACACAGTACAACACCAGCACTGATGTCCTGATTGAATTAGGAGCCCTGAGACCGCTTAGTCAGGAGTATAAGGAATTCACAGAATAACAGAGCTGTCACCTGCTCTTGTCATAGCCAAGAGGTAAGAAGCCCAGATTCCTAACTCATAGATATCATTAACAAAAATCAGATGTATCCCACAGGAGTCAGCTGAGTGTTAGTCCTAAACTCTGCACTTCCGTGGATGGCGTCAGGATCTGACCCAGACTACAGGGAATAAAAAAATGAACAGAGGAAATGGTACAAATGACACATCTAAATATTCTGCTGTCTGAACACGGAGGTTATTCCCAAACACATTTTTTTTTGTTCTGCCTCACTTTGTGCTGCCCTATCATCCTTCCTAACACAAAGAATGAACTGCTGAAAATTAAACAAAACGCGCATCTACTTGTTGACACATAGTCAAGCCTAAATTAACAAGTCTTTAATCTTTAGAGGAGATAATACAAATTACTGACAGTAGAACTCTGCTCATTTGCAACTTCCCAGTGGCTACAGACTTAGCTGTGAAATGCAACTGAACCTTTCAACCCCCCGAGCTCACAGATCTGGGCTGAGAAATCCCAGGAGAAGATGTTTTCTGATGGGGTGTGAAGTACTTCTGTTTCATATCCTGCTGGAAGTACTAGAAATATGACTACTCATGTTTTTCTGTCATACTCGGTTCTTATTACATTTAAAGCCCATGAAAAGAATGAGGGATCAGGGAGCAGAGGATAATAAAAATAAAAACTCCCAATACTTTAAAAAAATTATTAATTTGGTATCTGGTTTTTAAAAAAGAGAAGATTTCATAGAAGGTGAAGGTGGTCTCTTTTTTTTTGCTTTTGATTAAAGAACCATTACCTCAGAGCTGGAAGAAACCTGTCCTCCTTCTGTGTCAGTTGGTACCAAAAAGTCCTTTTGTGCCTCATGCTCTGAGGGACAGCACTGTGGTTTGGTCCCTATAAGCTCTCCTTCTCAAGCTGCCCCACTGCTCGGAGATACCTGCTGAAGTATTCAACGGGATGTGCCAATGCGTATTTAAAAACTCAAGTTGGAGCTAGATTAGAAAATTTGTCCCTTCATTGGTCACCATTCTGTCTGACTTCATGCCAGTGGGGAGGGAAAGGGGTAGAGAGGCAGAAAGACTCCGTTATAGTTATGGCACTGCTATGAGAAAGGAACAGTGATGAATTCTTCAAAAAGTCCAGGATGTCTTTTTTTTTTATCCTGGACAACAAGGATGCTATTGAGACAGCAGCTGAAAAGCCACGTTGCCCTGCTTTTTTGAGCTGGCACACTGGGTGACCAGCTCAGGTAAGAGCAGAAGAGCACAAACTCCACTCTCATTTACACACATGGTCGCACAGGAAAAGAGGTAGGGTTTCACGGATGTGACCAAGGCCAGGGCCCATCTCCCCACTGCAGGAGACGTAGGATAACTCCTTAGATCCTGCAGGGAATCCTAACGTGTTTGTCAGAGCCTTACACAGCATCTATCAGCCGAACTCCCTGGACTTTAACAGCAGTGTTAAGCTGATGGATGCTTGCTGTGGACTTGGCCCCACCAGGTGGATTCTGAGCTCAGTTCAAGCCTTCACAAAGAAGGGAAAATTTCTATGTTACTTCTCTTTCATTTTTTGGTGTATGTTCCACAGTTTTTGCCCAGCTTTTGCAGAAAGAAAACAGAGCACCGATGAGTTGGTGTCTCAAGCAGAAGCTCTAACAGACCTGGCCACAGGCCAGGGCAGACACACCTGTATCTGCAATGCTACAAGCCGGACAACAGCTGTGCTGAAGGGCAGAGGTGGCGAGAGATAAGGGCTGAGATGAAGAAGGGGTAATCCGTCAGCCACACTGGAGGGTCCTACCACTCCCATCACCTGCAATACAAACAGAGCACATCACCACAGCTGACTACTTGCAGTTTCATCCATGCCATATCCTCCAACGTCAAGTGAAATGGAGGGGCCTTCCATCGAGCACTGAGTTGGGGTGGCTCCAGGAGAACCAGCCCCCACAGTGGTCCTTGGGGGAGTTGGGGCCAGTGAGGGGAAGGAGTTCTAGCAGGGAAAGGGAAGGGAGAAGAGGGAACCAGCAAGGATGGGAGGAGTGCACGGGTAACCTGGTACATTTAGAAATGTACCCAGTACCAGCCCTGAATGACCAGCACTGGACTGGTGGAACAGTTAGAGTTGGAGGATATGTCATGTAACGACTGTAACAAATAAAAATATGTCATCAAAGGAAAAAAGTCTGCATTGAAACTGGACGTCTTTTCCCTTCTCCTGCTGATCTACTTGGAAAATAATGTCCTAAGTCTGACCCAAGACGGGTTTCGTACAATGTTCAGATTCCTCTCAAACACAATCTGTTCTTAGGAGCTCAAGCATGATTCATCTCACCTGACCCCAGATGACTGAAGCAGAGTCACCTGCACGTGACCTGGTTGTCTGAAACTCCTTGAAATATCAACGCAAGAAAATAGCACTTCTAAGGGAGAGTTTTTTGAACTATTTTGGATGTATCCCTCAGGAGGAATTAAATCCTGCAGGCCTGCGTATGCCTGTTTCTCTCCATGACTAGACACATCTAGATGACGGGAACTGGGAGAAGCTACCTGGCTGAGGCTAAGCTTAGGGGTGATGAATGCACTCTATTTTTCAAAATTCAACTGGGGGAGAAAGGCAGTAACCAGTTTTCTGCCAGAAAACCAAAAGACAATTTAGAAGGAGAAAAGGCAGAGCCTCTTCTTTATATCACCACAGATTATCATTTAGACCTTTCCCCACCTTCTTGGCTGATTTCTTTTTGGGCTTCATGATGCAACAGGTCTACACATGACATAGCATGCAGCCAGGGGTGCTCCACAGTTCAGGAACCACAGTTCTCACAGCCAAAGGTAAAGTACTCTTGACAGTATGAGTACATCTGTTCCTCCCTGATGTTCCCAGCTGGCTGAACGTAAGCAGGGTGACTGCGCTTCAGCACTGCAGAGCTCTCTGCTATTTTTAGAGCACTGGCTAATTGTTAACGCAGGCCCTTTGGAGAGCTTGCTGGTGTGGTTCACCCTGCCACGACTGCTTGCCAAACTGCAAGTCCATTCTAAACTTGTATTTGAACTAACTCTGTAGCAAACTCCCCATGTAGCAACCCGAAGTAGTCTGAGGGCCCGGATTTGCAGCGCCTCCGAGTAGCTACCTCTGCTTCAACAAGGGAGAATCACAGAATCATGGAATGGTTAGGGTTGGAAGGGACCCTAAAGATCATTGAGTTCCAACCCTCCTGCCACGGGCAGGGACATCTCCCACCAGACCAGGTTGCTCAAAGCCCCATCCAGCCTGGCTCCTAAACACCTCTGGGGATGGGGCATCCACAACTTCCCTGGACAACCTGTTCCAGTGTCTCACCACCCTCACAGCAAAGAATTTCTTCCTAATATCTAATCTAAATCTCCCCTCTTCCAATTTAAAACCGTTCCCCCTTGTCCTGTCACTGCACTCCCTGACAAAGAGTCCCTCCCCAGCTCTCCTGTAGCTCCCTTCAGATATTGGAAGGCTGCTAATGTCTCCCTGGAGCCTTCTCTTCTCCAGGTTGAACAACCCCAGCTCTCTCAGCCTGTCTTCATAGGAAAGGTGCTCCATCCTTCTGATCATCTTCGTGGCCCTCCGTTGAACCTGCTCCAACGTGTCCATGTCCTTTCTATGTTGAGGACTCCAAAGCTGGACACAGTGCTCCAGGTGGGGTCTCACAAGCACAGAGTAGAGGGGTAGAATCACCTCCCATGACCTGCTGGCCACACTTCTATAGGACCTCAGAGTCTTATAGACTCTGACAGGTTGGAGCATCCCTGCCCTTGCAGTGATGAGTGCTACATGGACTTGAAGGACAGGAGACTAGCAAAAACTAATACTGCATTTTAACTGATGATCATTGCTTTTAAAGCTCCTCAGAGCACTGGCGAACCCTGGGAGGTCTTCTGTTACTGCTAGAAAAAGTTAGAACATTTACCTTCTGAGAAGAAAATGTTATAAAGCCCAATAACAATAAAAATGCCAGTGCAGCCTTTCCCCCTTTATTTGTATTTTTTCCACATGGAATGTAAGCGTGCACACTTGTCCAAGTGGCTGGAGTTACACTGGTATCAAATTAAGGGTTTTCTTCCAGTGTAACAGCTGCAGAAACGATACAGAATCACAGAATCTTCTAGGTTGGATGGGACCTTAAAGATCATCTCATCCAACCGTCAACCTAACTTTGACAAAAATAAACACCCACACAACAAACAAAAAGCAACACCATCATTAAACCGTATCTCCCAGCACTACATCAACCCATCTTTTGAACACCTCCAGGGATGGTGCCTCAACCACCTCCCTGGGCAGCCCATTCCAATGTCTGATAACCCTTTCGGTGAAAAAATTTTTCCTAATATCCAGCCTGAACCTCCCCTGGTGTAACTTGAGGCCATTTCCTCTCGTCCTGTCGCCTGTGACTTTGGAGAAGAGACCGACCCCCGATACGATCTACCACTGAATGACCAGACGGGCTCGGTCTGTATCATCCCTCTGCTCTAACACACTGAGGGGCATAAATTCTACCTAAGAGTGGGATCTGAACATTGTACGGTGCAAACCTGTGCTCGATCAAGCCAGGGACATTGCCAACGGCGGAGTGAATCCACCCACGTAAACCCTTCTAACTAGCCAACACCTGATGGCCTCTGACAGAGCCGTCCAGGTCCTTGCCCCACTGGAGACGGTAGGTATCCCCAGTGCCCCCCTCTCCCCGCCTCTACCAGGTGTGTGCAGTCTCCACCACCCCACTCTCCAACTTGCAGCCCTCAACTCTCAGCTCAGTCTGGCAGAGGTGGATCTTCAAAGTGGTGCGTGGGAAGGAAGGGAAATAAATGGCTGGACCGCCGCTGCCGGTCACTGCATCTCCCCATGCACCACTTCAAAAATGAACCTTGCTATCTCTAGTGTCACTTGCCAAGTCCCCCTTTGCCGAGGGGTACAAAGGGGACAGGTAACATGGCAGGAACGGGAAGGAACTGTCATCTTCAGTCCAGAGAAGGCAACAGCAAAGGGGGGAGGTTTAGCAGAGGTTCACGGGGTCGCCGCTCGGCTACTCACCAGATTGACACACACATTGATCAGAGACCTAAGGTGAGGCAGGAAGGATATGATAGGCTGCCTCTGAAGTGTCAAACAAACCCCTTCAATCAAATTGCTGGCAGGCTCCCACTCAACCTGGCGCCTGCAATACAACAGTAGGTGCCGTTAGCCTCCTGCCCCCCCAAAAAAAACAGACCGCTTGCACACACGGCGACCGACACACACTGACGCCCACGAGGAGGAAACGTTTCAGACAGAGCCACGACGTCCCCAGAGGAGCACAAAGTGAAGAGGTTTTCCCCACGCAGCTCAGGGAAGCACGGAGCCACAGAGCACACCGGGCGTTGGAGAGAGAGAGAGAGAGGAGAAACGTAGCAGAGGGGTCTGCGCCAGCCACACAAAAACCCCCTCGTCGCAACAGCAGTGGGGGATGAGCTGTGTTTTACCCCCCGATGCTCCCCCTCCGACAGATGGTGAATGAAGGGGAGCCACCAGACAGCTGTCCCTGGTGTGCCTGTGTTTGGGAAAGGGTCTGCTGGGCCACGCTCCCAACCGAGAGCGACTCCTCCATCTCTTGTGGATGTTCTCACTGGAGGGAACAAACCCCAGCTGTGAGTGCCCTCTCTAAGCCACTTTTTCAGTCTGGTCTGCTCTGACAGATTAACTCCCAGACAGAGCCTGCCCAGATTTAACTGGCCCAGCAGTACAATCCTTGCCTTCCTCACCCCGTACAGGTTCATTCCCTACCAGCACCAAAGTCCTGGAACCCTTCTTCCCCTGACATTTTGCTTTTTTTCACCAGAACGGCTTTTAGGGCTCATTACTGATGCTAAATGGAGCCCTTCCTAATCATAAGCTGACACAGCATAGGTAACATCAAAGTGGTTCACCCTCATCAGCTTAGGGCCTGACTCTTTGGAGCAAGTGTAGTTCTCAAGCCAACATCTGATTGTGCACTTATTGGGAGAGAATGACAAGGCTTGTACAACTTGTTAGCTCAAGACTAAACAATACCCTGGTCAAGTTCCTCAGTGGACTTCTTAGAGACACACAGAGGACCAAGTGTTCGCTATATAAATTCTTATGCAGACCAACATACACCTCATCTTTCAGCATCCACTGGTCCTAAATCTCCAGAATAGTAGTTTGTTCTTGTACTTGTTCTTACGTATCTTGTACTTGTTCTTACTACCATCAGACTACCATCTTACTGCCATCAGACACTGGTTTTGGAGCAGGGTGCCCACAGAAGGCAACATGTGAGATTCTGATGTGAGTACCCCAATGGATGGCTTCTGGGGTCTGGCACCCAGCCCTGTCTCTAAGAGGCTTCTTGGCCCAATGATGTTTAAATGTGTTTGTTGCATTTGGTCTGGTGGCTTTGCTGTCTCTAACCCCTTGTGTACAGAAGAGTAGTTTCAGCCAGGCATAGGTACAGGCATAGACAGAGAGTATATGAAGGGAATTTTAATTTATGAGCATTCGTTCAGCTTACACAAAACAGAAAGATCTTCAGGAACAGGAAGACCCCTAAGCTGCCTTTGAGGCAGAAGAAAGTATGAGCAAGAAAAGAAAGAATGAGCGAGAAGCAGGCAAGACATGGCAAAGAATCAAACCAACAGGAAGGAGAAGCATCAAAATTCCTGCCTCTAAATTCCCTACAAGTGCAGGAGTTTCTTGAAGTAAATTGTTAGCTAAAGGAAAGTGATAGGTAGTGATGCCAGAAAGAAGAGATCACCTCCCTGTTATTTGTTCCATCTTGGGTACATGATTCCCACTCAGACCTAAAGTTTTGTGTCTGAGTCCTAAATTCTGATGTTCTCTAACACCATTTGGCTTCTCAGCTAAAGAAGCCAACTGCCAACACAATTAAGTTCAAGTAGTTGAGGACATATGCCCATGTGGGTGACTGAGACCAATGACTGTTTTTACTCAGATCACTGGAAAATCTGCAGGGTTGGGAGTTTTTACACCAACCAGAATGGCTTTGTATCACTGCCCTGAGGTGGGAATGCTCCATACTGAATACATCTTGAAGTTGCCAAAGCCTGTACCATAATGCTACGATGTGATGCACCAGGTTTTCACTAGCCACTGACTAGATGCAATTGATGCAGTCCTCCTCCCTTTACTAAGGAGCATTCAGAAGCTACTGCATAGGTCCATACTATTTTTGTCTTTATGGAGAACATAACAGTATTTTCATGAGAAGGCATGCTAACTTTCCATTAAAAAATAAAATTAATTTCCTCAACTCACAACTGAAAGAAATAAAGAGGGTACAAATCTGAAGACTTATTCTAGAGAAAGAAAAATGAGATTTCTGGAAGTTCTCTCTGTAGTTCTTAATAACCATGCATTTCTTCTCTTTCTACCAGAGAACACGACAAAAAATGTCAACACAAATGCACATTTACAGAGATAGAAACATCTGCTCATTTTCTGATAGGTTGTAAGGGCTCACTGCAACACGACAGCTTGAGTTAGATGACATACCCAGACTTCAAGGCTTGCAACATCAGAAACGGACCCCAGAGGGTTTCCATTATACCTGCTCACCTCAAAGTAGGCATCTTGTGAATTTTATTGAACATACGATCCAATCTCTTTAAGATGAGGATAAGGGCAGGTCTCACCGCCTCAGCTGTCCAGTCAGTGATGGGCAGCATCTCCATGATGTAGCGCCGGAGACCTCGGCTTTCCATCGTCTGCGTGTCATAAGGTGCCAGTTTCAGCAGGGAATGTGCAATTTCTGCCAACCTAAAACCAGGATTTGTTAAGAGCAAAATCAAACACTACTTGCATTTTTCCACACATGCCAATAACTAAGAGATGAGTCTTTAGTAGCCTAGTAAAAAGAAAAAGATGCAAAAGTCAAATGTGCCACCATTTAGACCCGAGACCATAGTTCCTGGTCTGTTAAGATTCTTTTTCTCAAATCACTGTTTATATTTATGTACACGTGAATGGTCTAAACAGTATTTTTACATTGATATGAAACATACCGAAGGAACATCAGGAATTTGTGTAGCTGAAAACAAAGTACCTGAGCTGTTAGTAAGACTACGACGTTGCAAATGCCTGTGAAGCACAGACCTGACATCACCTGTATGTCACTTAATTAGTGATTTGGTTCGGTTTTATGCTTGTTTTTCAGTATCACCCCTTTATGAGGTCTCACTGTGCAATTTTCAGGTGTTAAATGTTAAAAATAATGTGCCTCCCATAACTTTACACAACATGTACTTTGCGTGATTACTCCCTGCAGCTTTGATTTGTTTCTCCTAACACCTCTACAGATTGTGTTGCTGTTGCTTCTTCTAACCCTCCCAGATGGCCTCGTTGGTGGCATTTTCTGTATTGACTGTGAAATGCCATGGCAACATTTAACATTAAAACTTGCAGTTTGACAAAGACCTACTGAAATACTTGAATATTTGTTGACAAAGACAAGTAATAAAGCCACATCTATTAATGAGAGGGATAGAAACATGTATACTCCCTGAAATATCAATAGACTTTGGTGTGGCCAATTACAGTACAATCCTATTTGTATTGTGGGGACTTCTCCTGAAATGCCTTCAACTAACGGAGCATATTTCTATTCCCTTTAAAATCTGCCTAGCAATATCAACAACAACGAGTTCCTCATATTAACCAAAAGTGCTATAAAAGTGTTTTTTCATCCAGTATTTCTTTATGATTACTTTTTACAACTACTTTGTCCTACTATGGAGCAGGTCTCTTTTCCTAAACACTGTGAAATTTAATTTATCATATAATTATGCTTCTTTCTGGCAATACAGTATCAGTGGCATATAATGGTACATGAAAACTTTCTTATGCATTATAAAGTTATATCCCTTTCATTCAACTTGATGCATCAATCTCAGTTCTAGCTCCATTCATGCAGAATTAAGCAACCTGAGAAATTCTAATCTTCCTGAAATACTGGGGTGAACAGCTCAGGGGGGATATACATCTCCCTTCTCATTGGATCCAGAAAGATCTTTATGCTTTTTGAAAACTAAACATTTAAATAGCTAAAACTGGGTGAGAAGAATCCTGTCCAAAGTGACTAGCGTTATTATCTTGTTTCCTGAAGTCTTTGAAATGTCACCCTCCCAAGACAATGGCTGTCGCATCACATTCTGGAAAATGTCCTCTCTATTTAGAAAAGTGTTTTTTTCCTACAGTGGTTAAATCCTGTCAGTCATTCCACTGATACTTATGAAATGAATTTATATAAGTATCAAGACGATGTTTGCTTTTATTTAGGGCTATGATAAAGCAATTCAGGTTCAAACCACAATAAAGGAGTCACTTCCAGCACTTCCCAGGAGACGTAAGAGAATCAGAACACAAATCATTATTGTCTGCAAATCAAACCCTTACTTTTACTGCTGTAACCTTTGACCATGAATTCTCTTAAAAAGAATGCAGTATGTGCTACTTTTACTGCTGTAACCTTTGACCATGAAAGGCCTTCTCTCTTAAAAAGAATGCAGTATGTGGCAGCTACTACTGTGTACTGTGACTCTGTTTCACGGAAATCTTGTCACAAGAAAGTGTCTTTCCAGAAAATATACCAATAGCACTGTCTCTATATATGGATTTAAGTTTGATAAGCTTATCTTTTCAGAGAGGGACATAAAATAGTTTAAGAACAATTAAACTCAATTGCTCTAGAATATAAAAACATGTAGAAATTAAGTTCCCACATTACTGTTAAACTGCAAATATTTCTGGGTAGTACATTCAGAGCATTCTTATGTTACATACAAATGTAAAACTAGGATAGTAAAAACGAAGCAAGCCCCTTACTTTACTGCACTGAATCAAGTTCATTCATCAGACACATGTTCCTCACTTTCCATAAATGACATGCATTTGTGGAAACAGGCACCTCTTGTTTAAAATTACCCTCTAAATTATTAAACATTCGCCAGAGGGGGGTAACACCAACATTCAATTCATATGCAAACACACAAACCAAACAAAAAACCACCTCCCAATTCCCAAAGGAATTTATAACATTTGTTAAACGACCTAAATGAATGTCAAACACAATTTTGTGTTCTACAGAGACAGCCTGAATCCTGAATCTAACTGTAGCAGAATCTGACAGCTAAATGGTTTTGCTATTTTTTTTCAGAGCATGCGTGTAAAAGGGAGAAGAGCTTTTTGACTATTTTCCTTGGTCCAGGGGCATTGCTAGGATCTGTCACCCTTCATCTTCCTTTACAAGGTACTCCCCAAGAAAAAGGCATAACACTCAGAGGAATAATTTGCAGCCAGAATGGCCTCTTGGGCTTCAGGGCACAATATAAATTACTGTTAAGGTGGTTCTGATTCACTTTTGAGTCCTGTCCCAGATGTACAGATCTTTGCTATCTTCCCTATTTAATACTCTGTTGAGCCTGTTTCACTTAGGCCATAAAAAAACATGGTCTCCTGGTGTTTAGCTCTTCTGTATTCAAAGAATGATCTTGAAGTATTTATCTGTCTCATAAAAGAATTCAGATAGTTGTCTCCCTGTGACACCCCCTCCCCACCCCCCCCCCCACCAAGGGGGTACACTGGGACTGCCTCATGTTAATCCCAGTTATCCCATATTAATCCAAATCAGAACAGTGCTAACTGTGGCTAACTTGGAGAGCACGTGGGCAATTTTCACTTGAGTTTATGTTTCCTGAGATAATACTAGGTGAGAAAGGTGTTTTCCCTGAAAATGAATAAAAAACTGACAACAGAATAAAGTCTCATTCTTGTCCCACTGATTTTCTTGTCTTTTACATCTGACAAACTTCTCAGTAGCAACTTGCGCTATTTTGTGTTTACCGTGAACAGCAAACACAGAGAAGAGAAAAAGCTTTAAAGTGCTTAGAAGGCCTGACCCCCAGCTTCTTCTAGGTCAGCACCACACGGGTTTGCAGTGAGCATCCAAGGAGCAAAAGCAGGGCTCAGAGCTGAACCTCAATAAAAGGCTTGTGCACCTGCGGTATCACACACAGAGGTGGTGGTGGTCCTGTAAATGCCTCCTGCCCCATCCTCTCCCGTATTTCAGGTATTTATGCAGTGCATTAATACTGCATATTGCTTCTTAGCAGCTGGTTCTGGTGCACAGTGTCACAGAGAGGATAAAGATCATATTCAGCCTTATCTGCTCTGCTCCTCACTGCAACGTATTCTCATGTATCAGATGGGCTCTCGTGGACCTATTTCATCCACCAGAGATCACAGAATTCTGTGATTCTGTGACCTATTTCATCCACTGGAGATGAGGGTCTGAATGAGCCAGAGGAGAGCACATGAAACTTTCCATACACCCAAGCAGCATCAGGTACAACCTAAGGAACATCTGAAACAGACTCTGCATGTTTCAGACAACAACATGCAACTACACGACCAAACAGTGATTCTGTCTGCTGTTATGAAAAATTAAGAGCTAAAAGAAAGGAATTCCCCGAAATGAACAAGTAAAAGCAGAATGCTTGTGGAATACCTCATGTGGGACTTCACATCCAGCAGCTCCAGAGAAGTCACTCGGGGCTCACCAGCCAGGTTCTGCAAGATCTTCAGCCTCGGACCACAGTGCTTGTAGAACTCTGTGCAGATATTCAGCAATGACTCCCGGGGTCTCCTGAACTCCTCCCTGGCAATTCGTTCATCCAGCTCCTCTCGGGGAAGACCCTGGCCCTCCTCCAGTAAGTGAAGGTTCTCCCTGGAGGATATAAAATGAGAAAAGAAGGAAGCTTTTTATGCAGTGGAAAAGCATGGACAGATTATAACATCTCCAGCTCATTTTTGCAAGAGATGCTTTCCCCTGCAACTGAAAGGAAAGGTAGTTGCATTTGCAATAAAAAAATAAAAAAGGAAATAATCATCTGCAAAGTCTTGTTAAAAATGTGAATAATTTCTTTATGAACTATCTTTTGCTACCCTCCCCTGAAAAAAGGCTGCTTGTCACAGTCACAGTGGGTGTGACCCAGTGAACCTGGAAACTGCTGGGGACCAGTTCATTGCATGTCAAGGAAGACCAGGTGAAGATTTTACTATACCTGATAAAGTGTAGTTTGGCTCCCTGTTCTGGGTGCCTGGGAAGACAGAAACAGTGCAGTTGTAAACAGCAACTTAGTAATGCCCAAACTGTGCCTTCCTGAAAGAAGGTGACACTGTTCTAGCCCAGGGGTATACTCAGCATGGGCAGGATAGCATCTTGTATCACTGGAACAATGGCTACACACAGTTAGTGACCACATTGAACAGCCTTTACCTCCCAACTGGCAGCAAACAACAGATTCCTACAGTTACTGCCCTTGTTATGAAAGGTAAAATTCAGATTTAAAATCACAGGTGTCTTTCAAGCAATTTCTCTTGCTCATTTTCACCCCAGTGCTGAGTTCTTTCCTAGAGGAAATAACACCTCAGAGTAGGGTTTTTTTTGTTTGTTTTGTTGTCATTTTATCTTGTCTCTTCCCGTTGAGGAAGCATTAACAAACGCTGCACCACTTGGCTAACACGTCCAAGGCTGGAACAGTGATTGCTCTACCATCAAGAGACTCCTGCTGTTGCTAGCAGATGTCTGTTGCAACGATAACACAACAGAAGAAGCAAGGGCAGGAAACCTGGAGCAGTGCAAAAATATTTTGTTTCAGAGACTGAATGTTTGATAAGCAGAAAGATCTGGAAATGTAAACCAAGATGTTTGAGTCACGCAGCATAAGGAGTCTCTACACTGCCTGTCAGCAGATACATATTAACTGCTCTCCAAAATCAGCAGATGAACAATAAAGCATGACTTTGCATTACACCTTATTTTCCTTAGACAGGGCCATCTCACATGGCATGTACCTACTTCAAGCTTGAGCATGAAGGGGCTTATCTGCATCTCAGATCCAGGATTGAAAGTTAAAACTGTGTTTCATTCATGCCTGGATCAGTCTTAAAGCATAACAGACTGATTCCAGGCGTTATCAACCAAGATGTGTGCAGGACACATCCATAAATTGACATAATAGCCCTTTGATCATCGCTGCAGAGAGTGATTTCTATCTCACTTCAATACAAAAGACGACAGGGAGTAACCTGGAAAGCACATGTTGCCAGAAGGGTGTTCCTGATTTACAGTCAGCTCATGGTATTGTATTAGGCTGTTGGCTGTGTACAGGCAGCTGTTACAGACAAAAGAGAAACCCAGAGGAAATACTCTGCTCTGGGAGAACAGCTACTCCAGCTTTTTCTAGGGGAGAATTCCTTTTCCAGGTCAGCACAAGCATTCAGATTTTAAGCACAGTAAGGCATGGCCTGGCCAGGAGAAGGCAGGGCTGCCCAGAAGAGTAATCAGTACTGCAAAGAAAATCCTCGTAATTCCAAATGCTTGTGGGTGGATTTTGTAATAGGATTTCTTAAATCCTTGCTCTGTGACTGAGTAAATTGTCCAGTGGCCTTCTCTAATTTGCAGCAGCCTAATTTAAATGGCCAACGTGGCCAAGGAGCTGTATTACAGTCTGCTGGCGCCATCTCCTTCCTTATTCCTTTCTTCCATTTGAAGTTTTTCCTTGTGAGGGTTTGGGGCTTCCATTTGAAGTTTTTCCTTGTGAGGGTTTTGGGTTTTGTTTTTTTGTTTTGGTTTTTTGTTTGTGTTTTTGTTTGTTTTTTTTTTAAGGAGGACAAAAATATTCCCAGTCATTCTTCCCTTTCTCTCAAATTCTCTGCCACCCTCTCCTTTGCTATCTGTAACTGCAAAAAATACACCAGACCAATGTGGAGGTAAACATGATAGAAAGAAACCGTAGAAAAAGGAAAGAGGAAAAAGGAAAAAAATTAGGGGAAGGCGCCAGTTTCTGCGAGCCCCAACTGATGTGCTCAAACAAGCTTGTAGTGTCGTTCAGCCTCAGAAAAAGGCCAGATGAATCTGACCCTTCTGCTCTCCAAGTGTGCTCTGCCCAGTGGTCGTTTTGACAGTGGACCCAAAAGGAGACAAAGCTGAGGGACAGAGTTGCTTTGTCAGTATACTTCTAGAGTGTGAAAAGGGAAATAAAGAAAAAGACATTTTGGATGGATGTCCTCCAGTTTGAGATCTTGGTCTTCTATTCAGTCCATGGTTTTAAACTACAAATTCTAGTCCTGGGGATTTTGGTTACTGTCAGAAATTCAGTCCTCTGCTACGTTCTCTTTTTACCTGACTGTTTTTTTGCAGAGTACCAAGAGCACTTCCTCAGACTGCTGAAAAAGTGCTTCAAGCACTCTGAGCAATGAGATGTTACCTTACTCCCCCCTACAAAAGGTGTTGAGGAAAGGAGGAGGAGAGAAGGAGGAGGAAAGGAGGAGAGAAGGAGGAGGAAAGGAGGAGAGAAGGAGGAGGAAAGGAGGAGAGAAGGAGGAGGAAAGGAGGAGAGAAGGGGGAGGAAAGGAGGAGAGAAGGGGGAGGAAAGGAGGAGGAAAAAGGAAAGAGAAAGCAAGCAAGCCAGCCCCACTGACTTACCTGGTGTTCACACCTGCAGACATGGTGTGGTTTGCTGTTGTGGTCCCTTTATGGCCTTGGTCACATCGGCTCATCTGTGGTGCTGTCATAGGCCTGGCAAAGGGAAGGTGAACAGCCCACTGAAGACTAATCTAACGAGCGCACTGAAATTCTGTGTGTGATGTGGTGAAGTTTGGGACTAATTTCCCATGTCTAGAACTCAACCATTATTCAAGCTAAGTTGCGTATCGTGACCCCCTGTGCATCCCCTGCCCCCATAACCAAACACACGCTCAGACCTTTGAACCATGTGGGTTACCTGGTGAGAACTTCTACACTGTACAGGAGGGCCTGCAATGAGGTGGCAAGGGCAGCCATAGCAGCAATCTCCTCACGAGCTGCTGTCACAGTCTCCACTTGAGAGGTTTGTCGCTTCAGTTTCTGCAAGTAACAGGGAACCAGCGCTTCCAAGACCATCAGCATCTGGAGGCTGGAAAAAAACCCAATATTTGGTCTGTTTTGTCTTATCCATCTTGAAACTCACATCAGGCAAGGCTTAAGTTTCCATCTAAGACCCACAGATCGCTCACTGGCTTTGTGATTTCATTGCTTCTCACTAGATGAGCACTCCTGAGAAACTCTTGGATCAGGGACATCGGGGGCAAATAAACTGATGCATGAAACAATAATAATAAAAGCAACCCAGACTTCTGAGTATCTTCTGAATGTCATCAATTTACAGACATTCATTTTCCCTTCCAAAGACTCCTTTCTTCTCTGGTTCCCTCTTGGAAACAATCTTTTTTTTTGTTTTACCAGTTTATCTCCCCCCATTTCTATATCTTCCCAGTCTTTCCAGCTGCCTCTTTCTCCCCCCTCCAGTTCCCCCTCCATTGGCTCTGATGATAGACACCTGCAGGACACAGTGTGATCCCCACCTGGAGAAGCAGCTTACGCGTTGCTGCTCTGACTGCCATCCAGCTGAGCACTGCAGCTGGTGGTGGGCAGGATTTGGAGCTGGAGCCCTAGGAAAGGTATCAACAGGCAGAGGCTCGGCCTCACAGAGAAGCCCCGTGCTTGGAATTTCTCTATCCTTTGCCTCCGTTTGTCTGCCTTGCTTTCGTAGGCCACAGGCCGCTTTTATGCCTTTTCTGAGTCTGCACAAACCAAGAAAACAGATTAGTACCTTCTGAATGATTCGGGAGCATAGGCCACCACTGTCACACAGAGCTTGATGGCTTCACTGATTGAAAAGGTCAAGTCTTCATTCCCATAGCAGAAGTCTGAGGGAGCAAAGCAATATGAGAAGACAATCACACAAACACACCGAACGTGAAAGGAGCTAGAACACTTCCTTTTTCCCCTTTTCAATTGCTCGCTTCTCATGTTAACAATCCCCAATAGGCTCTTGACTTTTTACAAAAATCTGTCTATAAGAAGGAAACATATGCTGCATTCACACTTGCAGCCTGCCATCCGAGAACTCAGAAGGTGAGAAACAGTTCTCAGTAGGTCAAATCACTGCTGAGCATAAGGCCTACAGCTGCTACCCAAGTCTCGTTTCAAACATCACCCATCACAAGCAAAATCTTAAGCTTATATGTGACAAGGACACATGTCAACTCAACAACAATTTTTGTGCTCCACCCATGTTTTCCTAGATGTTTGCACCACACTAAAAATGATGCTGATACACCACTGATGGCAGAAGAGAGTTTTACTTCCAAAAAACTAGGCACCAGTACAAAAGTGAGGCTGGTTTGCTAGTGATTTGAGAAAAAGTTTTCAAAAGCATTGAAGTCTCATACTACAAATATGACTTTGGGGATAATTCGTGCCAGAAACCAAGAAACTGAATTATTCAAAGAATAATATTTGTAATACAACTATAGTTCCCTCTTCAAAAGTGACTTTGGTACACAGGAGCCCAAGTCAAAGTTCAGGTCCCTAAGTGTGCAAATCACTTTGAACAATGGAAGCTGGAAGTCAGATGTTTTAAATAATTCTGATCTGAATTCTGAAATGGAAAATACCAGGCACACAGCGTACTAATTTACAGCCTCACCATCAACACACACTTGGAAACTTTCAGAGATGCCCTCCACAGAAAACCCAAAGCTTTTGCATAAACATTTACTACAATCCACAAAGAAGAAAATATATCTTCCATTTCTGTACAATTTGGAATATAACTTGTGATATAATTGTGCAGCATCATAAAATCCCAGTACATAACAAAGCTTTAATTCTAAGGTTAGACAGGTTTCACAGTCCATCAAAATCAGTGTTATTTAAGAGAAATGCAAATTTGGAAAATACGTTGACGATCCTTACAAAAATCAGCAAAAAGTACTTCCCTGCAAATCACAAAGCAGCTAAATTCTTAAATGCTGCATTGCATGGCTAACTATCAAGAGATACAGTGTCCTGGATACATCATACAGCTGTATATATACTACTTTGTGATAAATCAACAACCCCTCTAGAACTCAGCACTGCTGAATGTCTGAATGGCACCCATCATTTACCAGTCATAGTCTGCCCACAGGAGAAGATGCTTTTGTTTCCTGCCCACATGGAGCAGATGAGGATGACACTGATCTTGTCAGCATGACACAGTTTATTAGGCATCTTTATTCTTCACCCACACATGATAAAATTGAAAATGCCAGGGGCTGGTCTCAGATTAGCAGGCTCAATGCAGAAAATGTAGCTTTGGAATAAAAGAAATTAATAATTCTCCTCCTGCAGAAAATATTGAAAGGATGGTGATGATAAAGCCAATCTTAAAAGCCTCATGAGGCATAAGAAACAGCTACGACTGCATTCTGAGAGAAGAAAAGGGCCCTGAACAAACAAACAAAACAGTTTTTCATAAGCACTTAGTGTTCTTTTCTGTTGATATTTAAATTGCAGATAATACAATTATCATACTTAAGTGATGTGAAGTGATAAGAAGTGATTATAAATTAGTTTCAATCAGCAAGTACCAAATCCAGATATTTCAACTATTCCCTAAATTTCAGCCAGCCCTGGAGGAAAAAACACTGAGGGAGACCCACTGTCCAAAAATTTTCCAGAAATTTCACATTTCTGTGTGGAAGTACATAGTAAGGGAAACAGACATTCATTTATTTAACATTAAGGAAGAAAAGAAGATGTAGTCATTTACTCAAGAAGAAAAGGGTATGAGGTCTCAGGAATGCTGATTTGGGCTATCACACCCTGATCTGTTGTTTGTCTTCCTGGAGCCCCCCAAATTTGTGACTTTACCAGGACTCGGCAGTTTAAAGTTTCTCCATTAACATTCAGCTCTATCACAAAGTGCTCACTTGGAAGTCTTCCCTTTTATCATGCTGCATCGAATGCATGTTAAATCAATAAACAACAAACCAGAATTCTTGAATAAAGGGTGCTTTGCTGTTACCTAGTGACTTGAGAGGCTTTTCTGCTTTCACCAGCTCTAAGATGTCCAAAATGTCTGGAGTATCTCCCTCTAAGGACTGCAGCAGGTCAAACAGGCACTGAGCTGACACTCCTTTGCTGGTTCCGTTGTTTGCAGCATCCTGTTTCAACAACAGACATTTGTGGTTTGTTTTCTGAGGGCCTTTGTGCGTCCCAGGGATCTTTATCAGGAGGTGTGGGCAGCCTTTTTTTTTTTTTTCCCTTTTTGATAAAGGGCCCACATGGAGTTTGAGAGTTTGCTGCTATCAAACAATGGGCCTCGCCTGACACAACAGATCGATGGAAGCCTGATCCTAAAACTGCACACAGCTCCACTTCCCAGAAACAGCAGACCTTTGCTGCCTTGTGAAGGAGAAAGATGTGTGTGCTCACAGTGTATGTGCAGTTAGACTTGACAGTCCCACTTCAAATTAAAATTCCATTAACTAGTTTTAACTCACTAAAATGATAAAAGGTAAGTAGTGAGTATTTCATAACGTGGCTAATCCAGTCTTGTAGTTCACATGTTCTAAAAACTGGAGCTTAGCTTTTAGTTCCTATTGCTGGCTTCTAAGAAAGGATTTGCATTTAAGAGTTGCAACTCTTATTTTCCTTTTATATTCTATTTATAGACAGAAATTTAAAGTAAGACCACATTTACCAGCCCAGATACCAGTGGCCCATTGTCTCAGCATCCTGCTCAATCAGCTGGTGAAGAGAAGCACGCAGAAGCACGTTAGGAAAGGGTTCTGTGCAGCACCAAGTGCAGTAAGCACTTGTTCAGTAAGAACTGGGGCTGCTCCAGCTGTTTTCTCGTTATCCCTGTCCCACACTGCCACTAGGGAATGGCTGTTACTCACAGGGAACTCCAGGAGAGGGGCCACACTTGCAAAGAGCTGCAGAATAAAGGGCTTGCGATGCAGAACGTAGAACTGGCGGCAGGCAAACTCGATCGCTTGGCGTAACTGTGGGTTGCTCTCATAGTCAGCATATACCTAAGGAAAGAATAAAAAAGAACATGGAATTGCCACTCCAGTGGAAGGGCTCTTCATCTCCTGATCCCAGACTGAATCAACTACAGCCTTGTCATTCCTGACTTGTTTGCCTAACATTTTTAAAGATGGAGACTTGTCTGCTCTCCCTGGCAATGCATTTCAGGGACAAACTATCCTTAGAAAAAAGGTTTACTTGTCACTCTTGAACATTCTTTGTCATTATTTTTTGTCCTATACATCAAAGGTAGATTCCTTCACTCTCCTTCCTAGAAGCACTTCACTTGTTTGAAGCCAGTTAGTGCCTTCTTCCTCAATCTTGATCTTTTTCAGTTAATCAAATCCCTGCTCTTTCACTCCTTTCTTGTATGACACATTTTCTTATGTACGTCCCTGTTCCAGTCTGCAGTTTCTTCAATTAACAGATGTTTTTTGTGCAGTGCCCACAGCTGGACAGAGCTGGCACTTCAAGTCAGTAGTGCTGCTGATTGGGGCAGCACAATTATTCCATGTTTCTTTCACAAGACACAGATCTGTGCAGTCATCCCAGAATGGCATTTGAGATCTTTTCTTTTTCTTTTTTTATCCTTCAACAGAAGGACACTGTTGATTCATATTTAGCTTCAGATCTGTAACAACTCCAATATTCTGTCCTGTAGAAGTGCTACTGAATCAGCTACTTTCCCTTCCCTATTTATGCAGCTGATTATTCATAAGTAAGGACCTACACTTGTCCAAACTATTCATAAGTAAGGACCTACACTTGTCCAACCTGATCAGCATAATCTGGCTATTTTTTTTCTTCTTTTTCAGGCTGCATCTCACTGATCAGCATAATCTGGCTTTTTTTTTTTCTTTTTTTTTCAGGCTGCATCTTCACTTTGTCAAGATAATTTGAACTCCTAGCCTGTCCTCCAACACAGTGACAGTTCCACCCACTTTTAAGATATTTTAAGCTTTTTAGAGTGGTGTTTCCCTCAGGGCTGGCCACTGAACCATGCAGCCAATGTGCTGCCAAAGATGTGGGATTTGTTTCTCAGTGATGTAGACCGTGTATTGCTAGGAACGACTTCACTGTGCTTCCTTCTTCTGTCCATTCCAATTGCCTGTCTGCCCTTCTCTGCTGGTACAAGTCTGGGAGGTTTGGGGTGGGCAGGATTTTTTGCTGTTTGCTGGCAACAGGTAATGCTGAGATTTTATGGCAGTGCAAAATCCACATTACAGCACAGGGCTCTTGAAGGTTTCTAAAAAAAGTTTTCTTTTGGAATTGCTTTCTTGCCTCCTAAGAGTGGTATTTTATTCATTCAGCAGCTGCCAATAAGGAGGGTGAGGGGGGAAGAGAGAATGAAAAAATTAATTTTTCTCAGTATGAAAAGTGAAAATAAAGGGAGAGCCCTTCACAGCACTGAATGCTTCCTGCCAAGTACTTCAAACTAAGTTATTAAGTTATTTTATTTCAAAATGTCTTCTTTCTAATGAATACACATGCACTGCAGACGTGGAACCAATGCATACTTACCTAACCATGTAAGGTGTGATGTTTGAGTTTCCAGTTACTAGAGAGTTTGTTTAGATACCTAAATTCATCATTGGTCCTAATTATTGTGCTCTGTTAACTATATTAAAATGAACATTCATAGGCACATCATGGTCATTGCTTCTTTTACAGAAAGAAGATTTTTTTTTTCTGTACTTGCATTATAAAACTAAATCTCTATTTAGATATTGTCTTTGAGCCCTGCAAAAATAATATTTTTGTCTGTAAAACAATTGTACCAGGGGTTTTCTATTTTCAGTATCTGATTTTTCTCAAATGTCAACAAGAAAAAAAGGCATACTTGTACACCTGAAAGTGAAGAGAAACTCTACCACTTGCAATATTTGTCATCACTCACATGAAAAGTCAACATACAGTTTTTCATAAGCACTTAGTGTTTTTTTCTGTTGATACGTAAATTGCAGATAATACAATTCTCATACTTAAAGAAGTGAATATAATTTAGTTTCAAGCAGCAAGTACCAAATCCAGATATTACAACTATTCCCTAAATTTCAGCCAGCCCTGGAGGAAAAAACACTGAGGGAGACCCACTGTCCAAAAATTTTCCAGAAATTTCACATTTCTGTGTGGAAGTACATAGTAAGGGAAACAGACATTCATTTATTTAACATTAAGGAAGAAAAGAAGATGTAGTCATTTACTCAAGAAGAAAAGGGTATGAAGTCTCAGGAATGCTGATTTGGGCTATCACACCCTGATCTGTTGTTTGTCTTCCTGGAGCCCCCCAAATTTGTGACATCACCAGGACTCAGCAGTTTAAAGTTTCTCCATTAACAGTCAGTTCTATAACGAAGTGCTCTCTTGGAAGTCTTGCCCTGTATTTTTTGTGGAAGTGGCTCACCTGCAACATGCTGGGGAGGACCCACTGGTACCCGCTGAGGGAGAAGAGGTGGTTAAAGTGCACGGCTGTGTTGATGACGGTGGCAGCGTACTGCCTCAACAAGGCACTGTCCTCAGGGTGCAGGATCAGGGCACCGTTGAAGACATTCAAGAACAGCATGATCTCATCCCCCCAGGGGAACTCGCTGGGCATGCCAAGGAACATCTCCTCCAGCAGCTTAATCCACAAGCTTTTCTGAAGAGTGTCCAGACCAAAGAGCTCTTTCCCAGCTGTGGGGAAGAAGAGACAACAGCAATCGACTCTGTCCACCAGGACCAGTCTCACAACATTCCCAGAGGCCAAAGGCCTCTCCAAAGAACCATCCCACAACTTCATTCTGCCTTTTTAAAATTATTTCACCCATCCTGTACTTCTGGAAGTGACCACAGGACTTGAAAGCAATGCACATGAAGAGGAAGAATGATGAATATCACACAGCTCATTAAATTTGTTCCTCACTTGTTGGAAATTCTCCTCTTAAAAATCAAAAGCAGATGTCAGCTTGTACAGGCACCATCTGCCACACATAACCAGAATGACTGTGTGGATTTATGCTGAATTTTTATCTTTCAGGTGTCCCACACCTTAGAGGACATTGATGTAGAGTTACAATAATGCTTCTGAAAGCAAATGCCTTTAAGGCCTGTTACAGAACTTGCCAATCCTTACTACCCTACAACAGGGGTCTGTTAAATCCCCAGTCAGGCTGGAAACCCTACTTGACTTTCAGAGCAATGTTTCTACAAAGAGGGTTGTTTCTATATCTCTGCTGCAGAATTTACCCAATCTTTATTAAAAGTTCATTGCTTCCTTGAAGTGACACACAACTCTGAGCAACCCTCTTTAGGTGCAGTTTTGCTACTGGACACAGTATTCTGGCTGTTGTGTCATGCGTAATTTTAACATATAATTAGACATTCTCATTTGGGTCCAAAGAACGTAGCTTCATCTGGAGACCTCTAACAATAAAGGCATTTCTCCTGCTGTGCTTACAAACCAACAGCTATGTATCCTTTTTCCCTAGGAAGAGATTTATCAGCTTTCAGTCACGCTGCAAGCCTGCATGTTTCTAAGGCAGATGAAGTGCATCACAGAAACCTTCTGGGCCCTGTGCAACCACCAGAGAAAGCTTTCCAAAGGCCATACCTTGGGGATCATTGAAGAGTGAGAACTCAGCATCAATGGCACTTCGGGGAAATGAAGGCAAGCGGAGGAGGTCCTCCTGGAGCATAGATACATGGGACTGCTTGTGCGCAGTAGGGATTTTCTGGGTCAGCGATATGAGGAACAACACCCGCCCCACCTCTTCCAGCTTACGGGTGAACACCTGAGAGAAAGAGAGACAAGGGTCAGAATCAGTCTGATCAGTAAGTGCTTTACAACATATCTGGACTTTTCCCAGTTAGCTTCTGTGGCTTTCTCTGACGGCAGGGATGCGCCACTCATGGCCTAGAGGAACCTGTTGAAATGCACAGGGGTAGTGCTGAACCTTTTTGCTAGAATTTGCACGACCACTGCTCCTCAGCCCAGCTCAGCAAAGCTGGATCATGTTTGTAAAGGCTTTCTGGTCTAGACACTTTCCATTTCAGCCTTGTGGAGGATACTGAATGGTTGTCAAGCTCTTTGCAGCTGTGCCATGCATTCTTCTGCAGGTTAATGTAAGCTTTGCCAGTGACACCAAGGTGGTCAGAGGCAATCCAACTCCAAAGTGAAAGTCATACGGTTGTAGCTGCTCTTTGCAACGTCTCAGACTAGAGTGAATATGAGGTTGGAATGGTTATCTACCTTCTGGGTTGAAGCTGGCTCCTGTCTGGCCACAGAAAGTTGCAAAAGGAAAGCAGTCAACAAAAAAAGCAGAGCAGATTCTGAGTTAGTGCAAACAAGTGAAGTCTTGCTGACTTCAGATTATCGCTTCTTGTTCACACCAGCTGGGAAACTGAATTTCATTCTAGCAGCCTCCTCTGAACTTCTGACTGGTTGGGCTAGTCAGGCTAGCTATTTTATTTTGATGCTAAAAGTAACCATGAGGCAGAGCAATGCTCAGTAGTAGAAGCAACTGTCTTTGGAAGCAGTTTTGAGGCAGCTCTTAGCTACCAGCATGAAGCCAAAACTTGAAGCACGTGGCTTAACATGTGACAAAGCTCAGCTTCCCATGTCCTGCAGTTGCTATGACCTTGCTCTGAAGTGCACTCAGTTTAGAATTGGGTGCTCAATCAATCAACAGTAAGGAAAGTACTTTTCCATGGCTTGCTGCTCTGCGGATAGACTCTACAGTGCTCTTTTCTTTGCTGAAGCTGGATGTTGTCCAGCAACTTCTAGCATGACTACAGAGAGGCTGGTAGATGCTTGATTTGAGTTTTACCATAAAAATATTTTGGCCTCTTAGTACTCTGAATAGAAAAATGTGGAGTGTAAAATAACGTCCTGACAAAACTGGACACACCATTTTAATCTCTTGTGGTCATGTAGGGCATATCAAACTCATTTGTTTGATACGTGGGACACATCTCCTGGAACCCCAGTGAGAATAATTTCTGCCAGAGAAGCAATCACAATGATCCCAAGTAATTTCAGAGTTTTATAGACTTTCTACTGACAGATGCAGCACATGAAGTATTCCCCTATCCTGTAGTGTACACATATGAGAGAGCATTAACTATATTCTCTATTGTTTTGGCTTTATAGCTGCTTTATAGCTGCTTTTTATAACCTTTCCTGAGAATATGTCCCTGTCCCTGCACTCACATTGCCAGGGACACAACTACAGTGGCTGCTTTTTGGCTTGAACAATACAACTGTTAATACCAAACTCACACAGTTCAACCACAGACCCCTTCCTTTTTATTTCCTGCTTATTATCATCCTTTGCAGGTACAGCTAGAGCAACTTTTCCCTAAATACTCAACCCTGTGCTACTGAGACAAATTTAGTTTTGTGGAAAATAGAACATGTGGCTTCTAGAGCTAGAGTGAGCTCAATACCACTGTCCTACTGTCAAAAGAAATTATACTTGTAAGAGGTTGCAGAGCATTGAAGGCACTGCCCTGCCACTTGAGTTAGGGTTTAGTTCCTGAGGGAGAGCTCCTGGGAGCTGCAGAACATTAGTATCAGGCAGATTATCAGGCCATGAGGCTGAAGACAGGGAGGGACTCCAGCTCTTCTGAGGGCAGACATTCCCCTGATGCAACAATGGCTACTCCTGTGCCTCTGGGCATAGCTATGGTAAAACTGGCATCAGAGAGCAGGACAAGGAGAGGCAGGTAACATTCTTTACAGTCAGAGGACAGAGAGGAAGGTAGAACAGATAATTCCTGCTCCACAGCCAGACACACTTGAGATGAAAAGGTCTTAAACAGGTTACTAAAGAACCAGAGGTCATGTTAAAGAAAGGCATAAGCAACTTTTGAAGCTGAGGCAACTGAAGCTCTTCTGGCCAACTGTAGGAGAATCTAAAATGATCTGTCTAAATGGAGCTGGCTGGAGAGAGGAGGAGGGAATTCACATTGCATTCTTTTACTCTTCTTAACATACCATACACCCATCCAATGGCACCTGGCAGATTTCATGCTAATTGCTATTTCTGCAGCAAAGCTCTACATGTAGCACAAGTAAAGGCCTTTAAAGGAAGAAGTTTATGGTGACAGTAGATACCTGCTTCTGAATGAGCTCTTGACCCTTTTCTGGAGGCATCTGCACCAGGTTCAGCTGGGGAGAAACTGACCTCCGGAAAGGATAAATGTCACGGACATAGGTCTGCCAGGAAAGGAAACAAGTGTATTTCAAACAAATGCAATTGTAAAAGCATCACTCAACAGAACTGAATAAAAGGCCCTTTAGCTCTTTCTGAAGCTCTAAGGAGCTTTCAGACAGTCTCAGGCGTCATGGAAGAGCATAAAAAGAAGAGAAAATTGCTCTTTTCTAAGCAAGCTGGACATTAATGACTTAAGAGCAAGGACTTCACTTCTGCCTCTTCCCTCTTCTGTAAAACTCTTTCAGCACACACGAACTCTAACAATAAAGGCATTTCTCCTGCTGTGCTTACAAACCAACAGCTATGTATCATTTTCCCTAGGAAGAGATTTATCAGCTTTCAGTCACGCTGCAAGCCTGCATGTTTCTAAGGCAGATGAAGTGCATCACAGAAACCTTCCGGGCCCTGTGCAACCACCAGAGAAAGCTTTCCAAAGGCCATACCTTGGGGATCATTGAAGAGTGAGAACTCAGCATCAATGGCACTTCGGGGAAATGAAGGCAAGCGGAGGAGGTCCTCCTGGAGCATAGATACATGGGACTGCTTGTGCGCAGTAGGGATTTTCTGGGTCAGCGATATGAGGAACAACACCCGCCCCACCTCTTCCAGCTTACGGGTGAACACCTGAGAGAAAGAGAGACAAGGGTCAGAATCAGTCTGATCAGTAAGTGCTTTACAACATATCTGGACTTTTCCCAGTTAGCTTCTGTGGCTTTCTCTGACGGCAGGGATGCTGCACCCATGGCCTAGAGGAACCTGTTGAAATGCACAAGGGGTAGTGCTGAACCTTTTTGCTAGAATTTGCACGACCACTGTTCTTCAGCCCAGCTCAGCAAAGCTGGATCATGTTTGTAAAGGCTTTCTGGTCTAGACACTTTCCATTTCAGCCTTGTGGAGGATACTGAATGGTTGTCAAGCACTTTGCAACTGTGCCATGCATTCTTCTGCAGGTTAATGTAAGCTTTGCCAGTGACACCAAGGTGGTCAGAGGCAATCCAACTCCAAAGTGAAAGTCATACGGTTGTAGCTGCTCTTTGCAACGTCTCAGACTAGAGTGAATATGAGGTTGGAATGGTTATCTACCTTCTGGGTTGAAGCTGGCTCCTGTCTGGCCACAGAAAGTTGCAAAAGGAAAGCAGTCAACAAAAAAAGCAGAGCAGATTCTGAGTTAGTGCAAACAAGTGAAGTCTTGCTGACTTCAGATTATCGCTTCTTGTTCACACCAGCTGGGAAACTGAATTTCATTCTAGCAGCCTCCTCTGAACTTCTGACTGGTTGGGCTAGTCAGGCTAGCTATTTTATTTTGATGCTAAAAGTAACCATGAGGCAGAGCAATGCTCAGTAGTAGAAGCAACTGTCTTTGGAAGCAGTTTTGAGGCAGCTCTTAGCTACCAGCATGAAGCCAAAACTTGAAGCACGTGGCTTAACATGTGACAAAGCTCAGCTTCCCATGTCCTGCAGTTGCTATGACCTTGCTCTGAAGTGCACTCAGTTTAGAATTGGGTGCTCAATCAATCAACAGTAAGGAAAGTACTTTTCCATGGCTTGCTGCTCTGCGGATAGACTCTACAGTGCTCTTTTCTTTGCTGAAGCTGGATGTTGTCCAGCAACTTCTAGCATGACTACAGAGAGGCTGGTAGATGCTTGATTTGAGTTTTACCATAAAAATATTTTGGCCTCTTAGTACTCTGAATAGAAAAATGTGGAGTGTAAAATAACGTCCTGACAAAACTGGACACACCATTTTAATCTCTTGTGGTCATGTAGGGCATATCAAACTCATTTGTTTGATACGTGGGACACATCTCCTGGAACCCCAGTGAGAATAATTTCTGCCAGAGAAGCAATCACAATGATCCCAAGTAATTTCAGAGTTTTATAGACTTTCTACTGACAGATGCAGCACATGAAGTATTCCCCTATCCTGTAGTGTACACATATGAGAGAGCATTAACTATATTCTCTATTGTTTTGGCTTTATAGCTGCTTTATAGCTGCTTTTTATAACCTTTCCTGAGAATATGTCCCTGTCCCTGCACTCACATTGCCAGGGACACAACTACAGTGGCTGCTTTTTGGCTTGAACAATACAACTGTTAATACCAAACTCACACAGTTCAACCACAGACCCCTTCCTTTTTATTTCCTGCTTATTATCATCCTTTGCAGGTACAGCTAGAGCAACTTTTCCCTAAATACTCAACCCTGTGCTACTGAGACAAATTTAGTTTTGTGGAAAATAGAACATGTGGCTTCTAGAGCTAGAGTGAGCTCAATACCACTGTCCTACTGTCAAAAGAAATTATACTTGTAAGAGGTTGCAGAGCATTGAAGGCACTGCCCTGCCACTTGAGTTAGGGTTTAGTTCCTGAGGGAGAGCTCCTGGGAGCTGCAGAACATTAGTATCAGGCAGATTATCAGGCCATGAGGCTGAAGACAGGGAGGGACTCCAGCTCTTCTGAGGGCAGACATTCCCCTGATGCAACAATAGCTACTCCTGTGCCTCTGGGCATAGCTATGGTAAAACTGGCATCAGAGAGCAGGACAAGGAGAGGCAGGTAACATTCTTTACAGTCAGAGGACAGAGAGGAAGGTAGAACAGATAATTCCTGCTCCACAGCCAGACACACTTGAGATGAAAAGGTCTTAAACAGGTTACTAAAGAACCAGAGGTCATGTTAAAGAAAGGCATAAGCAACTTTTGAAGCTGAGGCAACTGAAGCTCTTCTGGCCAACTGTAGGAGAATCTAAAATGATCTGTCTAAATGGAGCTGGCTGGAGAGAGGAGGAGGGAATTCACATTGCATTCTTTTACTCTTCTTAACATACCATACACCCATCCAATGGCACCTGGCAGATTTCATGCTAATTGCTATTTCTGCAGCAAAGCTCTACATGTAGCACAAGTAAAGGCCTTTAAAGGAAGAAGTTTATGGTGACAGTAGATACCTGCTTCTGAATGAGCTCTTGACCCTTTTCTGGAGGCATCTGCACCAGGTTCAGCTGGGGAGAAACTGACCTCCGGAAAGGATAAATGTCACGGACATAGGTCTGCCAGGAAAGGAAACAAGTGTATTTCAAACAAATGCAATTGTAAAAGCATCACTCAACAGAACTGAATAAAAGGCCCTTTAGCTCTTTCTGAAGCTCTAAGGAGCTTTCAGACAGTCTCAGGCATCATGGAAGAGCATAAAAAGAAGAGAAAATTGCTCTTTTCTAAGCAAGCTGGACATTAATGACTTAAGAGCAAGGACTTCACTTCTGCCTCTTCCCTCTTCTGTAAAACTCTTTCAGCACACACGACTAAACACCCAAGATGTGGTGCCTGCAGGGCAGAATTCTGTTGCTTGTTCTCCTTTAGAAAACCCCCAATGTTTAAAAAGGGACAAGATGGAAAGGACAAAGTCATCTGGACCTGACCTTTACCTTACCTTGTTGTAATGAATAAGATTCCATCGCTTATCCATTAAGAAGTAATGAGAAGACTGTGTTTCAGGTATGTTAAAAAACTCCAAACACTCCTGAAGTAGAAGAGAGAAAAATATCCTGGTACTTATCTTCTGTCACTCCAAACACTCCTGAAGTAGAAGAGAGAAAAATATCCTGTTACTTATTTTGTTTCATACAAAGACCACAATATCCAAAAGGAGAATATACAGCTAATAATGTATAAAGGCACAAACCCGCATGACTCAGTGAGGCTGATACACTCCACTGGTATTAATTCTTAATTTCTTTTTTTAATCATGAAGCACATTAATATGTTTGTGATAATCAAGGCATGCTGATATCACAGTGTTTAAGACTGGTGTTACTTATTTCAGTGTCTTCATATCACACATATTTGTCTGCCTATATGAGCCACAGGGGTATTGCATCTTCTGTTTCCATACTTTAGTGATGGGCGATGTACAGAGACAACGAAGTCGAGATCCTTCAAAGCATTGAGATGTGTGATTCCCATTAAAATTTAACATAGTTGGGAAAAAACAAAGGCTTTTACAAAGCTTTTTCCTATGTGGCTCTGTAAAGGCCATCCAGGAAATCTTTGGTAGAAGGGGGAGCTGACCTCACATCTCCTAGATCCTAAGATATCTTGTGAACCATCATTTCCACTCTGATCTTGATCATTCTATTTAGTCTTTAGTGTTGATACAACCAAACACTTAGATGATTTATGTATTACCCACAGGACAGTATACAGCAAATACCCAGCAAGCTGCAGTGTCTTCAAATGCAGTTGCATTTGTCAGGGTTTGGCTGTCTGTTTCAAATGCAGTTGCATTTGTCAGGGTTTGGTTGGAGGTCAGGACACTTCTAATATCCTTTAATAAGGGATCCTGTTTCTTGCAACCACGCTCTCATCACATGGAGACTGAAGAGCCTGTCAGTAAAACCTCCCTCCCCAGCACTGAAACAGGACCATCAGGCAGAGTGTATTGCTGACATACAACTGTGGCAGGTAAATGTACTATTAAGCAGTTTTTCTGGTTCAAAATTTTATTCCTACCTTCAGAAGAGCCTCAAACTGTGTGTCCTCATGGACTGGTAACTGAGTTGGGATGTCACACTCGTTCTGTCCATGCACGACAAGGGTTTTTGTGCCTAAAGGAAGAAAAGCAGTTGCATTCTCCCTGACCTCTTTAATTAACTCAATTTCAAAAGACTGCCCATGCAGGAAAAGTGATAGTTAAAATTCATTCCTGGGCAGCCAGACAACACCAGTCCTGTCTGGAATCCATTATGCAGCATTAGCATGGTCTCACACTTCCACTGCTAATGAGAAATTGATCTGTTCCTAAAGGACTGAACTGACTTCAGCAGCAACCATCACTCTGAGAAAGGAACAAACCTAAAAGGTCAAACCTGTTTTTGAGCAAGTTCTCTCTTGCCTGACTCGTGACACCCTAGGTTCACAGCATGCTCTTCTTGGGCTCTCTCAAGAGTTAAATGAGAGGTTGCATCAAGTCAAACCGAGTCTAACTGGTACAGTCTTACAATGATCATGCTGCCAGCCTTTCACAGCCCAACTGGCACAAAGCTCCAAGTTTAAAAGACTGTTCTAATTCACTTTCTGTTTGCTGCTTTTAGAGCTCTTAAAGTGGCTTTCTGAATCGCAGGGTATCAGAGGTGGAATTTACTGACCGAATCCTCAACTCAAGGAAAGCTGACTGAGAATATGCAGCCATTTGTAGCAGGTCTTTTTTCTGATCCAGTTCTGATGCATCTCCTTTTTTAGTATAGGGGGTCATGAACTTGGAAGTGAAGGAGATTTAAATAGTAATTTCTTCTACCTGGCATGGAGGCAGTCACCAGCAGCTTCACTTCACATTGTTCCTTTTTCATGGTCTGTTTGAGATCCTTGAAGAATAGTCCTTCTACATAACCCACCACTTCCCAAAGGAAGGTAAGTGTGGCAGAAATGGCATCCATGCCCCATTCACACGGAGTGCGTACGAAATACATGATCAGTCCTACCTGCAGGTAATAAGCAAGAGGAATATCAGGTTATACACACTCCTAATTGTGCAGAGCATTGTGTAATCACAGAATGCTCAGAAGGATGAACTCATGAAACTCACATCCTTAAAGTTTATATATAGTACAGAACAATCTGCCTGTACTATTCTTCCTTTTTCTAGAGAGGATAATGGGTGAGGGCAAAAAGTAATGTTGCAGCAAAGCCTTAAAAGCCACTGTAGATGAGGAAAAGGGAGAACTTCTGCAGTAAGACTTCCTATGCCTTCTGCTCTGATGTGCTGCCACATAGACAACTCACAAACAGCAGAGGGCTCCTGGAGTAGCATACATCTTGTCTGTTTTTCAGTCTCTTAACTGCAGCAAATGCATTTTCCACAATCTTGAAAGAAGCTGCTAGATTTGCTACAATAGGACTGTCCAAGAGCAAAGCACTTTCTGAACGAAAATTAAGTAAAATAATTAAAGGTTTCTGGCACTGAGATGCTTCTATTGGTCTACAACGTGTTGTCTGTGATTCAATTCAGAAATCCATGACAGGTTGCTTAGGGGTTTAAGAAAATGTTAAAGGTTTCTTTACCTCTCCATAGAAGGACTGAAAGGCTGGCGTAAGCCTGATGGCTTGCACCCACAGCCAGAAACAGGTATGAGCTACATAGGAAAAGTTAAGAGCATTTATTTCCGTGAAGATCATGACAATTATTTTTCCAGGACACACGCAGGCAGAGGTGAGATTCTGGGCTGCACAGTGGACCCACAAGCTACTCACCAAGTAGTTAAAGAGGATATGAGATGTCTGGGCAGGGAAGTCTCCAATGTTCAGCAAAAGCTTCCTTAACATATACATCAGCTCATCCTGGAAGAAGAGCAAATGTTTTTTCTTTCCATCACAAAACAGAGAATGAGTTTCTCCCTTTTGTCCTCTCTAGCTTTCTTTCTTCCCATTTTTTCCATACTCCCTTGTTCAGCTCTGTCTCTAGGTGCATGAAGTAGAACTATATGCTTGTGACTTCTCCCACATTTCCCAACATAAGGCCCAGGGCACAGCACCCAGGTCAATGTCTTTTTTATCTCAGAGATGCCGATACCTCCTATTGCAATTTGTACTGACCGTAGCACCCCGATTCTGTGCTCGTCTCCCTGTGATACTTCCTGTGCTGTTTATCACAACAAATGACTACCTAGATGATCTGTGAAATCTGGTTCAGCTCAACTCAACAGCTGTGGCTGCTGGGTAGGAGATGCGGGCAGAATTTAACCTTCCTTCGAGAGTGACTGCTTTAAATGTAGTCTAATACATTTCTTATGGTAGGAAGGGAGTGTAGACAGCAAGGAATCTCACTGTCAGCTAAGGACAGACAGACTCTATCACATATTTCTTCTGTGGCCCTCCTCTTAACCCACAGAAGATCTGGGCTAGTCTTATGCAGATGAATATGCAATAGGACAACCCATGCCAATAATACATCTGTTAAAAGCTCCAAGGAAAGACACCTGTTCTCTGTGTTCTGCACTCATGACTGTAGCAGGCCTACGAAGAGATGGTGAAACAGCAGACTATGATAGCTCAGAGCCCTGGACAGCGTATAGCTTCCTTCTCAGAGATAGTTAACAAACACAAGTGACACTCTGAGCTGAAATAGGAGCTTTGGGGACTATGGCAGAAAAGTCTCAGGAGTAGTGAGGCCATTGAGACCTGATTACTCAAGGAACTGAAAAGCAGCCTTTCCTGGCCTTTCTCAAAATTAAATATTCATTTTGTAGTCAGTTCTTAGGTGCTGGCTTAGAAAATGAGGACAGTGATATTACTGATATCGTACACCAATGGTGCAGTTGGGAAAGTGGTATAGAGTCTCAGTGCCTCTCGTGCAGTCAGAACTGGTAAGCCTTTCCTCCATAAAGCTTAGCCATGGTGCCAGAAAGCAGTTTATTAAGCCAGGTAGAGACAAGGCCACCCTCATTTTTCAGAGAAAGCTGAACAGAGTGGCATGAGTGGAAACAACATCGTGTATGTTACATAGCAAAAGGGTTGTGCTTCACTAAGCAACTGTTCAAAGCTTGGCTTAGGGCAAGTCAACTCTGTGTTGGTAAATCAGCTATGTCCCATGTATGTTAGTGGACAAGGAGTGAAGCCAATGGGTGATTTGGCCTAAAAGACTTTGAGCTATAATAGCAAATATTCTTCCCCAGTGATGCCCACAGAGTGATTCTGCTCACATCCCTGCTCCCCTGCTCTAAGCAACACATCCACCCACTGGGGAGAGGAAGAGCTTACCTGTCGGTTGCTGATGGTGAGCTTCTCAAGGAAATGGCGGAGAACTGTAGAGGGGTCTTCAATCAAGCAGTTCCACAGGACCTGCTGAGCAACAGCGCTCACTGTAAAAGAGAAAGAAAACAAGGTCAGAACCACCCCCCTTGGAAAAGTCCTGAACTACTACACTTAGATGCAAACGTTCCCAGCCTTCTACCACAATTGTCATGTTTTGCGCTGAAACACAGTTTTTTGTACCGAAATGCACGGTGCCTCTTTGAGGTACTAGGATTCCTGGTCACCAGTGCAGTCATCTCAAGCAACAACAAGTCTAATGCTTGAACCTTCCCACTCTAGTCAGAGGAATGATAAAGAAATAACTAATTGGATTCACAACTCCAGATGCACAAATCTGGCAATTAAAAAACATAAATTCATGGAAGCTTTTGTTCATGCAAAGAAGTTGCATTTCATGGTGATTCATTGAGTGATTTCATCTGGTATTGGTGAACAGTATTAGATAGTCAGCAGGGAATTGTGTTGATGATCAACTCCCTGAAGTGCAATTAATTGCAATCCTGTGAAGATTAACAACAACCGAGAATTATTCATTATTTTGTTTTCAGTACTCAGCTCCTGATCCCAAAATGACACACACGTTATTTAGGCAGCTGATCACCTCCACCCAAAACTGAATACAAAATGTAACAGAAAGTTGAATGTGCAATCAGCTGACATGATGAGGGATGAGAAAGGAAGGGCAACAGTCCACCATCTATAAACCTTTTAGAGAAACAAATACAGAAAAATGCATAATTACTTTACAAATAGATCACAGAACATAAGCAAAATGTTCAAGCTATGTCTAGGTGGCTTTCCATTTATCATGGGATCAAAGAAATAGACCTCTGGAGGTCTCTAGTTCAAGCCCCGCTTGGAGCAGGACTGTCACCAACACCAGATTATGCCAACCATGGGTTTGACTAGCCAAGGACTGATAGCTGCTGTGGATGGAGAAACCACAGAAATTGCACTATGCTCCTGGTTATGAAGCTCCTTCCAAATTTCTAACCTGCACTTCTCAAGCTGTAACCTCTACGTTAAAGCTCCTTTAACTCTTTGTTTCATTTTCATTACACCAAACAAGCCCAGCTTCTGCAATCACTCCTCACAGAACACCTGTTTTAGGCCTCTTACCATCCTGGTACCCTCCCCCCTTTGCAGCTTTTCAATATCTTTCTTGAACCGGAGGCTTTTTAGGGCCCCAAAAGAGAAAAAAGACACCTCAAAACCAAACACAAGTCATGGAGAAAAGAAGGGAGAAATCCTACAGTGTCACATTTTTTTTCTGAATCTACTTTCAAATAGTCTGTGAGGATTTACTAGATTATTCATTAACTTTTAAAGAAACATATATATTTGTAACGATACATAGCACAACATACTTCTAGGAAACATGAACTGCGAGCAAATACAAGGCTGTGTTACATCTCTTTTCCACTTTAGTTATGGCACCTAACAAATGTAAGCCATTGTTCCAAGTACTGGCAGGTTCTGCCACCCTTGAGCAGGAATGCCTTGAAGTTTAATCTAGGTCAGTACCAGCTACTCCATCCTCCCGGACTTCTCCATCTTCCATCAAATGGACAATGGGGAGCACGGCTGCACAGATGCATGCTGGAAACACAGCTTGAGGTGGTTGTGGCACGTGATGGTTTGGAGTATGCTCTGTAGTGTGTTCTTCATCTGGAGCAGTAAGAAGAAAGCGTGGTGAGCGTTAGAGAATAAGACATGGTATTATCCAAGTAAGTTAGATAAACATTCATGTTTGGTGCTGTACAAACAAAACAAAACGATTTGCTGCCTGATTGCTGTGCAGCACGGCAGGTTTACTGCTATCTCCAAGAATAAACTGAGCCAACTTCTTGATCAAGAATTTTCACTGTAAATATATAATCTTTTTCAATTTACATTTCTCTTCTTGTAGGGAACCCATTTTCTTTTTGATGAAATCCCCTTTCATCACCATTTTTCAGCCAGAGTGCTCTCCATGGCACTACTCTGTAAATGAAACATAAGTAAGGGAAGACATTGTGACAGCAGGACTGAATAAAATAATGCGGGGCAATAATTTATTATAAAGTGGCTCAAGCCTGGAAATACATTCAGCAAAAGGAAATGGCACCAGCTTTATGGGTCAACAGGAAAGGCTTCCAGTGGATGAAATCCCAGGAAAGGATACTCCAAAAATGAAGTTAACCCACCTTCTGCACTGACTGCTGACCGCACCGAC
Source organism: Calidris pugnax (assembly GCF_001431845.1). NCBI lineage: Eukaryota > Metazoa > Chordata > Aves > Charadriiformes > Scolopacidae > Calidris > Calidris pugnax. The sequence goes on along the minus strand of NW_015091198.1, from coordinate 519,808 downwards.
CAGACAGAGCCACGGCGGAAAGAATAGTTCCTGTGAGAGGTACTGGAGGTGCAGGAAGGACTCACAGAGAGACGGCGGGAGGCCAGGTTGGCAACTTCTTCTACTGACAAAGAGAACAGGAAATGTCAATCCAGACCCAACTGACAGATTTTAGGGAACGTTCTGAAGGACAGCACTTACAACCAAATCAGAACACTGAAAATTCAAGAAAAGATCAGTCAGACAGACAATTTGCTCATGCTTTGGGAACTAGCAGAGCCATTGTTCAGTGCTTTGGTGAGCACATTGTAACTGAGCCAGGTCTATACTACTTTTCATCTACATCCTGTTAACCATCATGGTTGCTGATGCTTAGTTTTTCCTAAGAATTGGGATTTCTGCTCACAGATTTCCCAATGCATGTTTAGTTCTGAACATCACTGTGCTCACTAATGACAAATACCTTGGAATGCCTTTAATGTAATCTGCTCTGTTAGCCTGGACCAATGAAATCCTTACCCAAAGACTAAGCTTTTTATGACTCATGTCACGTAACCTTGGCCATCTGGAAGTTTGATACCAAGGTTGAGCTGGTCATCTAGGCTCCCCCACTAATCACCATAAAGGTAGAAAGCTCCAGGGGCAATTCATAGAATCATAGAATCATTCAGGTTGGAAGAGACACTTGGGATCATCGAGTCCAACCATCTACCCTACTCTACAAAGTCCTCCCCTAAGGAGGAGCCTATCCTAAGCTATGTGTCTTAAGACACATACTGCCAAAGGGTGATTCCTCCCACCCTTTAATTATTAAAGGGTTAAAGTTAGGAAGGACAAATTTCATTCCTAGTGTCACGTATTCTTATAGTGTTAAGAGCTACAAGATGCTGGGAGATTTGAAAGGTTAAATGCTGGCAAGTTCCAGTGAAGTTGTGGGGAGAGGGGTAAGGAGGTTCAGGTAATACAGGGAGCACTCAATACGTCCAAGGTTTTGTGCTTTTCTTGCACTGATTTTGAATCATACTTTTTCCCAATGTCTTGGACTCTTCAACAAATGGATGTGGTTATGATGTTTCTAACACTAACAATCAATGTTCCTGGACACCACACCCCTAAGCAGTGCTCTGTGTTGGTGGCAGGTGCTCTCACGTTCCTGAAATGCAGTTCCCGGCCCTGGAGCACACCTTCTTCTTCCTGCTCTGAGCTTGGTGTGCAGGTTGGCTCGTAGCAGGCCTCCTGAGTGATGGGGATGGCAGTGATGAGACTGGCTTCCCGGCCCAGGCGCTTCTTCTCTTCCTCCTGCTGCAGGTTCTTCAGGATGTGCTCCGCTCGCTGATGGGAACGCGACACAGCTCTGGCTGAAAATGACTTCTGCCAGGAAGAAAAGAGAAGAAACACAGCCTGAAGCTGTTAGTTAAGATGCACACATCCTGTGTTTTCTGCCAGAGACCTTAGTGACATTCAGCAACTGTTTCTAAATACAAGACGAGTGCTAGCTGAAGAAGAGATTCATGAGGTGACTCCTCTTGGAGCTGTGTCTACAATAAGCCTTGGCAGAGACTTCTCCCAAGAGACACCACGTGAACTGGTGCATAGAAAATGGTCTGTCAGACAGTTCAAGTGAACTTATCTCTTGGAGAGTGAGCAGCTGTGTGCTCCTAAGATCTGAGTTACTGTCTTGTACAGGGATATGATACGCAGAGCAGTACCTCAGTGAAAAAACAGAAAAGCCTTATGACCATGTGGAAAATTTGGTGTGCCCCACACGAGCAGCGTATTAGATTTCTCCCAGCTAAGGAATACAAGAAAACTCAGAGTTTAGGCCACATCTTTTGGCTGTAGCTTCCTCCATGCTGTTGTAAAAATAAGAACAGTGCTTCTCCTCACGACGTCTCTGCTTACCGACTGATCTTCATTTATAGGATCTTGCACACTCCCGCTGCACTGAGGGACCCAGGGGGGGTCAAACATTGGCACAGATGGCATCCCCAGGACAGGAGAAGGCAGAGTGAAGTTTATACTTGGAGGAGGGATCTAAACAAAAACATGAAAGACATTTTGTTACAGCACACTACTATTAATGTCAGTACTGCTAATTAAACATGAGCACAAATACCCAAGACATTAATTACCTCTGCAAATTCTTCCCAACTCCCTATCTGACTAGACTGTAACACCATGTGTGACACATTTCTTTCTTTCTCTCATGTTTTTCCTCACCTATGTCCCTGTTACACCCTCTCCATTTTATACAGGAGATCTACACATCACCTCCCCCACTGGTGTGACTTACACGACCATTTTTTTTCTCTAAACAGATTTTCAGGCAATTTCACGGCAGCGTGTCATCACACATCTATCCCACAAGGCAAGCTGTAATCAGCAATTTTGTGTTTCACATATCCCATCTACCTTAAAGATTTGCTGTGCTCCCTCTTCCATCCTTGGCCAGACTTGATACCTAAACCTCCAGAGTGTGTGAAATTTGAGAATGGCATTCAGTCTTTGCACTGTCTCGGGGTGATGAAATTCGGACATCAGCATGTCAGAAACAGCCTCTGGCACTTTCACAGCACACAACAGGAACATGGCAGCTGCAGGGAGAGAACATCTGATCATCTGGCTTCCTCAATAACGTGTTTATTTGACAGAGAAAAATTGCAGCTGTACAAACCCCCACCAGAAGAAACCTAATCTTGGCTCCAGAAATGAGATCAGCAGTCTACCAAACCTAGTCAAAATTGCACTGCTTCGTGAAACCAACCACATGTGATCCCACCTTTTGGAGCCACACAGCGTTTCGTGTGATGCTTATAAAAGATTTTGGAAAACCTGCTTTTAAAATAAAACACAGCTCTGCTCTTCTCACTAAAATCTCAGTCATGACTGGTTTAAAATAAAGCATCTCTTGACATAACAGGACCAAGCCAGTTTGGCTTTCAAAGATCCCACTTCCAACTGATTTCTGTGATGATTAACAAAGGCAGGTTTAACAGAAGCTCAGCCTTCCTCAGAGCAGGAGGCAGCGCCCCAGTAGAGGTCCTATATGTCTATTTTCATAGATAAAACCAAAAAGAAAGGTTCTCAGTTAAATGAGCACCATGCAACGATCACAGTCTGCTTCCAAGAGAAAACAGAATTGCTGTGAATTGAGACACACATAAGACAAATCACAATGGAAAACAGCACAACCGAAGCTGAGCTGGCCCATAGTTGTTTCATTGGAACATATTTGACTATAAACAAACATAGTCCAGCTCCAGACCAATTAATTTAGATGGGTATCTGAGGGGCACTGAGCAGGAAACAAAAGGAGGGGAACAGTGTTGCTGTGGGAGTTTGGTGGGTGCCAGAGAGTCCTTGGCTTCTTTCTTTGACCAGGAGATCACGACAGATCACTGGAGACAATTTCTCTGGATTTGGTGGCTGTTCCACCACAGCAGAAAGAGGACATTTGCCTCATGTTTGCCTCAATACTTATTCAGAAGGTGCCAGGCATGGGAGCTGTTCTGATGGGAGGCAGTCTGAACATCAGCACTAAAACAAGGCTGCTCTTTGACTGCTTAGGTCCCGCATTGCACTGCGAAGGCTCCCCTTCCTGCTCCAGATCTGTAGGAACTCTCCTGCTTCACCAGCTTAGAGAACTTTCTACTTTTGGGTGTTTTCAATGTAACTATGTCAAGTCCTAGTAGGACTGTGTGAGCTCATACTGAAATAACCAAAAAAAAAGAAATACGGTCTTGATGGGGGGCAGTAGATGGTGCTGTTGTACATTAGCACAGGAGTTCAGGAATGTGATTTATGCTGGGGCTGGAATCACTCTTGCTACTAAAAAATGGTACTACAAACCCTCAAATGGATTTTAGTCCTCCCTTCAGGAAGGGAAGAAGGAGAAGGATGTATCAGAGAGGCTGCTCCTCCTCAGGAAGAGTGGCAAAGCTTCGTTCCCTTCCCTGTGACCCATGGTAAGTTTTTGGTAAGAGAGAAAGAGTATCCAAAACTATTCCCTCAGAAAAGGACTTGAAGTACACTTGAGTGCAGTTTCAGGCAGCTTTTTTCTCTTCTTTATTTTGCTCCTTTCTCTTCCCATCTGCACATTTAGCCCAGGAAAGGCAAAGGTGAAGGGGAGAGAGGAGAGATGACCTGTGGGCTGAAGAAGGGACTGTGCACTGGTGGAGCAGATGCAAAGTGAGTGAAGCCGGACTGAAGAAGAACATGAGATGTGGAGTCAAACGATGGACTTCAGGGCAGAATTCATCGCCATCTGTGGTAAATGAAGGACTGGTAAGCTAGACTGTGTGGCAAAAAGGGGAGAGATGCCTGAGGAGTCCTTCAAAACTCTTGCACTGTTTGCAGCTTTTGATAAAATGCCTGTAATTTAATCTCCAGTGTAAGAATACCTGTGATGGCTCCATTAGGTGCACAAATCTGGGGAAGGTGGAAATCTTTAAGCCATTTCCTTGGGTGCTGAGGGAGGAGAAAGATAGAATTTGAAAGCGGTGGGAGACTTGCTTCCAAACAAATTTGATTGCTTTAGTTTATGCTTTGTTTAAGCAATCTCTGTGTTGCGTGTGAGGGATGTTCACATTTTCGCATGATTTCTGAACATCTGGCATTAGCACATACTGGCTATAAGTGTCTGGACAGGACAATAAGACTAGAAGGGTCCTCTTGAGTAACATCTAATCCCTTACACAAAGTCTTAAAACTAAGTGCATTTGCTCTCTTTTCTGGTGGTTAGAAATCTTCTGTTCTCAAGCTGAAAGAAGTCATAAGGAGTTCCTCAATAACGTGTTTATTTGACAGAGAAAAATTGCAGCTGTACAAACCCCCACCAGAAGAAACCTAATCTTGGCTCCAGAAATGAGATCAGCAGTCTACCAAACCTAGTCAAAATTGCACTGCTTCGTGAAACCAACCACATGTGATCCCACCTTTTGGAGCCACACAGCGTTTCGTGTGATGCTTATAAAAGATTTTAGAAAACCTGCTTTTAAAATAAAACACAGCTCTGCTCTTCTCACTAAAATCTCAGTCATGACTGGTTTAAAATAAAGCATCTCTTGACATAACAGGACCAAGCCAGTTTGGCTTTCAAAGATCCCACTTCCAACTGATTTCTGTGATGATTAACAAAGGCAGGTTTAACAGAAGCTCAGCCTTCCTCAGAGCAGGAGGCAGCGCCCCAGTAGAGGTCCTATATGTCTATTTTCATAGATAAAACCAAAAAGAAAGGTTCTCAGTTAAATGAGCACCATGCAACGATCACAGTCTGCTTCCAAGAGAAAACAGAATTGCTGTGAATTGAGACACACATAAGACAAATCACAATGGAAAACAGCACAACCGAAGCTGAGCTGGCCCATAGTTGTTTCATTGGAACATATTTGACTATAAACAAACATAGTCCAGCTCCAGACCAATTAATTTAGATGGGTATCTGAGGGGCACTGAGCAGGAAACAAAAGGAGGGGAACAGTGTTGCTGTGGGAGTTTGGTGGGTGCCAGAGAGTCCTTGGCTTCTTTCTTTGACCAGGAGATCACGACAGATCACTGGAGACAATTTCTCTGGATTTGGTGGCTGTTCCACCACAGCAGAAAGAGGACATTTGCCTCATGTTTGCCTCAATACTTATTCAGAAGGTGCCAGGCATGGGAGCTGTTCTGATGGGAGGCAGTCTGAACATCAGCACTAAAACAAGGCTGCTCTTTGACTGCTTAGGTCCCGCATTGCACTGCGAAGGCTCCCCTTCCTGCTCCAGATCTGTAGGAACTCTCCTGCTTCACCAGCTTAGAGAACTTTCTACTTTTGGGTGTTTTCAATGTAACTATGTCAAGTCCTAGTAGGACTGTGTGAGCTCATACTGAAATAACCAAAAAAAAAGAAATACGGTCTTGATGGGGGGCAGTAGATGGTGCTGTTGTACATTAGCACAGGAGTTCAGGAATGTGATTTATGCTGGGGCTGGAATCACTCTTGCTACTAAAAAATGGTACTACAAACCCTCAAATGGATTTTAGTCCTCCCTTCAGGAAGGGAAGAAGGAGAAGGATGTATCAGAGAGGCTGCTCCTCCTCAGGAAGAGTGGCAAAGCTTCGTTCCCTTCCCTGTGACCCATGGTAAGTTTTTGGTAAGAGAGAAAGAGTATCCAAAACTATTCCCTCAGAAAAGGACTTGAAGTACACTTGAGTGCAGTTTCAGGCAGCTTTTTTCTCTTCTTTATTTTGCTCCTTTCTCTTCCCATCTGCACATTTAGCCCAGGAAAGGCAAAGGTGAAGGGGAGAGAGGAGAGATGACCTGTGGGCTGAAGAAGGGACTGTGCACTGGTGGAGCAGATGCAAAGTGAGTGAAGCCGGACTGAAGAAGAACATGAGATGTGGAGTCAAACGATGGACTTCAGGGCAGAATTCATCGCCATCTGTGGTAAATGAAGGACTGGTAAGCTAGACTGTGTGGCAAAAAGGGGAGAGATGCCTGAGGAGTCCTTCAAAACTCTTGCACTGTTTGCAGCTTTTGATAAAATGCCTGTAATTTAATCTCCAGTGTAAGAATACCTGTGATGGCTCCATTAGGTGCACAAATCTGGGGAAGGTGGAAATCTTTAAGCCATTTCCTTGGGTGCTGAGGGAGGAGAAAGATAGAATTTGAAAGCGGTGGGAGACTTGCTTCCAAACAAATTTGATTGCTTTAGTTTATGCTTTGTTTAAGCAATCTCTGTGTTGCGTGTGAGGGATGTTCACATTTTCGCATGATTTCTGAACATCTGGCATTAGCACATACCGGCTATAAGTGTCTGGACAGGACAATAAGACTAGAAGGGTCCTCTTGAGTAACATCTAATCCCTTACACAAAGTCTTAAAACTGAGTGCATTTGCTCTCTTTTCTGGTGGTTAGAAATCTTCTGTTCTCAAGCTGAAAGAAGTCATAAGGAGTTCATGCTCAACTTTATGCTACTGTGGCTTAAATAATTCTTTCTCCTTGCCTGGTCTGCTGTATTTATGGAGAGCAATAGTATCGCCTCTCAGTCTTCACCTGAATCCATTAAGTAAATATCCTCTTCATTCTTCCTCTTGTCCTAAGAGTCATAGTACCTCTCCCAGGTAAATGTTTCCTTCTTCAGTGATCAGAATTGTGCATGGATGTGCTTTACAACAGCATTAATAGTTTGAGTCTCTAATGAAATATCTCTTCTGACACATGCTAACTGTACTTATTGTTTCCACAGAGGAATTCTGCTCAGTAAGTCAGTCATCTTCTGGCCAACTGATATAGTCTGAATTCCTCCAAACCTATATCAGTTCCATGGAAGAAGATCCAAGCTCATAACAGAACAATTCTTCTTATTAGTTTGCAAGGACATAATCTTACGCTTTAAAGTAATAAATTTCATCCCATGTCTGGAATTCCTTTTCCAAGGTAGTATTCTAAGGGGTAGATGTTGTTCTAACCTTCTTCTGTCTTAAAGATGCCTCTCAGCTATGTGTCATCAACAAATACCCCCTGCACAATTTAATACCAAGTGGAAATGGAAAATGTAGATAAATACCATAAGACTCATACCATTGAGCAATGCTGCTGTATACCAAGTGGAAATGGAAAATGTAGATAAAACCATAAGACCATTGAGCAATGCTGCTGGCTCCATGCAACACGAGAATTTTCCTTTCAGCACAACAGGGAGGCTGTGACAGTTCCATTCTCATCCCCTTTCTCAGTTTTTGTCTTAGCCCTCAACTGACACAATCAATTTCCATGAGGCAACATACAAAATACTACAGTAAACTTTCTGCAGATTAAATCACTGTGCTTCCTCTGCCTTGAAACCCAGCTAAACCCAAATACTAATTTTGATGGTCTGTAATCATCCACCACAACCAGGGTCTGACCACCTCTTTTGTACTGAGCACAAAACCACATTAAGGTCTATGAAAACCAAACAGCTCCCAAGAAACACTTGGTGGAGATTCCTCCACTACAAAGCTGTCCTGCCAAGGCCCTGTTATCTCCTGTGAATTGTGCAGCCAGGGTGGCCATACTAAATGGCTTTGTTCTCTTACCTGCTGCTCCAGCCATGTGCTCATCCACACTGAGCAGGAGCTCCCACGCTGCTGGCTGGATGTCCCCATACATCTCTTCCGTGAGGATAGGAGCTGCCTTGATTAGCAGTGACAAAGGTGCAGGAGAGAGGCTCATTACCTGCAAAAAACCAAGTCCCGTATTACAGCTGAGCTGTGCAAACCATCTGCAGTGAAAAACACACTCAATAATTTCACCTTAGTTTTGGTCTGCAGATTACTCACTGATAACCTCTAGTTTCAACTGTTCCAGATACTGTGCTACAGAAGAACGTTGCTTTCAGCCTACACTGAAAGAGCAGTGTTTGCAAGCTAGCTCTTGAGTCTGTTACTCATCACTCATGTCACCAAGACACTGATAGAGGAAAAGCCAAACTCTCCCAAGGTGGTGCATTAACAGTGATACAGACTCATGGAAATCTCACAGACTGCCAAGAACAGGCCTGTGAAGAGCCTGCTGCTTCTTCAGGAGTGCTGAACAAGGAATAACAAAGAAAACTATTGCTGTAAGCTGACAGGTTGTATTTAAACACATTCGTGGATTTTTTAAAAAACCTTTTTCTTTTAATATTTTGTATCATCACTTTTGCTGCACGTAAGCTGACAGGTTGTATTTAAACACATTCATGGATTTTTTTTAAAAACCTTTTTTTTTTCAATATTTTGTATCATCAGTTTTGCTGCATTTGTCACTATGAGAAGCCAGAGATGTAGACTGCGATTTAATGGAGCTACACCTTTAAAGGATTCTTTGATGAGGTTACCTTAAGAGGCTTAGATATAGCACATCTCAGCTGGGGAAAACATGCAGGGCTGCACTGATTGACATTCAGGAACAACAGTTCTTTGCACAGGCTTGGAGATCGATATATATTTTCCTCCTTGTTGCAGTCTAACCTGACATCTGTAACTCCTACAGCCTCCTTAACTAGCACATGGCCTAGTCAGTACCTGGTGCCTGATGTATTTTAGCATTCCAGAGTCTTTCTTCCCTTCCAAGTTGATATCCACCACTCTCTTTTTTAGAGAAGGAGTTCTCAAGCATGACTTGTCTGAGCACTGAAAGGAAAAAAAAAAAGGAAGTGAAGTTCACATTTAGGTTTCCCAAAACGTGGGAAGGGAGGAGATCATGTACAAGAGAAATTGCCATACATTAGAAACTGTCTAGTACCAGACCTACAGCACAAAGCCTTCTCCTGTGCTGGCAACAGGCCTAGTACCAGTCAGGTGACATATCTCATCCAATTTTCTTCTTTTTTTAACAGTGCTTTTCCCAATAAAAGCTTAAGACAGAAGCCAGTAAACCAACTGTTTCAGGAGAACAGTACTTTAAGCAGGTTAGAGGTAAAAAGTCTATAGCTTCCCTCTAAAAACCAGCTGATGTGTCTAGTGTATACAAATCTCATCCAATTTTCTTCTTTTTTTAATAGTGCTTTTCCCAATAAAAGCTTAAGACAGAAGCCAGTAAAGCAACTGTTTCAGGAGAACAGTACTTCAAGCAGGTTAGAGGTAAAAAGTCTATAGCTTCCCTCTAAAAACCAGCTGAGGTGTCTGGTGTGTACAACATTGATTCCTCTCAGCTACATTTATCTTTTCTTCTCCAGCAAGAATAAGTGACAACACATTTCAACATTGATTCCTCTCAGCTACATTTATCTTCTCTTCTTCTTCAGGAAGAGTAAGTGACAAAACATTTAAGGACTTGAGGTCATGCCTGCCTGAGAGTTGTCCCTAGCAGATTGCCAATGACAGTAATAATAAGTCTTTCTGATGTTCATTATTCCCAATACCAGGAACTTTTCCCAGCACGCTAGGTTGCCCCAGACTCCTCAAGCCAGGAGCCCGCTGATTAACACAGGGGTCCTCATTTATCAGAGAGCTCAAAAGCCCCAGCCAAGTCTGCAGATTGCAACTACCTCCAGGCTTTCATTCTGCAAGCTGTGAGAGTAAAAGAGAAGTTCCTCTGGAAGCCAGACAAATGTGGAAATGGTGCCCATGCAGAATGGCAGCACTTGAAGAATACCAGAGCATGAGGAACTGGGATGAAAAGTCTCCTGCTGCATAAAATTCAAAGTTATCAATTGTTGTCCTGCAGTGAGGTCTGCACAAACACGGTGCATGTGTTTGTAGGAAACCTTATTTTCCCCCAAACTCTTTTTTTCCTTGCTGTTGCCTAAAGGCTTTGATGTTTTGATGGATGATGAAATATGTATCACTTTGCCTTGCAATTCAACCTTGGAGATGAAACAACACACAGTAATGCACAGTGTTCTTTTGCTGCCTTTAATGAACGCTGCCAGCTGCTCATCTCAAGGCTGCCTTCTGTAGCAGAAATGACCGTCTCTTCCTAAATATCTAAGTGATACAGTACTTTTCTGTGTCAGAGGAAACATATGGGGGTTACAGTTTCTAGGAAAGCAGAATCATTATCTGTTGTTTCATCTGCTCTGTGCTTTGTTCCATATAAACACCCTTCAATTTTCTAACTTGACAGGAAACAGACAATATGCTGGTTGATGAAAAAAAGTTATGAATTTGTCTCCTACTCCTTCATTTTCCGCTTACAGGGATGATAGCCTCTTTACCCAACTGAAATCCTGGTAAGAGTTTCATAAACACTTTTGTTTTCAATGTAACTGCAAAGTAGTTGAATGACTCCACCATTACTGGTATTCTGAATAACTAATCTGTCTGCTGTCATCAGGAATATGAAAGTATTAACCAGCTGTTGACACGATTCAGTTGGTACCTGGGTGGACACTTTACTGACTGCAGAAATGTATTTCCACTGAAGCTAAAGACACCACTTATCTAGCTAAAAAGGCACATTCTTGTTTGAATATCCTACTGAATTGGTCATTAAAAGTGTGTCACTAAAGAGACTGTAAGAATAAAGACTAAAGAATACAATTCTTGGAATAGTTCTGCGATCTCAGACCTAAAAGAAATCATGCAAGATTTTACAAGAATTTCAAGAGTGATTCTTATTAACAGATGAGAAGAAACGCGAAAAAAGAGGCTGGACTCCTGGGGCTGATAAGTAGAGGCCATAAAAGAACATTAAAATTAAAATGAGGTTATAAGCTTTTCAATGACCTTCTCAGCAAGTAAGATTCTTCCCAATCAATGCAGATTACGTTTCTTCCATAATGCTAAATGACTGAATAGGGTTTTTTTTTTACAGCAGAGCTGTGTTTAGGAAGGGCTGTGTTCAATTTTGTCGTGAAAGAACTGTTTGAGTACATTATGCAGCCCTTGAAGGTAATTATGACCTGCCCGGACAAACCTCAAATCGTTCTGCTTTTTCCATCTACTCACTTCTTTTTGCTTTTTGCCTCTTGCCACACTGTTCAACGTGCTGTTTTCTCGCAGAGAGTCCACGGTGTCTCCGTACAGGAGTTTGATGGCCCGGACAAGGCGGGCACAGGAGCGGCTGTGATGGAGGTAGCAGTGCGGGTGACAGTAGTCGATGTGGGTACATATGAAACTTTGCTGGTTGCACAATAGGATCATAACCTTGAAAAGAAACAAAAGAGCACAGTTACCTATAGAAAAGAGAGTTACAGAGAATTGCATAGAGCAGTCGGCGATGGGGACAGTCAAGCTAACTGGGGAGGCATGAAGCTCAACACAGATTTTGGAAAAGTTCTGTGTGTCTGTGCAGAGCTCCAGACCTGCAAGTGATTTACAAACTAGAAATATTAGAGTTAACAGAGCAGACAAAGTGACAGCGTTGCTGTAGATGTGTGTGTTGGGCTGGTGGCAGGACTAAGGCTGAGGAGAACAGCATTCTCTCAGTTTGCAGAAAAGCTGTTGTGTCGCCGCTCTCAGATGAGGGCTTAAGACTGGAGATTGTCAACCACTCAATCATCATTAAAGCTGCAAACCCCCCAGGTTCAGGGGTTAGTTTCCTTCAAGGAATGGGAAAGGAAATGTCTCAGTATGCTCTCCAGTAGGAATAAGCTATGCCAGTTGTCCTGCATGTGCCTCCCTCAATGTGCCTGGGCAGCCCATCCAGCCCAGCTCGATGTTAGCTGGCTCAGCTGCTATTTCTAGTGGTGTTGCCATATGGCAGCAAGGAGCTGTAAAACCCATCTAAGAAACAGAGTAAATATTTGGGCTTTTAGCTATCCTGAGCCCTCCTTTGCCGCAGCAACACTGCTATTAGTCCCTAAACTAATTCATTAAAGACAGCCTTCAGTAGGTCTACACTTCAGTGACTGCCCTGTGGTGTAAATTGGAAGGTGTCTTCCTGGAGGAGCAGACCTCAGTCCAGCAGCTCTTTGGTCTTCATGTTGCACACAAACCCAGCCTCTCAGTAGCGTTCTGAGCAAAACACACAGGCATCCCCAAGTCATTCACACTGTAGGTCAGAACTGGCTTTTATGAACACTTCTCTTCATCCCACAACCTAGCGCAGAAACACCCAGAACTACCAGAAAGAGTCTCTGCTACCTTTTTCATCCATTTATTGTCTGTGTAGCTGCAATCTGCAGACTCTCAAAAAAGGCAGCCACATCACTCTCAACCCTCAACTATTTAGGCTTCCAGAAAGTCAAGACCTTAGATTAAAACAAATCTGTGCTGCATATGTGGGATTCTTGTCTTTGTCTGCCTGTTCTGGCCTCGTGTCATTTTGGGGTCAATCAGGAATAACTCAAGCCACCTCTGTTGTATCAATGTGCAAATGGTGTAAATCTGATCAGCATGGTATAGCCTCTGCCCAGGCTCTGGTCCACTGCTATAACTTGTAGTTAGAGGACACTGACATAGAGTGAGGACATCATGCTCCAGGCTGACGTAAAAGACAGGTAAAGGAAATGCTGGTGCATGCACCCAGGTAGATGGAACCAGTGGTTTTCTCACGAGCATTAAATAAAGCAGTTTTTTGTTTTGCCTGTAGTTTTAGTGACCATCCATCCACCCACACCTTCTTTCCAGCAAACAAAAAGAGAATTTCTCATGCAATATTGGTACTTGCGTGGCATTAACTGGAACAGGTGGCTTTTCAAATCTTCCTCTTTCCTATGCAGGCTAATCACACGTAAAGTGAGACAAACATCTCAAGTTCCCTTCAGTTTATGCCTTGTGTTTGTAAGTCCCCACATCCTTCCACATTGAACAAAGGCCCTATGATTTATCCTAAGCTGCTAGCTAGGGAGATGCCTTTATCCTCTAGCAATTAATTGCCTAGTACACACTCTCGTGTCTAACACACTCAGTTTAATTCACTGGAATTTCCAAACCTGACAGAGAAGCAGGGTAGTCCAGGGATTGAAGTACTAACCTGGAAGACATGACATTCAAGTTCCCCTCCCTGCCACCCTCTTCCAAAAAAGACAGCTTTTCAAATCAAACCTGCTTCTGACATGGCAGTATGAGATCAATCTTGTTCTTGCCCACACCCCGTAGGAATGGGGCAGTGGAGAGCAGACTATGGGAAATACTGGGGGGAAAGAGGGGAATATCACCTCGTTACTGCCAGCTTGTCTTTCCCAAAGGCAACTCAGAAGTCAAAAGGCATCTGCCCTCATACACACATGCAGGATACAATCAATCTGTACACAGGGAGTCAGTCCAACTCTTCTGCAAAGCATGTGCACATGGGCACACTGACCATTCTGCACCATCACAGAGAGTCACGAGACAACAGAGGCAGAGGTGTACAGTCCTTGGGTCCCAATGGACTGGATGGTGTAGACTTGCCCAACCGACTTTTGGCGTGTCCAAATCACAGGTACAGAGATCACCAAAAGGGATGTCTTAGGTCCTGCATGACCAAACCACATTTGCACTGTTCCCCATGTGTTGGATAGAGTCAAAACTACACAAGGCCCTGTTGTGTTGGACAATGTGACAGAATACACAGAATCAAAGAAAATGTTCCAGAATTTTTTTTTGCCCCGCAAGGTGCATAATTAAGCTCACTTGCAAAGAGTTAACAGAGACAAAAATACATAAATTGGCTCAAAAAGGGGTTGGAAAAACTCCCTGAGGAAAAGCCATCTTGGTAGTTAGCAAACATAGTGATCACAACAGAACTGCCAGCTCAAGTAGCTTCTAAAATGCCATTTTCCAGAAGCTGGGAGCCCAGCTCACAATGCAGCCCATTCTGTTACTTTTCCTGAACTACCCACTACTAGTCACACTGGAGATAGATACTGAGCTAATGGATCTTTTAGCTGAGGTAACATGGCTCTCCCTGCACACCAAGAGGGAAATAGTCCCTTTTTCCTTACCAAATAAATATATGAAAACGGACAGGATGGTGAGACACTGGAACAGGTTGCCCAGAGAAGCTGTGGATGCCCCATCCCTGGAGGGGTTCAAGGCCAGGCTGGATGGGGCTCTCACTTCTTTTTGCTTTTTGCCTCTTGCCACACTGTTCAACGTGCTGTTTTCTCGCAGAGAGTCCACGGTGTCTCCGTACAGGAGTTTGATGGCCCGGACAAGGCGGGCACAGGAGCGGCTGTGATGGAGGTAGCAGTGCGGGTGACAGTAGTCGATGTGGGTACATATGAAACTTTGCTGGTTGCACAATAGGATCATAACCTTGAAAAGAAACAAAAGAGCACAGTTACCTATAGAAAAGAGAGTTACAGAGAATTGCATAGAGCAGTCGGCGATGGGGACAGTCAAGCTAACTGGGGAGGCATGAAGCTCAACACAGATTTTGGAAAAGTTCTGTGTGTCTGTGCAGAGCTCCAGACCTGCAAGTGATTTACAAACTAGAAATATTAGAGTTAACAGAGCAGACAAAGTGACAGCGTTGCTGTAGATGTGTGTGTTGGGCTGGTGGCAGGACTAAGGCTGAGGAGAACAGCATTCTCTCAGTTTGCAGAAAAGCTGTTGTGTCGCCGCTCTCAGATGAGGGCTTAAGACTGGAGATTGTCAACCACTCAATCATCATTAAAGCTGCAAACCCCCCAGGTTCAGGGGTTAGTTTCCTTCAAGGAATGGGAAAGGAAATGTCTCAGTATGCTCTCCAGTAGGAATAAGCTATGCCAGTTGTCCTGCATGTGCCTCCCTCAATGTGCCTGGGCAGCCCATCCAGCCCAGCTCGATGTTAGCTGGCTCAGCTGCTATTTCTAGTGGTGTTGCCATATGGCAGCAAGGAGCTGTAAAACCCATCTAAGAAACAGAGTAAATATTTGGGCTTTTAGCTATCCTGAGCCCTCCTTTGCCGCAGCAACACTGCTATTAGTCCCTAAACTAATTCATTAAAGACAGCCTTCAGTAGGTCTACACTTCAGTGACTGCCCTGTGGTGTAAATTGGAAGGTGTCTTCCTGGAGGAGCAGACCTCAGTCCAGCAGCTCTTTGGTCTTCATGTTGCACACAAACCCAGCCTCTCAGTAGCGTTCTGAGCAAAACACACAGGCATCCCCAAGTCATTCACACTGTAGGTCAGAACTGGCTTTTATGAACACTTCTCTTCATCCCACAACCTAGCGCAGAAACACCCAGAACTACCAGAAAGAGTCTCTGCTACCTTTTTCATCCATTTATTGTCTGTGTAGCTGCAATCTGCAGACTCTCAAAAAAGGCAGCCACATCACTCTCAACCCTCAACTATTTAGGCTTCCAGAAAGTCAAGACCTTAGATTAAAACAAATCTGTGCTGCATATGTGGGATTCTTGTCTTTGTCTGCCTGTTCTGGCCTCGTGTCATTTTGGGGTCAATCAGGAATAACTCAAGCCACCTCTGTTGTATCAATGTGCAAATGGTGTAAATCTGATCAGCATGGTATAGCCTCTATCCAGCCTCTGGTCCACTGCTATAACTTGTAGTTAGAGGACACTGACATAGAGTGAGGACATCATGCTCCAGGCTGACGTAAAAGACAGGTAAAGGAAATGCTGGTGCATGCACCCAGGTAGATGGAACCAGTGGTTTTCTCACGAGCATTAAATAAAGCAGTTTTTTGTTTTGCCTGTAGTTTTAGTGACCATCCATCCACCCACACCTTCTTTCCAGCAAACAAAAAGAGAAGTTCTCATGCAATATTGGTACTTGCGTGGCATTAACTGGAACAGGTGGCTTTTCAAATCTTCCTCTTTCCTATGCAGGCTAATCACACGTAAAGTGAGACAAACATCTCAAGTTCCCTTCAGTTTATGCCTTGTGTTTGTAAGTCCCCACATCCTTCCACATTGAACAAAGGCCCTATGATTTATCCTAAGCTGCTAGCTAGGGAGATGCCTTTATCCTCTAGCAATTAATTGCCTAGTACACACTCTCGTGTCTAACACACTCAGTTTAATTCACTGGAATTTCCAAACCTGACAGAGAAGCAGGGTAGTCCAGGGATTGAAGTACTAACCTGGAAGACATGACATTCAAGTTCCCCTCCCTGCCACCCTCTTCCAAAAAAGACAGCTTTTCAAATCAAACCTGCTTCTGACATGGCAGTATGAGATCAATCTTGTTCTTGCCCACACCCCGCAGGAATGGGGCAGTGGAGAGCAGACTATGGGAAATACTTGGGGGGAAAGAGGGGAATATCACCTCGTTACTGCCAGCTTGTCTTTCCCAAAGGCAACTCAGAAGTCAAAAGGCATCTGCCCTCATACACACAATCAATCTGTACACAGGGAGTCAATCCAACTCTTCTGCAAAGCATGTGCACATGGGCACACTGACCATTCTGCACCATCACAGAGAGTCACGAGACAACAGAGGCAGAGGTGTACAGTCCTTGGGTCCCAATGGACTGGATGGTGTAGACTTGCCCAACCGACTTTTGGCGTGTCCAAATCACAGGTACAGAGATCACCAAAAGGGATGTCTTAGGTCCTGCATGACCAAACCACATTTGCACTGTTCCCCATGTGTTGGATAGAGTCAAAACTACACAAGGCCCTGTTGTGTTGGACAATGTGACAGAATACACAGAATCAAAGAAAATGTTCCAGAATTTTTTTTTGCCCCGCAAGGTGCATAATTAAGCTCACTTGCAAAGAGTTAACAGAGACAAAAATACATAAATTGGCTCAAAAAGGGGTTGGAAAAACTCCCTGAGGAAAAGCCATCTTGGTAGTTAGCAAACATAGTGATCACAACAGAACTGCCAGCTCAAGTAGCTTCTAAAATGCCATTTTGCAGAAGCTGGGAGCCCAGCTCACAATGCAGCCCATTCTGTTACTTTTCCTGAACTACCCACTACTAGTCACACTGGAGATAGATACTGAGCTAATGGATCTTTTAGCTGAGGTAACATGGCTCTCCCTGCACACCAAGAGGGAAATAGTCCCTTTTTCCTTACCAAATAAATATATGAAAACGGACAGGATGGTGAGACACTGGAACAGGTTGCCCACAGAAGCTGTGGATGCCCCATCCCTGGAGGGGTTCAAGGCCAGGCTGGATGGGGCTTTGAGCAACCTGTTCTGGTGGGAGGTGTCCCTGCCCAGGGCAAGGGAATTGTAACTAGATGATCTTTAAGGCACCTTCCAACTCAAACCATTCTATGACAGAGGGAGCAAGACAAAAAACTTTCTAGTTTTAGTCCATTTTAGAAATGGCAAAGAGGCAATTTCCAAAGGTTGCAGCCCATTCTATGACAGAGGGAGCAAGACAAAAAACTTTCTAGTTTTTTTTTTCTAGTTTTTACTTACACTTGAGATTCTTGATGCTACATGGAGAAAGCACTGATTGTGATCTGGTTATGGCCAGCATAAAGGTTTTCCTTTTACTGAAAATGCCATCCTTGAGAGCACCGCCGGCAACTCATACTTACATGCAGCCAGGACATGTTCCGGTGATAGTTCTCCTCCGTGCCTGTGTTGCTCAGCACCTCGGGCTCAATGCTAGGCTCACTCGCGCTCCAAGGGCTCCCTTCTTCAAAAGAAAAATACCCAAAAGGTGGTTGTTTTTATTGCTCCCTATGCGCTCAAAAGACTAGGGACAGCACTTGTAAGCCAGGCCAGCCTTGTGGGAACAGACCAGAGTACACAGAATATGCCACACTGGAAAGACTGCTTTTGGACACCCCTCCCCAATCCTTGGTATCATGCTGGCTTGACAATTACAAGAACTATTTAGACTTCGCTCACAGGCCATCTTGTAGGTAGCAAACACTGCTCCCTCCCCGCTTTTTTTTTCTTAATGGAAGGGGAGAAGATAAATGAAAACCATCAGAAACAAATTCTTTGCACCATTCAGATGCTGCAAATGGTTGGTTTAGTGATCTGCATTGACTGGGCTCTGTGGTTTAAAACGTCAGCAAAAATCCAACCAGAAGTGGCATCCAACTGGAAATGCCAATGGGCAAATTCCCTGCTAATTGCCCATGGAAACTCCTAATGTCATGGGGATGAAAGGGGAAAAAAATCCTGATTCTAGCACTCTAGTTCTAAAGAACCCAGGCAAGGGAGATGTTTCTCTGGGAACTTCACTGATCCCTGTGTTTCCTCTAGCCATTTCATAACCTATGGGCCTCCTATAATACTAACATTAATGCTGTGAAGAGGTGGCTGGGGATGAACTCGGGTTAATCCTTTCTTTCTCCTCTTTAAGTGAGCTGTGACTTGCCAGAGTCTAAAGAATAGGCAATCCCTGCTTTCCATGTTCACCTGTTGAAATATCTTTTGGGCAATATAAAAATGACCATCAAGCACGGGAGGTTATTTCAGCTCCAAATGTATCCAAACAGTAGTTTTTGGTTACCACCCCTATCAGAGGGAGCCCCTTTAGTTCAACTGTAACAGGAGTTTCTCATGGCAGGATGCACATTTGGTTTCCACAAGATAAATATAGGGGGATCCATCTTTCAGAGGCTAAGGAAGGCACCTGTAAACTGTAAAAATATATGTATATGCCAATATGTAGAATTAGAGCATTTAGCATGTAGGCATTATGTTCTACATATAGGAATATATATATTACATGTCATATGACATGCCTATGATATCATATGCTACACAGAATATGAAGTGCATGTCTGTACATATATATATCTCCTATCTGTTAATATGGACGATAAAATACGACGTGACCTCACGTATCCATTATGTCATATGATTTAGGGGTGTGTGTATGTGCAGATACACACCTGCATGTGCTCCCCTAAAGACAGCGTGCGTTTGGCTGGCAGGCACCAGCATTCCAAGAGTTCATGCTCTAACACGGAGCTCTGAATTGACGACCTATGTTTGGAGCTGACACTGCACCCAGGATCTGAACCATGTTCCTCCCAGGCCCTAGATCAGGCAGCGCCTGAAGAGGACTCTAAGTTTTCCCTACCCTGCTGAGGTGGGGGTCTCTTGACATTTCTAGCTCTGCTGCAATCACATCAAGAGTTTAGGTCCTGCCTATTGTCCCCTCCCTTTCCACCCACTCGTCTAAGTTACCTATATCAGTGACAGTGTCCCTGCTGTGGGACAGCTGCAGCTCCTCATTCTCAGACTCTGAGTCCTGCCGTGATAACTTGGTGCTCTTTAGGCTGCCGGCCCGGCGAATGCTGGAAAGGGAACCCCCCTTCTTCACCCGGAAACTGCGGGTTCCTTTAATCTGGAGCAAGCGGGAGCCTCCTATCCTGATCTTCCTGCTGGGAACTGTATTAAAAGAATAAAAGAGGACTTTTTTCCCCTTAATTTTTCCCCATTTAAAAAAAGAAAAAGATCCTGGCCCTCCCCTCCCTCCCAACCCTTTGCTGCCAGTCTGTATTGCAGCATCTTCTCTTCTACCAAGGAACGTGGGGCCAGAGGCTCCCTCCAAAGCCACCGCCAATGCAGCTCTGTCAATCAGGCAGTAAAGATGCTTTACAGAAATGTGTTCAGCACCTTATTTTCTGGAGACCTGGTACATCATCTCAGGCCTTGTCTGTATTTGGAATTAGCCCTCATTCAACCACCAGCAAGTAGAGTCAGCTGCTCTAACAGAAACCCAAAACGTGGACAAGGAAAACCTACGATTCACACCGATTTGATTCCATTCCTGCCAGGAAACAGGATCTGCCCAATGGATGTAAATTGCAGTTTTCTTTGCCAGCCTCTGGGGTTTACATTAGCGCAGAATCACCTCTTGCTAGGGACAGATGGCTGAATCCCAAGCATGAACAAGGCACCATGGACAAACCTATTTTCCTGTGGGCCTGGGTTCTGTAAACCTCACTGAGCTCTGCAGTAGGATCAATTATTTGTTCATACAGCACGTGTGACTGCAGAAGGGTAGCTTGCTTCATGAGGTTAGCACGCAAGACTTCCTTGAAGTAAGATTTGCATAAATCCGTGTCTCTGCATGTTACTCTTCATCATTAGAATGCTTTAGAGGAAACGGGAGCACGTAGATCCTCTCCTTCAGACAAATCAGCAGCTTTCAGGCATTAACAACATCCATCGACACTCTGCATTTTTGATGAGCACAGACATGAAATGGTTCAATGTTCAAAGCACCAACCGTTTGCACTTTCATTCTCCTCTTAGGTCAAAGGCAGTACATGGCAGTATGTCAGTCCAAATGTTGCAACACTCAGTCATTTTACTGCAGATCTAATCAGGCAAGGCCATGTGTGATCGGTTACCTTTTGGTGTGTTGTTGAGAATGAAGAGGATACAGCTTTTTGGATAACATGGGTAAGCAAAATATTTTAATAGAACTGTATTTTGGCTTCAGGAAAAATCAATCACACCTTTACTCCTGAGGATACCCCTAATTCCTCCAGAACCCAATTCCCACTCCCATTTCCAGAGGCTAATGTCCTGGTGGAAGACAGCTGATAAGGTTTTGAGAGCTACTTCTCAGTTCTCATGAATCAGCTGGGCAAATCACTGTTGAGTGACCAGAGAATCTCCCTCCAAGTGACCATGCTGAGTTCCTTAGCAATCACTATTACTTGAATTCTGTTTGGATCATCCTCAATACAGTGGCTCAGTCCCCCCAAACGCCAAACCATTTTAAGCCCTTGTAACTGCATTTCATGAAGTCTGCAGAATCCCATTTTAGCACCCAAATAATACAGATGATCCTCTGAAAGCCTGCATCTACCTAGCTTTAGTGTCTGTATTTCAGACCTACCTGGAGCAGATTCTACACAGTAAACTTGTAGCTTTTGGATAGCTGTTAAGCCATACCTGGAGTGAGCAATGAGAGCAAAGTTTTTAACACTCCGGAAAAAATGAAAGGAAACAGATTAGTACTCATCAAAGAGGTTGAGATAAAGAAACCTGTCACTGCAGGTGAGAAAAATTTAGTTATATTCACACAACAACATCTTCTTATCTAGAAAAGTGTAGATTACAAAAGATGCCTCTGCATCTGTCATGTTTGGCCCAGGTGGATCCCCAGAAGAATATGCTGTGGCCAAAGAAAAGAACATAATTACTGTAATTTTAAAATATAACATTATCTTGCATTTATTTATCTTCCAAAATACTGCAAATACATTTTCGCTAAAGTATATTAATATATTAGGATTCAGCCTTCCTACCAGAGTCACTTTTCCCATCTCTAAAACATAGTAAAGAGGCAGCTTTAGTAAAGGAATACTATATGACAGCTTAGGGAAAAGGGAGAATGGAAAAAAATCCAAATGAAACTGCAGGGAAAACGTAGTTTAACAGAGTCAAAGATGCAGAAAGTTAATACTATCTTTGCAAAAATAACTCAGTTATGCATTATGCCTGTAGCACAGTAACACATGAAGGAAACCCTAAGTCAGCGCTGTCATTAAGAAAAATAGGATAGTTAGAAAGCAGCCGCCAGCATTTTCCAGCAGGACTGCATGCTTATAGGTGTTCTCCCACTCAGATAACATCCCAGTGGATAGGACTGCTGCCCCAGAGGCTGAAAAGTGGTTTCAAGTAATTGTCATAACTACCTTCCAAAAAACCCAACCCCAAACCCAAGCTTTTCCTCATCTAAATAGTTAGAGACTTCTTACCCCACTGATCTTAGACTATCAAACAGACCATAAGGCTTTGTGCTTCTCTGGGCTGCCAATAAGCCAAGGGTACAAAATGAGCTTGAGCATGAATTTATCCATCTCACCTTTCTCAGGTGGATACCTAGCAGTCTTCACAGGAGTAACTGTCCCACCTGACACAATTTTGGAGTCAGTTTTACACCATGTAAGTCTTGGCAAGATTTGTAATATTTTCTCCAGTAATTGTGGCAGGGTGACAGCTGAAGACAACACAAAATTTATCCAAAGCCAACTGAAGTCAATAAAAGCTCCTCTGAATCATTAATACACATTGCAGTTCCTAAAGGATAACCAGCTACAGAATCCGTTCTTTTAAATAAATCATCAAACATTTATCCTTTTCAAACAACCATCAAAATTATCATTCAAACATCTACACCTTTATATAGCTATTATGAGACAGAATTTAAACAGTTCTAGAAAACTCGTTAGAGGGAGAATCATTTACAGGTAACTGTCTGGCAGTTTAGCCTCTAATTGCAAATACGCACGATGACTGTATATTGTATTGCAACACTTGTACCATCAGATAGTATGTGAGTTTTGCATGAGATGGCTCAAAAATGGAAACAATCTGCTGTTCTCAGCAAACACAGTGAGCTTGAGGTTTGCTTGTACAGTATACAGTATGTTGGTAACATTAATCTGCTTGCCATCAAAAGCCACACAGGTGTGTGTTTTTCATGTGGTAGCAAAGAATTCAAGAGATCAAGTGATCAACCACTAATTCTGTGAGATGCCATGACTTCCAAACCACTACAGATTTTCACAGGAAGTTCCCAATCTTCCCTCCTATCTGTGGTTTGCCCAAAACGAAAAATTGTAATCAGAATGAAAACCAAACAAGAACACTTTTGATCTTTATTTTTAAAGTGAACCAAACAGTGATGCTTCTCTCAGCATCCCACTGAGAGACAGTTTCAAACAAGGCATCCTCCTTTTTAAAAATCTTGCAACACTCTCAATGGGTTTCAGTCATAGCAGTGTTTTATAAAATTGAACGTCTTTGCTTCTCACATTTGATATATTGAACCCTGAAGGCCAGAAGCGTCTCTGAAATGATTCAAAGCCACGTGACTCCATGGCCGCCTGCATTTTAACACAGTCTACGCAAATGAAAACATAAAATCAAGCGCCACTTCACAAGCCCTGAGAATACAAAAGCCTTATTGTCTGACAAACCTTTTTTCTCCTCGAAGCCAGCCTCAGATTTGAGGGTGTGGCTGCTGCTGTGCAGGGAATCCTTTGAATCTTCGTTTTCATCCAAAACCCCAGCAAAGCTGATCTTTCTTTCATACCTGTGCCGGTCCATCTCGGGGTCCAGACGCAGCCTGCAGCTCTCCAGGTCCTGCAGCAGAACAGAGACCACAGAGATGTGTCACCAGTACAAGCCCCCACGCTTTTCGCTGCAACCACAGAAGCTTCAGGAAGAACTGCCTCAGATGGAAATTTCTTTCTACCACGCAGTTCTCCATCCACCCTGACACTTTCTAATCCAACCCTTTGTCTTGGACAATCCCAAGTCTTTGGGCTTGCACTGCAAACACTGTCAGGATGAGAGAGTTAACAGCTGTGGAGAGGTGGCAACTAAAGGTGGCTGTTGCCCAAGGTGCTGGGTGGATGATTAGGTTTCTACTCCAAAAGGCTCCCCCGTGATGGATTAGGGAATGCATTGCCATTGTACTCAGCAGAGGCAGAAAAGCTGAGAGAAAGCTTGATGACACTGCGACAGCCAGGACAGCATGGCCCAGAGCAAGCTTTCTCTGTGCAGATCAGGCTGAAAGGACACAGTGGAGAAGATGGATTCCACAAGCTATGGATTATCATGCACTTTCTCTAACCTCAGCTAGAAAAAGTGAAGGAAAGACTGTGAAGTCCCACACCATCAGACACAGTTAAAATGCTGGGTTCTTTAAGAACATAACATATTCCTTTTTGACTGGGGACATCCTCAGCTTTGAGATCTCCCCACCCAAAACGTAACTAGCTGAAATCTAAGATGACACAAAGTTCCTTGCTGCGAGTAAACGGCTGATGAATCTGAATGATAATATCACTGAAATGATCCAAAATAGTTATTAAGCATAAAACTCTGTAGGCTGAAGAGATCTCCTATGGGAACATGCATACAAAACTCCCATAGAAGTTACTGGGAGCTACTTGGGTCAAAAAAGTCTGCTACTCTAGGAGGTGGTTTGGAAAAAAAAAAAAAGAAAGGGTATTTCAAACATGTTCTAGACTGAGCTGTGCTGAAATCAGTTAAGTAGCCTATCTAGCACCAGTCAAAGGTCCCAAACCATTTACAGTCAGCTTTGCATCTCCAGGGAAAATTATCATAAATGATTGTCAAAAAAGCTAGGAGTTGATTGCCATAAGGGAAATATTTTTACTTTGCTCAATAACAAAACCTGGGCTATAGAAAGGCAGGTGCCTAAAGTAATGATCTGTAGTATCTCTAGCATTGAAAACTTCCATGTGAATAGTTCAAAACATATCTAACACAGTTTAGGATATGAAACAAAGAGTAAAGCCTTTCAGGATAAAAATCCGTGATCAAATCTGTCTGAATTAGCTCAGCTTCATAAATTAGCATGCATAAGATGAGCCATGACAGCAGTACAGGTATGGTCAGAGTTCCCCTCCCTATAGTGTTTAAACACATCACTCCCCGGCCGTTTGTCAACATGCTTACACTGGAAATCACTGCGTCCACAAATTAACTGACAGAATGAAATACATCCTCTCAGCACACAGTTAGGCTGAGTCTGTCTATCTTCAGCAACTGTGAAGCCAAAAGGAATGACTTCCCACCACAACAAACGACAAGTTCCACTTCTCTGGCTCTACTGTGGCAGCAGTAGGCTTCAAGAGAACGTACCCATCACTCCTAGCCATTGTCAGTAAAAGGCTTTAATGAAACTTCAGTCAGGACTGCCTGCCTGACTTAAACACAGGTAAGGGTGCTTATCTGCTCAGCCTGGCAAGCCTGGATGGACTGTGGGTCGTTAACCTGGTTTGCCACAACTAGTTTAGTTGCAAATGCTTCAGTTCTTCAAAGCTGTGCTTCAAAGTCTGCGTTCAATTCAATCTATGGAACAGGTAGGCCTGCAAACACCAACGGAAGTGATATTCTCTCTACTGGAATTTCACCTTTATGGACTGTAACATTATGTAGCTGATTCTCTTGTCTCCTGGTTTCAGCTAGGACAGAGTTAATTTTCTTCCTAGTAGCTGCTGTGTTTTGGACTTACACTGAGAATAGTGTTGGTAACATACAGGTTTAGTTGTTGCTAAGTAATGCTTATAGTAAGGCAAGGACTTTTTCAGCTTCCCATAGAAACTGAGAGGGAGCACAGACAGCGCAAGCTGGCCAAAGGAATATTCCATCCCATAGATGTCAGGCTCAGTATATAAATGGGGGTTGACTTTGGGGCATGGGGAATACATGATTGCTGCTTAGGATGGGCTGGGCAATAGATCACTGGGTGGTGAGTAATTTTAGTGCTTCACCTTCTTTGTATATTCTTTTACCATTGTTATCATTAGTATTATTTTATCTTCCATTACTGTTCTATTAAACTGTTTTTATCTTAGCCCATGATATCTTTTTTTTCCCTTTTCACCCTCTTCTCCCTATCCTGCTGGGAGAGAGGGGAGTGAGTGAACAGCTGCATGGTCCTAGTTGCTGGTTGGGGTTAAACCACAACATCTTGGAAAGGAAGCACCACTCCATAAATACAAAGACTAATATTTTAATCTGTAGTGTTGTTGGTTCTTCTTCCCCTTCCCCCTCGCCCCATACAAAGTTAAAAGAAGCACTCTATGGCCATTTTCTCTAATAGGCTCTTGCATAATGTGACCTTAAAGTTTCTTCTGCCTACACATCACAGAATAATTCCTCCTCCTTCTCTCCCATATACAAGTCTGAAAAGCTATTAATCAGTTGCATTTCTACCTGGCACAAAAGCACAAATTTCTGTTGACCTTCATTACCCTACATATTCTTAGTTCCAAGCCTAACTACTTTACTGAGATGAATTCTAAACCCTGGTATTATCCTGCTTTTGGATGGAGTCATTTATTACGTGGTAAAAATATCAACAAAGTGTTCAGAAAGACTCCTGCTGAATTTATCCCTGTTTTTTAAAATTTCCCTTCCTGCATACCTGGGGGCTGAGTCGCTTCATCATAGGTCATCTACAGCCTTTGAAATCCATTTCAGAACCTAATTTCAATAGTATCCAGCCAAATCAGCCTATCAAGCACAGTTGTCATCAGCAAAATCTGGTCTCAGTCTGTCATTAACAAAAATAGAGTAATAGGGCTAAATCCTTCATGTTCACTTGGAAACGTGCCATTCTTTCTTTATAATTTTTATCCTGATTTCTGAAAAAAATTAGGCTTAACAGATGAAACTGTGTGTCTGCTATTCAATTCTCATCTCATTCCATGTTAACCACCTCTGAAGCTGATGGTCACCTTCAACCCAATAGATCTTGACAAAAGATAACTGAGTGCCTTTGTATTTTGTGGAACAACAGGCTGAAGGCAATTGCAAACTGCATTATTAGACATAAGAGAATCTACACAAGACTGAACCACTGGAAATCAGATTTCATGGGTTTTGCCATTCACAAAATTAGTTGTCACATAATCAGTCATTTAGAGTACTATTCATACCAGATTTGCCTGTGCCTGCCTCAGACTCATGGAGGTTTGTTTCTTTCCTTGCTTCTTTGTCTCTTTTACTTTCTTTTCTTACTCCAGTCCCTTTGATTCTGTTGTCTAACCCAAGCCAAAAAATCTACACCTTTTAAGCTCCACCAAATTCTCTGTAAACCATCCTCTTTGCTTTCTCCTAACTGTCCTGCTCAGTTCTCTGCCAACTGGCCCTCCTAATTGGCTAGGTAGCACGTGAGCTGGCATCTCCTGCAGTCCATCTGCCACCCCTCTCAGGTTCCCCACACTTAGTTTCTTAATCCATCTGCTGCCTTTTTCTGTATTTTGAAACTTTCTTGAACTTCCAGTACATGTTGTGCTTCCACAGTCTTATCTTCTTGATCAACCCATGGGATGTGTCCTGTTCACCTTCTATTCACCAGACAACAGCTTCTCTTTCCCTGCATCAGGGACCCACTTGAGTTATTACCCCACCTTTCCTCAGACAGGCCTAGGGCTCAAAGACACCCTCTCCAAGGTATATTCATTGTCCACTTACCACAAGAGGCTCAGTACGTGGCCGGGGCATGTAGGGAAAGGTCTCTCGAAGGAAAGTGGTTATCTCCAGGAGAAGCTGACAGGCTGCCATTTTCAGTGCAAAAGGACAACAACATTTGGTAGGATTCACAGTGCCTAGGAAAAATATTTCTATGGTGAGCAAGATTATACAAAATCTGGAACCACGAGGTGATGGACATTTTCACATATGGTGCACAATGCAAGCTGCACTAAAAAATGAGGAAAACCCAGTCTCCTACCTGTGCTACTTTTCCTACACTAAAAGGAACACAGTCAAACAAATATCAACCTGCATTTACCAACACCTGCAATAGCACCAGCACACTATAGCGCACCACAGTATATATAGTATTGTATTTCTCAAAATACATGGAGTTATGACTAGCAAAGAGGTACTGTGCCTATTATTAATTACTACCCTGATAACTGGAAAAGACAGCCTCCTTTGAAGTCAGGCTTCTTTATTTGTGTAAAGAATCCGAGTGCTGTTTAGAGATAATCAAGAAAAAATTTCAACTTGCTTAATCAAATTATACATTCAAATGCTTAGCCTAAAACAAAGGGGGAAAGAGAAGAAGGATTATTGAAATATTTCAAGTTTTGTTTCTACTGAGTCTAAACAATCAGCTTCAAAAGCTTGTAACCCATCTAGTGCCATTCAAAGCTTGAAAAGTATGAGGGATTCTTCAGTGCTTGATTAATTTGAAAAATACTATTTAGGATAATAGATGGCAAAAAAATTAAACAAAAAATTAGTTGTGACAACTAACCACGCCCATTTTTTAATAAAGCCTGATATTACCATGTACATAAATCTCAGAGAGATTTGTGTTTTCACTTGTTTTCCCCCATATTTGATCTCATTACTTTTTGCAAAGAAACAGTCCAAACCAAACAAGTGAGAGGACACTGCAAGGATCAGATAAAACCAGATTAATTCTGTGATGCTTACTAATTCCTCTGTACATGTTACCAGTAACGAATTATGGACTTTGTAGGAACTAAAATAATCTGAACTATCAAATACAGACGAGACGTACAGTCTAACAGAATATCCAACTGCATATTATATGCTCCTCAGGCTGCTCCCTATAGCTCAGAGGGTGGCTTTTGAAAAACCTTTGCCTCCAGCAAGAATGCAAATTGATTATTTTCAGACCCTGGCTTTCAGGAGAGTACTTGAGCTCTTACATGGCTTTCTAGATCACAACCTGTTCTCTCTATTTGCTTCTCTTAGATCGCCCTTTTAAAGCAGCTCTGCATCACCTTATAAGTGCCTTATCACTGGCCAAACAGGGACAAGAAAACCTATTCTGTCACTTGGTCGTGGGACCATAGGCTTTCTTCACCTTTCAAAAGTCATTCATGGTGCAGGAGGGGGAAAATTTTGGGTACACCCTCCTGCTTGGGACATATCTCTTAAAGAGCCAATAAAATATCCAAAACAGCCACCCATATTCATGTAGCTGCTACCACTGGCACACCACATAGTGACACCTGTAAAGCTCTACCTTAGGGCCAATACCTTCTCTTGACATCATTTCTCACAAATGACATTTCACTGCTCCCACCTACTCCTCTCTACTCCAAAGTTGGCCTTTATGCAGTGATAAGAACCACATAAACCCAGACCACAGAAAAACAAACAACCCAGAAGATACATAAACAGTGGTAGCACACTACATCCAATGGCAAACAACAGCACATGTACACAGGAACCAGTACGTTACAGCACACACGTATATACAGATGGTGTCTGGAGAGGACATAATGTGTGTTACCACCTTCCTACACCTACACCAGTACATGTTTTGACTTTGATTCACAGGGTGTGTTATAATTTGCACACCTATCTTGACTTTCAGAACCAGTGATCACCACCCCCATTATGTACACACACACACAAATGCATGTGTTTTAGTCATCTTGTTATGCAAGTTTTTAATGATACTTTTTATACCCCTGTGCTATATTTCTGCCTGAGAATCAGCAAATATATCGAAGTCAAGATTTAAAAGCCTTTGGCAGAGCTGTGCCAATTCACGTGAGGTGAGCAGATGACTCTGCAATGTTAAGCAGCTGATCTTACACAAATATTTTGGCAGAAATAACTGGGAAGAATGGGAGTGAACCACTGAACCTCTTTTGGCACTCAAGCAACAGCAAGACTCAAGAAATTAGTACCCTGCAACTGCCAGTATACAGGAATTGCAACTCACTGCCTGGTTTCACCCCCTTTTCCCTAAAAGCCTCTCAGTGCTACTACCCATCTGTCATGTTGTACAACCAGGCACGGAAAGACCAGGGGAGAGAGCTGGGGTGAAAGTGAGGGACTGGGAAATACAGCTGGGTGGCAAGAGGATGAAAAAAAGAAGAAAAATTAAGTGCTCCTAAAGCAGAGGTTCTTACAAGCGGGGGTTCTTGTAGTAAAGGGAGTCTCCTTACTGTCATCTAAAAAGTCTTCTTCCTCATCCTCCTTTCTTAGGCGCCTCTTGGTCTCTTCATCATAAATGAGGCCCAGCAGGTTGGCAGGGCTCTCGCTCTCCGCGTGGCACAGCTCGTTGAGGCGGACACCGATCGCCTGCAGACACAGAGAAAGCACAAGGAGGTGACAATTTCAGCCTAACTCACCAGTGACCAAGGGCTCTGCCCCAAGCAGGCTGTGGAGATGTTCCAGCCGGAATAGAACGTCCTGACTTTATTTTTATTATCTGTGAAATGCAGTAAAGTAGAGAAAGGGATGACAGAAGATTAATTGTTACCAAAATCATAATTTATTTCCCCCTTTTTTCAACCTAAATTTGCAAAAAGCATCAAATTTCAGGATGAAAAATTTCTGCAGATTTTGTTAAATAACAGCAAAAAAAAATATCACCAAACCAGAAGATGATAGGCAGGAGGAGATTAGATCATTATTTGGTATGAATTTCTTCCACTTTTCTTTCTCCCCTTGATACATGCGTGCCAGATTTTTGCTAAGTTTGAGGATACTGAGAATATTTAAGAAACTGTTTAAAAACTTAAACTCAGTTTAAGAAACTATTCTGTGACTTAGGAATCCAGTAACAGTCCCCATTTTCTCCATAGAACTATTAAATACCCATGGGAAAGCCTGCTTCCATCTTTAAAGGAGACTGCCTGATCCACTTTACAAAAATGAGCTGACAACACGCATATGAAAGCTGGGAAGGTGTGTGGGTATTGGTGTAGAGGGGATCCATGTAGAGAACAGACAGATTTCCACTGAATACTGTTAAATTCTCCAGAAAGGCATTGATCATTTATTCGTGGCCGTTTGCCAGCACCATTATCAGCACGGAAACAGCCCTCATGGTGCTGTCAGCAAAGCTACAGATGAGGGTGTGCTAGGAAGAAGAATGTTCTCCTGCTAAGACACTTCAGAATGCCTAAGGATTTTCTTCATTTTCTTGGCTGCAGACAAATGAAGAGAACAGAGACAAGTATGTAAAACTTTATCCCGTGATATCACCACTTTGCAAGGGAGGAAATGTGTTCCAACAACTGAGTTTTCAGTGGCACCTGCCATTTGGCTTCCTTCATTTTGGGATAGTTTCAGAGAAAGATACTACAGAAGATTTCTGAACCTTCTACAAGTCAGCACTTACAGTCATGACAGCACTATATAATTGTCCCATCTCAGCTGAAGCAAAGCAGATAAACAGTCACAAAGGGCTATTAGAATGGCTTTTCTTCCTTGCTACTAAGAAGTTCCTGTGAAATCCAGCAAGAAGGAAGAGGGGTAGAGTCTGCTACATGAAGAGAATAAGGTGGTATTTTTGTGGTGTGCAAACTGATGCAAACAGCTGCTATCTCAGCTGTCTGTGAGCCTCCACATATCTAAATAAACTCCACATCTCTCACCATTTTTTTCTCCTTTTATGTTTCAGGCATTTAAAGGAAGAAATGTTCTGCTTGCCTCTCCGCAAAGCAGTAATTTATCCCATATTATTTATGCTGTGTTGTCCACCCTAATATTAAAGTAACCATACATAATCCCACAGCATCCTAACTAAAGAGCACTGAATTCCTAACGTGTATTATCTGCATGAATTATTCGTGGTCTTCCTAGCAAACGGAGAGCATGCCACACTTTAAAAGAAAATGCCTCTGAACAGATGAAGCCAAAGGAAGTGACAGACTGGCCCGATCAGAATAGATTTAACATTGTATTATTTAAAAAGACAGCATAACAAGTGATACTGCGTGATTTAATAGGCTCATTGCTGTTACAGGCAGTCCAAATCCCCCCTCACATGGAAAGGGTTTACCACTGTTATCCTCTGATAGCTGTCAGGGAGGCTGATTTAAAGGAGATGGGGCAGGGAGGAAAGGTTTTACATTCATTCTTGGCCTAAACTTTGACCATAGCACTGTGTATCACAATTAGTGAGCAATGACTGACAAGCAAGGATCCATAATTAGCACAATTTTCCAGCCTTATTTACTGAAAGAAAAAAAAAAAACAACCAAAAAAAACCAGAACAAGGCCTCAGGGCATTCAGAGACTTTTCTCTTTGTCCAAGGATCTTCATTCCAGAGCAGCAGCCCCGCTGCCACCAAGCAGGAAGGATGGTGTGCTGCAGTGTAGGCAAGGATCTGGTAGGATGGAGGCAGAGATGGGCTGGGGGAGGTATCCCACCTTCTTGCTACTGGAGCTGTTTAGGAGCTATGTGAGCCTAGTTGAACTAGATGATCTCTAGAGGTCCCTTCCAACTCTGTCAAATCCATGAATCTGTGAAAGCTATGAGACCGTTTGGGGGCCCGTGATGCTGTGGGTAACTATACTGTCCTAGCTTCCACTGAGAAGAAACAGAAATATTCATGGGTGGCAGGACAGATTGCAGTAAAAAAAAAAGAAGAAATTTGCACGGTAAAGACTACTCTCCAAATCTTCTCTTGACTTACAGTAAAGTAAAAGTGATGCTTTTCCCTTCTGAGACGTTCCTAAGCCACTAACAAACACATGCTATTTCTGGCATGGAGAATGCATCCAGATATGCCTTACGATGTCATTAAAGTGAAGGGGAAGAGAATGATGATAAGTTGCTTGCCATCAGATTTCCCTGGCTCCTTTCTTGTGACTTTAACATCTCTAAAAGAAAACCTTCCTGGACTTTTTGCAGGTCAGGCTAATTCAGTTTCTAAAAATGGCAGCTGATGGTGAATCTAACTGGCTTCTAATGGTAACTGATTTGCTTGCTCCATTCTTATCAGAATCTGAAGAAAAGGAATGTCTAGAGACATAGAGTACACAAACAGATGGATAGTCCTGACTGTCAGCAATGCAGGCAAAAATACAAGGACTATGTTATCCTTTGTTCTCCCCTTGGCAGGATTCCTCAAAGCAGTTAGGCTAAGGTGGTTACCTCATGGAATATAGAAGCAGATACATTCACACTCCATACGTTTTCAAGGACCTGAGGTATCAGTGCTGTTA
The DNA here is from genome assembly GCF_001431845.1 of Calidris pugnax. Taxonomy (NCBI): domain Eukaryota; kingdom Metazoa; phylum Chordata; class Aves; order Charadriiformes; family Scolopacidae; genus Calidris; species Calidris pugnax. Next base: position 487,132 of record NW_015091198.1, on the reverse strand, counting down.
TTAACACAGGCCCCTGCGTTTGAGATATAACAGAGTAGGGTGCCCAAGGAGCATTCCCTGAATTAGCTTCAGAAATGGAAGGAGAAGAGCTGCCAAAGGAACAAAGCTTATTAGCTTGGGTGCTCAGACCCCAGGTAGGTCCTTCCCCTGTGCTGTGTTCTGCGCTGGGAACATACTGACATGGTCAGCACCAGCCCAAGGTTCCTACAATGTGCTCCACCGAGAAGTGTGTGTTGGTTTAACCTAAGAGAATATGCATTAGCAAGGCTTTTTTGGCATGGATTATGTGGATAACCCAAGAATGCAGAATACATGGTTTTCAAATTCCCCTGAGCCTTAGATTTTATGCCTTTTTTTTTTAATGCCTTTTTTTTTTTTCATGATGCTCACTGTAAAAATATGTGGTTTTGTGAAAAGAGGTGAGAAGCACAAAGCTCACTTCCAGATAGACATATGTAGCAGGTATCCTAGAGGTCAAAGGAACTTCTCCCACTATTTTGAGTTGTGTGAAACGACTTGCAGTAAGTGTCAAACCTTCAACAGATACACCCTGGTGTGCTTCCAAAGAAATTGCAAGCAATTGCCCTGGTGTGCTTCCAAAGAAATTGCAAGCAGCACCGACAGGGTCAGACAGGGCAATTGCCTGGATCATGTGTTGTAAGAGATCACAATCAAATAAAACTTGAAGGACCCAAGCTCAAAACAAAGACAGTTCTCTAGACGACACGCAGTAGCCCTATAGAGTTCCTTGCAATGACTGATGAGTGATACCAGTTTGTACGGGTGCAAAGAGAGGCTGAACAAGTACATCAAAGAGAAATCCATTACTAAATATACAGCACCACATGTAGCTCAAGCAGCCCTGGGCTAAAAATATTTGGAGGCTAGAAAAAAAACAAGTAGTATCACACACCACACATCCTTAGGCATTCACTTATGAAAAGTGCTGGAAACAGGAGAGGGAACCAAATGGATCCTCAGTGGGAACACGGCAGAGGGAGAGGAAGGAAGAGGACACTGCTACATCCTAGCAAAGTCCTTTCCCATTAGGACAAGAGCTGATCCTGGCAGGTTGTGAAGCGCAAGTTAGAAAGGAAGCTCATGAGTCCCCATTTTACTGCAACCAGAATTCTGCATAGGATCCAATTGCCTTTCCAGTTTGGTATATTTATTAAATGTAAGCAGAGAAGAAACAAAGACTTACATCTCCCCACTGGTAGAAGAGCTTAGCTGCATTCCACTGCAGCTTCTGGTTCCTTTTGTTGCCCACGATAGGAGAACGCCCCCGGGACAGGCCTTTCTTGGTAATGTTCACATGGTGGCCCTTCATCCACTCGGGCCAGTTGCCACGATTACAGCGGTGAACGAAGCGTGCACACTCGAGGAACAGGGCTGCTCTTGCCACTACAGGAGCTTCCTGAAACGTTTGCAGAAAATACAAATACATTGGGGAAACTCTGTAAACATTAGAGGATTTTTTGTTTCAATCAATTGTTTCACAAGTTTGCCATGGAGCCACACAGACTGCGAAATCTCTCCATCAGAGTCTGAAACCAGGATCTCTGCCTTGAGTCACACCTTTTGAGCTAATAAAAAAAAGGTTTATAAACACTGAACAGTTATGCTTAGTCCAGCCACTAGAGGGGCAGGAAGAGCCACGTTATAAATTTATAAACCACCTTGTTTCAGTACCCCTCTGTAATCCTTTCTTCTTTCAGAAACCACGTAACTGCCAAAAAGCAGAAGCGTGTGTCTGACACTTTTATTGGAGAAATGAGTCAAGTTTTCTTTTCACCTTCGCTAGTAAGGCTGCAAATACTGCAAGTGCAAACGGCAGCTTGGCCACACGAGCCCTACCATTTGGCACTTTAAGTTCTGCTTGAGCATCTTGGGGGTGGAAGCATGAATGGAGGCTCGCTGAAACTATGAAGAGTGCTACTTTGCACCTATAACAAGCAGATATGAGGAGTGAAATCCATTACTGGCATAAGTCAACAAAATTTCACTCGCCTAACTTCAATGGCCCTAGCAAGCACCAGATAATTTAATACTGAAATTTAACATCAGGCAGCTGAGTTTCAAAGTGATGGACTTGACTGTATTCCAGGGGAAAATCCTCCTGTCCCCAGCTTGGAAGAGCACTTTTCTTTAGTGGGGGAAAGTATATTGAGTCTATTTCGTTTGTATTAAATGGCCCAGCAGGACCCATGTTAGACCAATAAAGAGTGCTTCTGAAACTCTAAATATGTTAAAAAAATGGACATTCTGATTTGTTTCCTAAAGGGTAGCTTAGACTCAGGAAGGAGCTTTCTTCCCAGCAGTCCACAGCTCTGCAAAAACAGCATCTTTACAGACATGGAAAGTGACTAAAAGCAAATGGTTCTCCTCATTTCCATTTAATTTCTCCCCTCTCTTCCTGCGATTTTCACAAGTCAAAACCCCTTTGGCCAGCAGGTTATAACTAACAATACAACAATGTTCATAATTCACAAGCTGCCTTTGAAAGGCTCCCTAACAGGAATTTCACAGAGCACAAACATGCGTGTTTCACACATTTAGATACTGACAGCTTTAATGAGACAATTTAAACAGATTAACATCTACTTATAAGGGGAGGTTCCTCATCTGTGGTCCATAAACACCACATGGGCCTTGAGACCAGGGAAGACAGTCTGCAGTTAATCTGCAGAACATTATTAAATGGTGCCTCCAATAGAGCTTTAATCAGAAGTTGAAAGCAAGAAATTTTGGACCAATGCTCCAAACGTTTGGGAGTTGATTTAAGAAATTCTGTACTGCAGCTAAACTTACAGCCAGAACTTACTATCGACAGGACTGAACAAAGTCATGCCTTTCAGGGGACTGGCAAAAAAAGAAAAAAAAATAAAAGATATAATGTTTTGTCTACATTAACAAGAAAACATATGTTAATTGCTTCCTGAAACAACATCCTGTTGCAGCTTTTTGCTCATATTTTATGCAAACGTTGGAAGAAAATAGCAATCTTCTCACATTTCTCTTGAATAAAGAGAATGCTAAAGCTGGCCCAATGTTCTGATGAGGAAGGCGAAAAACTGCATTCATTGGCAACCAGAAACAAAACTACTATCTAGAACCTGGAAAAAATGTGACATATTGCTTGTTGCTCACATGCAATATGAAAGAGAGAATAGGTGAGGATTTTATTCTTTTATTCTCACTGATTAAAACATTAACCAGGCCTGGAGACATACGTGAAAAGACAAAGCCCCAGCCTTAGTCTGTTTTAGTTTATCACTGATGAAGTCACAATTTCTGAGCATATAAGAATCTTGTAAAAATAGGTGTAGTGAACATTATGGAAGACCTCAACTACTGTAACTAAACTAGGATACGTAGGGTGGGGATTGAAGGGGAGGAGGGGGGTGTCCTTGATCCCAGAGCAGGAGTTCCAAACTAAAAATCACTGCAAAGGCCTCCTGCATGAAGGAGGACTTTCTGAACATCACAGGGCACGAGCTCCCCGTGATTGCTTACCTGAGGCTCAGAGAAACCTGAAGCAGCAGCAAGAGAAAGATGGAGATGTGACAGAATGGACAGGGATGGATTCACACCACAGAGAAACACATCACAAATGGAGAGAAATGAATCAGGCAGGCGATGCATAGCTGAAAAGAACACAAGTTACCATGGTCACTGTCAACACTTAACACAGCAGCAATACCCTCACAAGCCTGCGAATCTGACCACAAGTCCACTTTTAACATCAGACCTACTATATTGCTTTGTCTTTTGAAAATTGTTCTGGTGCTGTATAAACTGACATTAATAAGAATCCACCATTTTCTTAACAAAATTTCAAGTACTCCCATTGGAGCTTTTCAGTAGATACCCTGATTTGTACTAATAACAGCAAAAGCAATGACCTGGGCAGGAGGGAGCAAATACAGAATGGATTTGGAATTTTGCAGCATCACAGTACTGTTCAAGCACAGCTGATTCTGCAGAGTTTTATAATGCAGAGCATTTAGGTCCAGTTTTGTTTTCAAGGACTATGAATTTTATAAGTCTAATCAACTAGTGGTAATTTTCTTGTGCCCTTTCTTATAGTCTGCAAGGCACTTGGAGGAAAAATTCATTCCCACTGTCTCTTCAAGGAAAAAAAAAAGAAAAAAGCAAAGCAAAATAGCACAATTTACATTTAGAGTAAATAAAGTAAATTCAAGTACTGTCAAAAGATGCTTACTGGATAGCTCTGCTTCATCTAGGCACAAGATAAGTCTGGCATGAGAAGTAGCTTAGCAGGCATGTGAAGACAGGTTGTGAGTAAATTATTAACCAAAGGCTAGGAGAATTGCCTCAAAAATGGTAGTTCAAATCTCTCTGATTATACCTAAAAACAGTCTAGTACAATCCATGACATAGCTCTTTGTTTCTGTTCCCAGTCATCTACTCTGGAGACCTGTTTGGAGCAATCTCTGATTTCCTTCCAGGTCATATGCCCTCCTATGGAGAAGCATTTCTCCTATGGAAACAGTGACATGGGAACCACAGAGGCTGCCTAAGACCCTTGGTGACAGGGAGGCAGGATACTGGCGGGTATTCTTGCAGTTTAGGCTTTGCTTCTGCTCTCCCAATGCTTGGTAGGTCCTCTCAAACACAACTCTGCCATAAAGCAGTACCATTACAGCAATTCAACCAGGATAAGAACTCACACATCATACTGGAGAAATGTAATGGTGGCAGGTATCCCACATTGCTAAATTCGTCAAAGGAAAGCTTGTATTTACCCACCTGAGTCATTTACACTAGTCTAATTAGGATACTCTAGGTGACATCTTTATATAATGCTAGACAGTGGATTGTTGGAATCCAGAACTCTGAACCACAGACTGAAATATATTACTTGCCTTTCAGCCTCCAAGGTTTCTTGAAAAAGGAAAGAAAATCAATTTTATAATTGCCAAGTCTGGACTTAAGCTGATGACACAAGGATGAAACTGCCTGGAACAGATTATCAATTGTCACTGAATGTTTGTACAGCCACAAATTGTTTGCACTTTTACAAAATTCAGTCAAGGATAGATGGTGCTTCTGGGAAAATACGTTAACTACATAAGTTTCTAAACCTAAGGCAACACTCTATTTAATATATAAATAAATCATTACCTCCGTAAGGATGCAGCCTTTGTTTCATTGTTCTAATTCCTTTAAATCACTGTGGCAAATGTGTATAAACATCCAGGCTGATCAAAGATCTTGAAGTCCGTATAAGAATGGAATTTCAAAAATTTGCATGAAAAAGCATGTTGCAAAAGTTTATGAAAGAACTGAAACTGGAGCTGTTTGCCTTTCCGTTTTTAAAGGTTGCCATAGGAACTAGGCTGGATAAAATTGCTTAAGAAGCTTTTTATTTGCATCAAACCTGATTCAAATTTTACTTTGAAAGCCTGAAAACAGGGGCTAAAAACCCAGAAGGTTTTCTGTTGGCTATGCTCTACTGACATAAGATGTGGGTATTTTCCATAACAGCATACATTGCCATTAAGCAATACAGTGAGATGACAAGCTGTCATCTTTTGAAACCGCAGTGTATGTGACTTCTCAACTTCCACGTATCTCCAGTGCTTTGTAGAAAAGACACCAACCGAGCAGGTACTTGTAAGGAGTCTCCCAAGTCTATAACTAGAACAAGGCTTCTTTCATCTTTAGCTGCAGACCTTCTAGAACTTCTGATACCAAAGCCTTCTGCATCACTCAGTGGAAAGACAGTCACTCTATTTTGTAAAAGCCAGCTCTGGAAGTCAGAACAAACATCTTCATCAGTTTGCTCTGACCATTAGTTTTCAGTTGACTTCATAGACGGGCACAGAGTAAGTTGGTCTGTTGCTTAAGCATGCGGCAAATTTAAAGAATAAACAAGACATTTACAGGGGCATAATTGTCAACCCCCTGTTTTATTATCTGATTGATTAGTACAAAGAATAGGGATCTTAGTGACATAATGGACAGCCGTGAGCTCCTCCCTGACCACTCACCTTAAATTCCATGCTAGTTTAGAGCTTGCAATGGGGTGGCAGCCTGGCAGCCTAGAAGAATGAATTTGTCTTTGTGCAGCAAACCCGTGAGGAGGAACCATCTCCATAAGCTGCCTCCTGAGATCACTGCAACCCCGACTGGTAGAAATCACTTCTGATTGTGAGAGCATGAGACAGGCTTCCCTCTCAGCCACTGCTTTCATAGCTTCCAGCCAGAGGGCCAAACATCTCCAACAGGAAGAGTGGGAACTAGTGAAGAAAACACGTCTACTGGAAGATGGACAGGGAGCAGTCCAAACAGCAGAGCTAGAGGTCAACTGGTAGCAACAGCAACTTTGGGGTAATAATAAAGCAGGCTCGCTTGAATCTGCAAGCCTAAGGATGCAAGGTTAAGAAGAACGTGTAAAGGCATGGTGCACAGAGTGTAGCATCCCCAGAACTGTGGAGCAGAGAAGGCAGCACATCTCAGGTCAAAAAAACTGAATTATGAGCAGAAATGGCACGGCAATCAGAGGCAAGCGGTCGGCAGAAGGAAGACAATTGGCCAGAGAGGATGTGGATGCTCTGAGAGCAGTGGCTTTCAATCTTTTCCTGTTTGCAGACATCCAAACACTTATGGAAGGAAGTAGAAGAGCACTGTGCAGAGAAGTTACTAGTAATTTGCTGGCTTTTCATAGCTGTCTTTGTCACTCTCTTCTGTTTGTCACAGAAGCACCTCACAGAGCCCCACTGGCCCATAAACCACAGGCTGAAGGCCACTGCTTTAGAAATGGGCCTGTTAAAAACCAGCAGCTGCAAGGAAAAGGAGGGAGATACAGAAGAGACACTCAGTGTCAGGAAGGAAGGACTGAGTTGTGTCACTTCTGTGATTTGGAACTGCAAATTAGCAATATCTGCATTTAAAAGCATGCACACTCTGATGTTTCAAGTTGTTTTTTTTCCCCACTGCCTGGCTCTGGTGACTAATAGTTCAGTGTTGCCTAATGTATTTATAACTCCACCCGATCCCCAGAGGGGAATTACTACGCCTCTCCAGGTAGTTATTCAGTCTTCAATCCTTATTCTGTAGGTTATTACTGACACCAGGAGCAAAAGCAGAATGGCTGTGAGCAAAATTTGAAGTCTGACAACAAGAGCTTTGCACTGGCAATAATCTAGTTATGGGGAGCTATATAATGAAAAAAGCAATCCGCTTTGTCTGCATACTCATCCAGTCACAGATGCTAAAACTCCACCTCATACCAGCACCACCACCACTGGCACTGCTGTGATGCTTTACGTGCTTTCTGCGTGGGCACGAAAAGCCTTAGTGAACACCACCACACCACCACGTGCTCTCACTCAGCAGGTAAAAACACACCAACAAATGACTTACAAGATCTAGGGCTGCTGCCAGAATGGAGGCATCGGGGATAGTGCCTGGTTCACAGCAGTTCAGGAGGAACTGAAAGCGCTTCATGCCTTGGCGGATTGCTCCCAGGTTCACAACGTTCTTGGATTTTCCTCCTTCTTGGTTGGAGGTCAAGTGATCATCAAAGCTATGGCAACCTAAAGAGGTAGAGAGTACAGAGGGGATGCAGGGAGGGGTAGGGAGAAGGGAACACAGTCTCTCTCACCAATAAAAAAAGTAGCACAAACCCCCCTGATGAGTACAGTCTTGGTCTAAATCCCTTCCTCACCTCGGTGCGCTGTCTTGAAGATAACAGGGACATTTTTACAATATTCATGACTTCTATGAAATAGGCATACAGCAAGCCAGATTCTGGTCTTGGTCATACTGATGTCTGCCCAAACAATTTCATTGTACTCAGTGTTGAAGGTCAAGATCTACCCCAGTATCGGTGAACCAGAATATGGCCCTTCCTCCCCACCTCTCTAACACAGAACACCATGCTTACTGTCTGGTTTTCCTGAATAATCTCTTTTCTTAGATCTCTATTGCCCCTTGAAGTTTACCTGAAAGTGGAGCATGCATAACCCTTATTCATTCACATACCAATTTAATAATATATGTCTACTAGGGCAGAAAAATCAGTAACAAATATTGGAAATGTTCTAGGTAGAAATCAAGTACTGTCCTTTTTTTTTTTAGGCATACATGTTCTGCAACTACTATAACACCCAAAGTGAGACCAGTCTCAACTCCTAGATACCATCATCATTCCAGCCTCTCTCCCTTGAAGAGTCTTGCACTCTCTGGGGTGGAAAGCTCCCTAATAAGAGTTCCTTTTGAAAATGAATCTAGCACCCCACTCCAGGGCTTCTTTCAAGCATGATTTTAAACTCCATGTATAGAGTTCCCATGATAAACCAACTAACCCCATTGCTGATTGGAATGAACACTTCTGAAAGCAGAAGACCATTATGCAGTCGATAGCCAGAGTTGAGAGAGTGGCAGAGAGATACAGATGAGGAAAGTCATTTCAAGGTGGCTGGTCAAAACAAGAATAGTCAGCTTCTGGGCTTTTTGTCTTTATCTATAATACTCTCCCTGTTTACATGTGAAAGCACAAATGTTTACAGAATACTGAAGGATAGAGCACTGAAGAAGAGAACACCAAGTGGAGAATTCAAGATTGGCTTTACACATGGATTTGAAGGATGTCATCTCTACAGGACTTTGTGACTTCTTCCTCAGGAAAGAAGAATGGCTGAAAACTCAAAGTCCCTTTGAGATTGCACTCCCCAGAATTACTTGGAAAGCACTTATGTACCACAAACAATAGTCACAACAGAAAATAACAATGTAGATCTTCACTTTTCCCCTGAAGACCGAGGTATATCAATCAAATTTCAAGAGACTTCTTTATGACATCTGTGGCTTTTCTCTCTCCAGTGAAGCTTTACATAGCTTTCCAGTAAACAAAATGTTGGGAAATACTTCCTCAAAATGGAACAAACAAACAAATAAAGTAGAAAGAACAAGTAGAACACTTACATAAATGAGCAGGCACAAATACCCTTTTCTTCCAACTCCTCCTGTTTCCTTATAGCCTGTGGCATGCTATCTGAGCCTTCCTGCTATGGCTGCTGTAACGCTAACTCATTTGAGGTACAAACCTATTCAGGTTTCCTATTCAGGGCCCTGTTAGGGCTGTGCCTGTATGAGATAAAGAACAGAAACTTGACTTTCTGACACAGAAAAGCATGCCTAAGACATCTCCCTAACCCTTACTACAAAGATCTAGCAGGTGCTGTGTCTATCTGGGCTCAGTGATACTACCTATAGTCTATCACTACAGCGCTTTGCAGTCCTTTGCAGTCCCAGCCTTGCACTTTGTTGAAGCTTTGCAAAAGAATCCTTCAGAAGCAGCTGAGAACTGTCCTCCACTATGCCCATCCCGGAGCAGCCCTGCTGCAAGCAGGGGAGCCCTCACTGGCTTAGTGTTAATGTGACTCAGCCCTGCAGAAAATCTCAGCCAGCGAGCAGAGGTCATTTCCTAACATAGGAGGACACTGGATGCCCAAGCTTCTGCTCCCACAGTTGCTTCCAGTGCCAAGGTGAGATCACCCCACGAAGGTGAGATCACCCCTTGAAGCAAGCATGTGGTGTGGTTCACCTGTGCTGTGTGCCTTGAACACCCTGGCAACTTCTATGGTCACTCACAATGTCTTCAGTAAGTGCCTGAAGGAACGTCAAGGGTCTCATGTAAACATACTGTAACTCACTTCTGGATATATGCTGTGTTCTTAGTATAGGTAGAAAGATTATTAAAAGAACATTTTGTTACGCATGAATGTGCATATAATTATGTGTATACATATACTTATGCACACCTACAGATACACACACACACACATACGTATGCTTACATACATATCCAGTGGTCTAGATGATATATCACAATGAAGATTACAATTCATTAACGATGTGACAAGTTATTCTACTTTTTTTTTTTTACTGTAATGTATTTCTCCTCTCTCCATTTTCTTTTAAATTTGGTCTACTATGTTAAAAAAACCCAAAAACACAAGAGGAAATAGCACATGGAAAAAGGATGAACAAAGAAATGGCATAGTGTCATGAATGACAAGAATGGGAAGGTAGAAATAGGTTCCAAACCAACGCTTTAGGGTCAGACCTTGAGGGATTTAATAGGATGCCCACCCACCTTCAAGAGGCTTTTATTCTCTTCTCCATAAGCACGTAAACCCTGCTGATCTTTATGGAAGATACAGAAGCAGTGGAAATTTGAAGGCCCTCTGCAATGTTGCTGTTCTACCAGGTTATAAACCGTCCCACAATTTCACTGCACACATGGAAGTACATACACACACAGGCATGTACAGCTAACTTAATATTTTTTGCTCGTGGTATGTGGTTTCCATTGCATACCAGAGACCCTTGTGGAGATGGTGATTCAACTTTCTTAACTGTCAGACTTTGCCTTATAAACTTTAAATGCTCTCCCTTTGCCTCAGTTAGTTATAAGGTAACAGCCCAACCCTCCCTATCAACATCATGGGACAACAGTTTTCCTGTTTCTCATACTAACATGCAAGGTCTTTAACCAATTATATCACTTTTACTATGGTATTTCTAACACATGCATATGTTAAACCAAGCATGTGTCCTATACACTTCTCTCATAGGCATGTAATAGGTGTTTCAAGTTCTCCTCATTAATTACATAAAGACTGATGTTACAGAAGGCTGAAGTATGCACAACACTTCCAAAGCTCAAAAAGCCAATACTAATGCATCATCTGAGTATTGTATAGACATAAGTTGTGCCACACACACTGAACAAGGCTTTTGACAGTCACAGGGCCAAGACTAAATCTGTGCCGTTAAATCAAGAATATGGGCACTCTAGGCAGAAGTAAACTCACAGTAGCATAAAATCAGCATTAGCAAGATGAAAAATAAATTACTGCCTACAAGAGAATACGAAGGACATCTCACATGAGCACTGTCTAAACCAGTTGTGGCAGTCTGTAAAGATCTCACTGCCCCTCAGTTGTTCGTTCCCAGTAAAAACGGGGAGGAAATATGGTGGAAGTATTTCACACCTACTTCAGCACAAAGTAGTGGATGAAGAAAACAACGCAGTTCCTTCCATTGTGGGAGTATTCACTCTTAGCTACCAAGCTTCAACAAGCTGCTGGGCTGATGCATTCTCCTTCCACAGGAACAATACTTTCCACCTAGCAGCTAGTTGAGAACTACCCACTAGAGTTTCTGCACTGGTAGAATGATGACCAGTTTACACTGGGGAGATGTGCTCATACTTTGCCAGCATCACTTGCCTGAACAATGCCTCACATGCATTAGGCTGCAGGTCTGGGACAGATGAGGGTGAAATATATACAATGCGGTGTCAAAGTTTGATGTCAGAAATTAAAAAACATAACGCCAGGGAACGTAACACACTGTAAAGCTAGAGAAATAATGGTGAAAAAGAAAAATCTACTCCTTTTTGTGTGTTTTTGGGAGTCGGCTTGGGTTTTCTTGAAAAAACAGTAAAAGAACTTCAAGATACAAGGTTGTCTCCTTGACAACAAGGATGAGCTCCGAGCTGAGGACATGAGCATGTGAATGACTGCATGACATTTTAAAACAGAATATATCATGACCTTGTATTATTCATAAAGGTACTTTTCAAACATTGCTGATTTTGAAAATACATTGCAATTAAATATACTTTCGTGGAAAGAAGAAGTAGTGCTGTTGTTATTATGTTGTGTGCTAAGAAAAAGGGACAGCATCCCTAACGAATGGTATGCGGACACTAGACATGCAAACACAGAAGAAAAGAGATAATTATAACAAGGTTTGTGCAGGGTTTTCCATTTCATCAGTGCTGATCTTTGCTAAAACTGTCAAATGGTCACAAATTGGAAAAAAAAATAAAATAAAAAAACTGATGGAACACCCATTGTTATATTAGGCAATGAAAGATTTACACACCTAATTTTGAACTGAATAAGAGTGCTTTGAAGCAAGCATTAATTTTTCAAGTGTGTTGATCAAATTCAATTTGATTTGAAAAGCCCAAATGTTCTATTTGCATAATTTATTTGGATAGTCTTGATTTTTTTAAAAATCGACTTTACTAGAGCTTTTTTCTAAATCAAAACAAAAGAAAGAAGGAAGGGAAAGAAAACAGTTACAAAGACTAAAAAGTTGGAGAAGGCTAGAATGGATACAAAAACTATGGAGAAAGCAGGAAAAAAGGGAAAGGGGCAAAATACAGAAAGAAAGAGATTTTAAAAAAACAAAGATCAAAAGAAAGAAAAATAAGGAGACGAGAACCCTGATTTCTAACCATCTTTTTCTTCTGTGTGATGAAGCTTGGATGGGTGTCTTCGGCAGGTGCGCCATTTACCAAGACGCTTGAAGAAATTCTCCTCTTCGTCTCGCCCGTTGTCCAGGCCACCTCCTGGCCCCCCTCCTTCCGACAGCTTCACCGCGCTGGTGAACTTCACCTGTGCAAAGAGAGAGGGCTGGGTCAGGCTGTGCCACACCGTTACCTCTGGGTCTTCCTTCCTTAGACGTAGAGCAGCTACAGAAGGGCTGTTAACGCAGTGGATCACCATGGCAACACAAGTGGACCTGCACAGATTTACGTACGCTGAAGCACTTCATCTTTTAAGCTTTCCGCTTAAAGGATTGGTCTTTTGCAAGAGGCTGTAAAGGCACAAAGAAGGAAGGGTAAGTGTGGCCAACAGTGAAACCTTAAGTGCGTTGACAGAGCCTACATTTATCTCTCAGTGAACCAAGGCAGCTGCAGAAGTCCAGTATGAAATTTCCATGGCACTGTGCTCTGAAGACTGCTGGGACCCAGCCTCACTGGCTGCAAGGTCCACGTTTTGTAGAATGTTTCCTTGGAAGGCTAAAACCAGCCAGATCCTGTCCTTCCAAGGTCTCTGCAATCCCGCCTGACACATTTACCTTGGAACTCTGCCTGATGAAAGACAGACGGTCAACAGAGCTGATATCTAGGAGATCTTCCACCCCGTCAGCCAGGCCAGAGAGGGAGGAGCGCTTCAGCCAGTTCCCTGTTGCAGAAGAAGCCACTAAGGACAATTCTGAAAATGCTTCCAAGCAGAATCTATTTATTAGCAATTGCAGCATAGCTCTCCAAAGTGGCCATGAGTATGGGAATGTATGGGAGGTATGGGAAAATGGGAGGAAAGGGGAAGGAACCTTTTTAAGTTGCATGCATTAACTACCACGCAAGGCCAGGTTTTGGGACTTGTAAAGGATATGTTCTTTGTCTATCAAGTGCTATTTGGAATATTTATCTTTTACAGAGAAGAACAATATCTGGGACATTAAGCTACTAGCCTACTACTTTGGAGACCTGGATTCAATATTCTGTTTTGCCACAGATATTCTCTCTTTCCTTTGGCAAATTGCTCACAGTTCCCTTTGCCTCAGTTCCCCATCTCTAAAATGGAGAGGGAGGACTTCCCAGCTTCCCTTGGGAGAATGCACATTATACTGGGACAACCAGGACCTGTGTTGCAGTATTTCTTTAAGGCAGACATATCCCTCCGTGTCTCTCTGCACATGCAATATGTATATAGAATAGGAGGAGACATACATTTACCTATGGGGAGTTTGAGTTTCTTTCGGAGGGAGATGCGTCGGGAACGGGATCGGGAGCGGCGGTCGGTGGTGGTCCCGGAGTGAGCGGTGGTGCACTCGGATGTGTCCTGCTCAGACTGACTGCTGGTATCACTCGCTGCACTCTGCGACTTGAACATCTTCCGCCAGAAATCCTTGCGTCCCAGAACAGCCCCTTGGATTTGCTCATCACTGGGAGAAAAGGGATGTGAAGCGTGAACTGCATTTCAGTGAAGTTTGGATGCGCAGAGGAATGAGCACCCTCCCTCCCCTCCCACAGCCCCCTCCCGACCTCTCTGTTCTTTGAGGTAGTTTCATTTTGAATTCCAAACACACTCCTCTCAGTAGGACATAATCAAGTTTGACAATGTGCTCGATATTGTTCAAGGCACAAAATAACCATATTTTCTACCCTGAGGAGCTTGTCTACTGAACAGGTCACTCCAATTTTTAGTTCCTACACATGAAAAATAGATCTTCTTTAGGTCAAAACGACCCGTGTTGATAAGACCACAATGGTGCTTTCTACAGGCAGATGTACTGGAGAGATCTGGACATCACGATAGGCATTTGTGAGTCACAGTTCTCATTAACACATTGGAATGGGGACAGTGTATTTTGCTGTACTCTTGAGATCTCCCATGGCTGTGGGAAGGCTCAACGCGGAACAGCTCGCTGCGATTCTGCAGAGCAGTAAAGGGCCTTGTGTTATCCTTGCAGTCTCAGCAACAGTGAGACTTTGTGGGCTCAGTTAACGCAGCAGAATACATAATAAAGAGCTCTGGGCCCTTGTGCAAGCAATGCCTTCGCACAGTGCATCTCAAAGCACTTTAACAAGACAGACAGGTATTCAGAGGCACAGAGAGGTTAAATGACTTGTCCAAAGTTGTTTAGGGACCAGTGGCCATTTACAAAATTTTCTAAAATTCTTAGGAGTATTGATTACATTTATTTCAATATTAAATGGCAGAATTCTTTGGACAATAGATACTTCAAACGCACAGTGCCTAACAGCAGGTTAATTTGCTCATTAAGAAAACTGGTGGAGCACCTGTGCTGATAAGGGACATGCAACAATCTTTGGAGACTACATGGCCAAGATAGGTCAGAAATGGGCTGGCTCTTGGGAGGCAGTAAAGGATTAATAACCCTTAGCAAAAACTTGCAAGTTGAAAACTAATAGAATCATCCCACAGAAGTACAAAGAAAGTATGGAGAAAGCAGTGATGACATCTCTGAGGAATTAACACTCTACTAATGGCTATGGTAGAATGCGATACTGACAAATCTACTGCACCAAAATCAGGTTGGATCCAGTTGGCAGCACTGAAAATAGGCATTACCTGGATGTCATCAGCAGTTCCTGAAGTCAAGGCATTTGTTGTACCATCCAAAGAGATAAGCCCTTGCCATCCTGCCCATTTATACTACCCCCGGAAGGAAGCTGCTGGCAATAAACACCACACGAAACAATTCAGTATGTACTTACTGTTCTGGAGTCTGCATTGGGCGGCTCGAGATGTAACTCCGGCATTCATCAGGGGCAGCTGATGCCTGGCCTTTGTCAATGACAACGCTTCCCGCCTCGGATCTATACAGACAAGGTAAATCATCAGCTAAAGCGAATGGATGCCCATTTCATGGTCATCCCATAACTACATGACATGGAAACCAGCACTTCTGAGCAACGAAGCAGCTTTAGAGATGTATGTACCCTCTCTTCAGCAACTTACTACTTCTCTATGTATCACTCATGAAAAAGGTGTCAGCTCTTAGAACCAAATCCAAGGTTTTTAGGAGTTTTCATCTTTGTTAATCCTTCTTCCCAACGTTTTAATATGACAAGCCTCAAAAAACAGAGAAAATTTATTTTTGATAAAGAGGCATGGCAGGATTAGATTTCTTCTGGGACTTGTTTTGCCTATCAGGATTTACCTGTCAGATAAACAACACTAAGGATGTGATGCACATTAAAAGCTATGTCCCCACAGTGTTTGGGGACTGATACTATGCTTCTTACTTCTCTTAACCTTTCCTCCTCCCAGTAGTGTTCTCTTAGGCCTCTTGTATAAGAGGGTTAGAAGTTTTTTCTGCAAATCTTTTACTGTCTCGGTTCATTAAATTTTAAAGGAGACTGCTGCCACAGTACAATTCTGTACATCAGGAACTGACATATGCTATCAAGATAAAACACACAAGCCCTTGGACTTTCTACATTTGTGTTTAGTGCATGTAGTCACACAGCCATATGCAAGTCAGTCATTTGCTTTCTCCCTCCTGGACACCCACCTTTTGCTCCCAGAAGGTTTCGACTCTTGCTCTGTTTCCTCTGGCTTTTTCCCTGGTATTAACTTCTCAGCACTGTCTAAGAGGGCACTGAGTGCCACCCTCCGAAAGACATTCCCATGAGCCTCCTTGATAAACTGGACCAGCTGTCGGATGTCGCAGTACAAGCCCTGAGCAGCAAGACATCACGAAAATGAAAGAATTCAGTCTGCAGTTTGGGAAGAAGCAGTGAGAATCAATAGTGTCTAAGGCACTTCAGCAAGCCATTACTTCCTCCAGCTGCTGTCTGATATACTCTCCGTGTACAGGGTTTGTGTTTTCTGGCTGGGATCAAAAGCTGGAAACTCTATTTACTGCACTCAGAAGAAGCAGACAACGAGGAGCATTACTCCTATGGAACATGCTCTGCAATGGGCTAAAGCAGATGTAGAGGTATCAGAGGTTAAGCCAGCTGCAAGGTGAGGGAGTTGCAAAAATGCCTTCAAGCCTGCTTTATCCTATCATCTAGCCCATAATCTTAAAAGGCATGAAAAAGCTAAATGAAGGGGTGGAGGGGAAAGTAGGGTGAAAAAAATGGCATGTTTTGTTTCAAAACCAGCGGGTGCCTTGGGATTTTTCTTAATTATTTTAGAGCTTTACATCATGGGAAGAGAGTGGAATGACTCACTTATTCGCCAACCTACTCCTACACTCAAGGCTCTTTTTAGTTCTGAACATTCATACACATCTGTGATGTGACAAATCACCTCTATATCTGAGAGCAAGGGGATGGAGGGAACAATTTTACAGGACCTGATTTTTGACCTGTGAACTTTTCTGAAATACCTTGGATTATTCTGAAAATTCCCAGCACAGCCAGTCTTCAACAAAAAGCCCCCAAACAAACAAATACTTGGATCGGATTATTCTGAAAATTCCCAGCACAGCCAGCCTTCAACAAAAAGCCCAACAAACAAATACTTGGATGTGTATACTGATTAAGGCTCTTTTTCATAAGATACTGGACACAAGATTTGATTTCATTATCAGAATGTCTGCAGTAGGGCTAGAGCACAAGAGTGCTTCTTGGTTGCTTCCATGAAAAATCCTAATTTCTGATAATGAAAGAGGTGGTTTGAGATTAGCTGCTAGATTCTGCATCGATTTGGAAGAAGCGAGTTCATGTCATCCATTCGACCGACTGCTCTGGGGGGATAGCAACTAGGCAGCAACCAGCAGCACCATACATTCCTCCAGGTGTTTGGTAAATTGAACTTTTGTCTAAACCTTGGAAAGACCTACAAAATTGCTATTCAGTAGCTTGCATACTCTGCCACTGGTGGGCCATGTCCTTAACCAAGTAAACTGGCTTTCACTTTGCTGAAAGTTGACTTATTCTGGCTGTGGTCTTGATCATTAACCTCTTGCTGCGGTCTTGATCATTAACCTCTTGCTGCAGACTATCCATTTGAAAAAAAACCCCACAGACACTGCTTGAACAGAGAGGAAAACAGAATTCAGCCATCATAAAAGTTGTGCACTCTAAGTGCCCAAGACCCAGGGCAGGCACAACAGGAAGGCATCACATTTACATCATGTTTCAACTGTGACTGCGTAGCTTGCTACGCTCATGGGATTTGGCTAAACTGAATTCTTCACTGTAAAGCCTCACTGGTGACACCCAAGTGAAAAAGTAACTTTGGTAACATGAAATCAAGTGCTTACCAGGTTTTCCGGGCTGTGGAGCTCATGCGTAGTGGAAGCACAGCGAGTGATCAACGACTTGAACATGGCACTCACTATAATACCTTCTACACTCTGGGCTGTAGACTTGTTGTCCACTGTGGTGAAGTTATTCCCAAATCCAGCCTTGTCTGTGAAATTGAAGTACAAGCAAGCCCCCTTGTTAAGAACGATTTAAAAAAAATGGCTTAAAGACACAAGTAAAAAAGGATTGAGACATGAGACAAAGGCAAGTCCCCACCTAATATCCTATGCTCAGTTTTCACAATCCCACCCCACAAAAATAAAGAGAAAGGTAAAATACATAAGAAGGCTGAAATCTTCCCAGGAAGATTTGTAATATGAAAAAGGATTGAAAAGATCAGGACCACTCTGACTTCCTTTTATCCATATCTCTCATTTACAGATGTACAGAATAAGGCATAAAATTTCACAATACCTCCAGCTTTTTCTAAACAGTTCTAAAGAACAAGAGATGTTTGATTAAGCTGAAAAGTGACAACAGTCATGAAAAGAAAATCTTCTGAACTACAGGAATGCTGTTCTTGCAAGGTGCACAAGGAGACCAAGCTCTCAGAAAAAGAATTATACATTTATATGAATAACAAGAAACATTGCAGTTTCATTAGGTGAGAGTAAAGACTTTCAAAAGCTGCATAAGCTGCCATGCTTCAAAGCAGGAGCCAGTCAATAATTGATGAATGCTTGGGAAAACTTCCTATGGGCAGCTTCTTTACAAAAGTCTGCGACACAATTTTTTGATGCTTTCTCTGAAATGCCTGAGATCAGAAGTAGGCTAATAGACTAGTCAGACTCCCTGAGTGCTTCAGAGCTATTCTTACTCTGTGAACAATCATTTCTAACTCTTCTTGCATGCAGCGACCAAGCACAAATGTTTGGTCATTCTAATAGCACCTCTGTCATGGTTTCGGCTGGGATGGGGCTGACTTTTCTTTCTAGCAGCTGGTGTAGTGCAGTGTTTTGGGTCTGGGATGAGAATAGGGCTGGCAGCACACTGGTGGTTTTGGTTGCTGCCAAGCAGTCAAGGTGTTTTCTGCTCATCATGTAGCCCCTCTGCCAGCAAGTAGGCTGGGAGTGCACAAGAAGTTGGGAGGAGACACAGTTGGGACAGCTGATCCCAACTGACCAAAGGGATAATCCATACCATATGACATCAAGCTCAGCGTATAAAGCTGGGGGAAGAAGGAGGAAGGGAAGGACATTTGGAGTTATGACGTTTGTCTTCCCAAGTAACGTTATGTGTGATGGAGCCCTGCTTTCCAGGAGATGGCTGAACACCTGGCTGACGATGGGAAGTAGTGAACAAATTCCTTGTTTTCCAACTCCCCTGACCTGCACTGACCGAGGATACAGTCTGCATATTCTGAAGACAGAATTGTGATATAAATGCATATTCAGACATTGGAATAGGCTGCCCAGGGAGGTGGTTGAGGCACCATCCCTGGAGGTGTTCAAAAGACAGGTTGATGTAGTGCTGGGAGGTATGGTTTAGTGATGGTGATGCTTCTTGTTTGTTGTGTGGGTGTCTATTTTTGTCAGTTAGGTTGACGGTTGGACAAGATGATCTTTAAGGTCCCTTCCAACCTAGAAGATTCTGTGATTCTGTGAAGACAGCAATTCACATTTTTTTTTCTTTTTTAAAGGAAAAGAAAAAGGTGTGGCTTCTTTCTGATGGTACAGTTCAGGAATATTCAAGTGACAGTTTCTAATGACAGTTATACTTACTGTCAGTGACTGGCTCCATGCAGAATCCCAGTAAAGCATGCAGGAAATCCACCACATTGTTGAGAGAATCTCTGTTCACATAATCCCTCATAGTCTGCCGGAACTGCATCTTATCCAGTTTGTACAACTTTGTGAGGCAGTTCTGAGCCTGCAACGAGAGCCATCAAATCACATCACATCAAAGCACATGGTCGAGTTTTGCTAATAAAAGCAGGGTATTTTTTCACTCTTGCTTAGACAGTGCTCTGCTGTGCTTTCTAAAGTAACCTCCCCTAGTAACCAGAAGGTTCTGGTCCTATAACGGTAGACAGGTTTGCCTCTGAAGCAAACAAGAAGTTCAGCACAAGGAGACAGTGCTGAAGGCACCAACGAGGCACAGTACGGGTGCCACTGTTGGGAGGTGGTGGTGAAGTCACTGCCACCCATGTCTCAAGCCTCTACTCCTCTCCCCAACCCCAAGGTAAAACCTCACTGAATATGACTGAAGTAGGAATGTACCACCTCAGCCAAGGCTTATTGCCTTGGTCAAACAGGTTCTAAGCTTCAAGCATCTGATTTTTTGCCTCTGGCTCAGGCCCAACCCATTTGATGCACCTGTACCCAGTGACCAATTTGTATCATGCAAAACATTAGCTTTTATTTAAAAGCTATTAATTGTCAATTTCTTATCACAAAAGTATCCATCCTACTGAGACCCCATGCAGGCTGGAGTTAGAGAATCTGAAATATCAGCTACATGGGAAACATAAACTTTCCTGCTACCTACAACAGTGTGCTTAACTTTCCAGTAAACTCAGACATGTGATTGTCCATGCAGTCAACACAAATGGTGCATGCAAAGCAGTTTGGCCAGACAAACGGACAGGAAATGCAGCAGACTTAGATGTGTATTAGGAAAATTTCTTTCCGTAAAGACCTCAATTCAATGAGTCTGATAAGAACCTTGGCTCCAAGAGAGC
This sequence comes from Calidris pugnax, assembly GCF_001431845.1. Classification (NCBI taxonomy): domain Eukaryota; kingdom Metazoa; phylum Chordata; class Aves; order Charadriiformes; family Scolopacidae; genus Calidris; species Calidris pugnax. Next base: position 466,829 of record NW_015091198.1, on the reverse strand, counting down.
TATCCCTTTATGCATAGGCCTAAATGTTTTGCTGGCTCAGCTCCAACACAACGTAAAAGCCTAAGTGACATTTGATGAATACGGTATATTTTCAACCAGTGCTTTGTGTAGAACCTTCCTACTGTTATCACTAGGAGTCTCTTAACCCATCTTGTCCCACGGTGTCCAGAACTAATGCAACTGCTGCGGGCTCCTCAGTACCCTCCAGCTAGCAGAGGAACAGTGCACGATATAAGGGCAGCCAACCCACCTCTGAGCCATCTAGCTCAGGTCCCAGAACCAAATTGTAGCTCTGTTGGAGTGGCTCAGGATAACCAAAGCCACGGAGAAGCACCTGGCTCCCACCCACACCGTGGATGGGCACAGTGTAAATTCTTATTACAGTCATCAAAAATGCTCCCTGCTGCAAGTACATAAGGTGAGGAGTAGGCACGTGCTGGAGAAAGTCTTTGAAAGGCTCCCGTTTGACAGGCATTGAACTGATCTCAGAAAGTCAAACTCTTCTGGATTGTCAAATGTCTGGGCTACATCCTGAGCACTTTCCATCACTTCATCATGGGCAGAACCAAAAATGTAAGGAATCAGCAGTAACCATCCACCCTGCCCTTCAACAGGGCATGTGTCTTCTACTTCTTTGCAGCTCGCTAACATGCCTGCAAGCACCGTGCACTCCAACTATCAAGAGCTGATGGAGCAGCCCAGCACCAACCAGTCATAATCACCATTAGGAAAGGTGAACGTAAATACACCTCAGACTTCTGGATTCAGATATATTCAAGACAGTTGCACCTCTTGTAAATAGTGTACTCTGTTGGGGTACTGTCAGTGTGAAAAATTACTTACCCCAGCTCACAGAGGGGATCTGCACCCATGTATTTGTTCCTTCCCAGACAACTTAGTCCCTGGGATGCTCAGAAGCACCTTGGGACTCGGGTGCTCTCTTAGCAAGCCCCAGGGGCTGGAAGGTAACACGATAGCTGAAAATCTGCTATGGCTGGGCTGCAACACAGTCTGTGAGCTGGGGCAAAGAGCAACACATTTACTGCCAAAACAGAGAAAGCTACAGAGGGGTCAGACAGCAATCTCAGCAGCTGATGTCAAAAGTACAAGGGGGACGCTTTAATGAGCTTTAGTTCTCTTACATTCTCCCGGAATACCTGGTGTCTCAGGCGATCTCCGGAGAGCCCTCGGTGTCCTTCTCCACAACCATAGGCACAACCCAGGGACTTCACAATTTTAATCAGCATTGTGAGTGCCAGCCTATGGGTGCTGACAGATGGGCCTTCATCCTGAAAGTCACAGAGGGAAAGACGGTGTGAAACCCTGGCACAACTATTGGCATTTTGCTAGCATTTTACTTTTAACAAATTGCTGTCCCTTTCTCCTCTCAGACACTCCATTACTGAGTTGTTACTCTTGAAATCTTTACTCCAATCTTTTTTCAAGTTTAGAGACCAGCCCTCTCCCTTTCATCTCCCCTCAAAAAGTCATGCTATAAATGTGAAGCCCCCTACATGCTGCTATGAACACCATTCGGCACTTCAAAAAATTCCTCTAAAAAACAGAGAGCTAGCCTGCTTGAGCATCTTTATAAAATGTCTTAGGTATTATGATACTATGAGTTGCAACTTTGGAGGTCAGCAACACCATCTCTTGGCCAATTCTCACAGCAATACTGAAAAATTTATGATTTCTGGACACCAAAGAAAACAAACTCTGCTCACACACTGGATTCTGTTTTTCCCTATAAGCTATGAATAATAAACCTGAAAAAAAATACCATTGTGATCGAGGGTTTCAGGCACTTCAACAAGATATTGAAAATGCCCATGCAAGGCTCAAAAACTTGGCTGCTTAATTGGAGTATGTACAGTGCTTGAATTCTCGTATTTCTTCGGTGGAACTCCAAGTGAGCACCAGAACAAAACAAATTAATTTCTCATTGTGGTGCAAAAAAAGGAGGGAAAAGAGAAGGGCAGTTGCATATACATCCATATTCAATCTTAACAGATCTTACACTACATTCAGAAATTGTATAAAGGGAAGCAAGACAAACCTTTTCTTGTTTCTTGTCATTCTTCTCGTATGGCCCTCCTCCTCCTCCACCACCTCCATCACTTCCACCTCCACCTCCTCCACCACTTCCACCACCTCCTTCTTCTCCTCCATCTCCAGCTCCACTTACTGGAGGAGGCCCAAATCCACAAGCTGAACCACCAGAAGCAGCCCCTTTGAGCTGGAAGGATCCTTCACTTGGTCTTTTTTCAGGGGCCTCATTTTCTTTGTTCTCACTCTTCCTCCGAACCTTCTCCACACAGGGCACCACACCAAGCTGAAGTAAGCACTCCACAATGTTCAGGGCCACATCGCAAATCCGGGAACTGATGTCATGGTTCAGGACCAAGTAAACAGCCTTCAGGACCACCTAGGAGATTCAAACATCAAATTTAAAGTCCCAGTTCTTTTCTCTCCTAGTACTATGTAGTGCCTGGAAATTCTAGTCACAGACCAGAGACTCATTACAGCAGGCACAGTACAAACTCAGAATGACGTACACACAATCTTCAACCCCAAGAGCCTACAGTCTAGGTGTAAGACAAGGAATCACAGGCTGGGCACAGTCAGGCAGAAAAGGAAACCATGAGATGACATCTGTGAGCCTGAGAACACTGCTTCAAGTGCACCAGGAGCTGTCAAGTCATTAAGAGGAATGCAGAAAAGGTGAGTTTTAAGGTGCCATTAGAAGGAAGGTGCTATTCAGTTTTATACTATTTTATAGGGAACTTGGTGCATGCCCAAGGAACACAGCCATTAAATCACACTGCTTGAGATTTGATGTGTGCATTCCACATGCACATGCTCTCCTTGCAAGGAGTAATAGGAGTTGCAGTATCTCAGAGGAGACGTTTTATGATATGCACAAATGTATCTGACTGACCTTTATGTACTGCTGAGAGAAGTCATATAAAGAGGTGGAGGAAAAGCCCATCAAACCCCTGATCTCAATGGTACAGCTATATTGACAGAAGAGGGACCTGGCTTTCCTCATTCCTTGCCAATTACCGAGAGATCCAGCATGCCGTTCTTGTGGACAAAGTTGTTGGTTCCATCAATGTGATCCGTATCCTCCAAGCAACTGTAATTGATGCAGGAGTCTGTCAGGCTTCGTGGGAGGTTGGCACACGCCAGTGGCTCATGGGGCATCTCAGGGATGGGCACCTGGTTGCAAAGCTTCCTCATGTGCTCACTGAAGAAATCAGCGTAGCCCACATTGAATGAGGCCAGGGTAGTGTTGAAGGTGGCCACAGTGATGGTGGAGATCTGGGACCGCACTGCAGGGAGGAAAATGGCTACCTGTAAATTTCCATCTCTAGAGTCATGAAATGGCAAACTGAGGCTGTGGTTGTTTACATAAAAGGAGTAGCTCTGAATGCAGCCTGTAATGATGGAAGACAAGACATATTCCTAGTTCCTATCACGGGTACAGGGATGAAAGCATAAACTCATTTCTTCCTTTAAGCCAGTGTAAATTAGAACAACTCCAAGCTTGCTCTCGCAGTACAGCTCCATGGCAGCTTAAGTTGATCTCAGTCAACTGGGCAGGTAAGTAGATCAGGGACCCCAGCCAGCCTAAATCTAATCCAAAAGTGGGATTAAATTTTGGCTAGCTTTTCTCCCTGTATTGGTCCAGTCCCTGTTCTTAAAAACAACACTGCCCCTGCAAGGGAAAGAGGAAGGACTCTGCAGCGACATGCAGGAGTGAAGGCAAGGTAACAGCAGCACCAGTTTGGAACAGCTTTCTAAGTCACACCAGTTTGAAATATTTCATCACACCAGTTGAAAAAAATGGAGCAGTATGTTCGTAACAGTCCTGTGACAGTCTAAACCATCTCCAAAATACAAAGCTGAATGATGAGAAAGGCAATGTGGTGTCTAAGCTCACCAGTACTCAGAGGAGGGACCTCATGACATAGCCAAGCTTAATTTTAAATTGGTTAGCTCAGGGAGTGACAGCATTTTGGCTACAAAATGCCAATTTTTATCAAGGATTCACCATGTTTTTACAACTCATGCTGAACTCCAGGACACGATGCTAATGATTTCCCACACTTAGTGCCTTGTAAGTAGGTTTATACACCCCGTAGTGTAGAAAGACCCTATGCGTCCCACACTGTTGATTCAACCACCTTCTGCCAGACAGTACAGTAATAAGGGAATGGAATAATAAAGGATCTCAACCTAAGGCTATTTAATGTGTTCTAATTAATAAAATAATGTACATCTAATAAGAATCTGCAAGCACTGACTCAGTGATAGACTGGTTATATCACACAAATAACTTGTCAGAGTGGTGACTACATTCCCTTATAGCCTATGAAGCCCTGCCAGCACTGACGTAGCACTACTTAACAGGAGACATTTTCTAGAGCTGGTAACAATACCTTGAACTAGGCTACAATTTGGTCAATGATCAGGGCAGGAATTAGCCACCTGTAATCACAGGATGACTTGCTAGCAAGTCTGACTTTTTAATGGCATTCACTGAAATTTGCATGGTGAAGATAACAATAAAGATTGAATCAGGACATTTTGTTCCTGATGATTATCCAAGGGTAGCTATTTTTTGTTTCACTTAGGTTTTGCTTAGTTTGTTTTGAAATGGGTAGCAAAAATCCATATCCAAACCCTACATAAAGTAACTTTTCCTGTGTTGTATCTTTATTTCATTGTCACTGACAGGGCTGACTGCTGGATGGGACCCACAGAAGCAGGGAAGGAAGACTAAAGACTTCATTTACATCCATGGATCTTTGAGAACTCCACGGCTACAGCACACATCACGTGAGTGAATCTGCAGCCTCCTGGGTAAGCTGCCTGACAGCTTGTGCAGAGACAGACTGTGCCCTGCTCCGTGGGGTGTAATATCCTGTTCCCTCATCAAGGTTTAAGGGTTGCACTTGCCACAATTAAGGCCCAATTTCTACGACCATGTTTTGCCAGTAGCACTATGCATGAGGGAGTAAACAAATTCCCTGTGTTCAGGCAGAGCCAGCACAGTGCTCTGGTGCAAACAGCCCTGCTGACAGAAGAGAGCTTTCCTCTGCTTGGCTAATGTTGTTTGATAAAGGTGGTGTTGCCCTGCCAATAGAAAGGCTCCTCCTCCTGGAGCAGACTTCATCCCACCAGAGGGTCTCCCATTGTGGTCACACTGTCATTGCTATTTCTGCAGATGACTCCAAGACAGATGGATCCCATCTGTCCCATCAAGTAAATTTTAAATGCAGGCTTCTGTTTGGAATGAGGGGAATTAAGAAAAAAGTGTGATTCTGAGCACAACCCAGAAGTTGGGGAACTGTGAAGAAAAAGTGTGATTCTGAGCACAACCCAGAAGCTGGGGAGTATGAAAGGGCATTAAATACCAGATGATTCCCCATGAAAACACTAAAGTTAATAATACCAAGTTTCTGCCCAAACTTCTATGGTAAGGAGAAAAAACCCCAAGCTCTGAATTCTCCCTGCTGATGGCTACCAATTTTTTTGACAAAGTGCAGCACATAAACATGAAAGGTTTGGAACACTTTCCTACACAGAACAAAAAAAAACCTCAAGTGACGCGGGGAGGGGAAAAAAAAAAGGAAAAAATGATTAGTCATATACTCATCAATGAAAGCAGTAACAGTTCCGCAGCTTCTTGGAGTAGAGTGAAATGTTTCATTCCTGATGTGTTAAATTTACCTTCCTTGACTGTGTTCTCTCCGTGGCTGTTTGAGTGGTCAGGCAGATCAGAGACCAGGGTGTGATGAGAGTGTGAATGCCTGGCGCTCAGGCTCTCCATCTCCGTGGCCGTGTCAGAGCTCCCACGCCTGGTAAACTTTCCTAGGGTGAACAATAAATGGATATTTAGGGTGCTTGGAGGCAAAAGACAGTAACTGAGGTTAGAAATCGAAGGACTGGAGTTAGCAGAAGTCAAGGCCTTCCAGAAGCAGAACCAAACATTATAGTGGGATATCCTGCAGAGGTTCATTGACATAAAGACAGAAATGTACAAACTCTCTGCAAGGCTCTTCCCCTCAGCACATACTGATTTAGCTGACACCCAAATTGTCACCCTCCAGGTTCAGGGAAATAAGACTGATCAGCACTGAAAAACTGCCTTTGGGGTAAGCTATAGGAATTTGTTTTTTTCTCCCCTATTCCAAAATAAATAGGTATATTAGGATGGGCAGTGTTAAAGCAAAGGATCTGTTCACCATCAGGTCTGAAATATACGATTTTGCCAAGATATCAGAATGAAAGAACTGTAGGTTAAGCCAGGACAAGTATCTGGATCCCCTGAGATCAAAATTTAACAAACTTCTCAAGCTACTGAAGATATGGGAAAGAGGTTTTGGAGACTGTTTGCTATTCTTGTAGAAATCTGGAGTGTTTGTCTATTAACCATTGACAAAACACATGTGAATCTTGTCCTGTGTTCCAAAGAGGGACATGCTTACCAAATGATGCCATCTAAGCCAGTGAAAGCAAGACGACCCTGGCATTGCCTTAAGCAATCATTTTGCCGCTTATCATCTCCAAGAAAGGGTGTCAGGACAAAAACCTATGACATTAGGAATAAGTTTGTGAAACAGACACAATGCCTAGATGCTGTTCAGTGAACCTGGATGCTTGAAGGAGCCAATATTGAGATTTAAACACTGTATCTTTGCAATATCAATACAGTGTAAGCCTCACTATCTGACACAATACTCTATTTATCTCCTATCCACTTGAGGAAGACTGTGAATGTTTTTTGCCATACTCCCAATGACCATGTGGCTGCCTCTCTGGAGATTTCTTTTTAAAAAAAGAGGATGCAACCATTCCTTGCACCTATTTTAAGATGCAGTTGTGCAACGCTTGCTGCCACTCAGTGCAAGTGTATTGAAGTGGTACAGACGTGACTAGAGGTTGCTACAGGAGCTGTTATTCCAGTAAAGATGGTAGTTTCCAGACAAAAAGTGAACTAAAGCATAAGTCATTCAAGGTCTGCTGTCAGCAGTCAGCACAGTTGCCACTTCTACAAACAGGAGCGAAATGCTGCAAACAGAGCCAAGGACATAAGATGGCAATAGGATGGATGAAGAAATAAAGAGCCTCTGTTGCTCCCCGAATGTTCAGAACAGGAATGACACGGAACTCAGAGCCAAGGACATAAGATGGCAATAGGATAAAGAAATAAAGAGCCTCTGTTGCTCCCCAAATGTTCAGAACAGGACTGACACAAAACGTGGGCCAGAGATAGCAATATCTCACCTAATATGGTGGTTTGCCACCCTCCTCTCTCAATGCCACGCCGGTCCTCTCCGATTCCAGAGAAACTGCCGAAGGAGAAGGTGCTGCGAGTGGGTGAGACATCCAAATGGTCCTCATGGAGGAGGAAGGGCACCCCCATCCTTCGTTGCCGCTTCTTCCCAGTGTGGTGGTGTGCAACGCTTGCTGCCACTCAGTGCAAGTGTATTGAAGTGGTACAGACGTGACTAGAGGTTGCTACAGGAGCTGTTATTCCAGTAAAGATGGTAGTTTCCAGACAAAAAGTGAACTAAAGCATAAGTCATTCAAGGTCTGCTGTCAGCAGTCAGCACAGTTGCCACTTCTACAAACAGGAGCGAAATGCTGCAAACAGAGCCAAGGACATAAGATGGCAATAGGATGGATGAAGAAATAAAGAGCCTCTGTTGCTCCCCGAATGTTCAGAACAGGAATGACACGGAACTTGGGCCAGAGATAGCAATATCTCACCTAATATGGTGGTTTGCCACCCTCCTCTCTCAATGCCACGCCGGTCCTCTCCGATTCCAGAGAAACTGCCGAAGGAGAAGGTGCTGCGAGTGGGTGAGACATCCAAATGGTCCTCATGGAGGAGGAAGGGCACCCCCATCCTTCGTTGCCGCTTCTTCCCAGTGTGGTGGAAGGGAATTGACCCTTTGCGCTCACGCTCCCTGTCCTCTTTGCGGCTCTTGAACTGCAGGAGGAAGAGGAGCAAATACAAGAGCTGGTAGAGGCTTCGAAGCGAGGCAAACTACCATTGGGGGGAAAAAGACAGCACAGATGTGTGGCCCAAGTGCAACCTTCCACTCTGAGCTTTTTATCTTGGCCATTTACCGTGATAGCAACTATCTGCACTCTGGGACCATGTGAGTATTTAAAGAAATTCAGTCTTGCACTTTATGACGTTCTCAGACCTTGAGCTAGACTTGTAGAATCCACAAAACTCTGCTCAGTATCTCGGATGGTACTTGGATTTTACCTCTTCATGAGATAAAAACATCAGAAAAACTCACCAAATTAGCTGGAACTGCAGTGAGCAGAAGCACTTAAAAATCAGCACTGTTTGAGTACCCTCCCCTCATGCAGTTTCAGTGGGACAGTTATTTCTATAAAGATTTCAGTATTGTGTTTGGAATACGCATATAAAAAACACATAAACATATGTAATAACACACAGAGACACTTCCAATGAAGAGAGATGTCAATCTCATGTATGGCATGAATGTATAACCCAAGCAGACCTTCAGCTGCTACTCAGCAGGACACTGAGGTGCTGAATCATAGGTAAATTAAAGCACAATTTTATTCTACTCACCTTTTTGAAGATGTTCATCCCCAAATCTGTGGAGAGATCTGGAACTGCTGGTCTACGCAAGTTGGTGAGTGAAACCTTGGAAAATGCCTCTGTGCTTAGTGATTTTTCTTCCTCATTACATTTCATTGTAAGATCCTGCAGTTCCCAATAGAAGACAGTAAGCACAAGGAGAAATAGAGGATAATCAGCTTAAAAAAAAAAAAAAAGAAAAAGAGGCTATACAGCTTAAAAAAAAAAAAAAAAGAAAAAGAGGCTACTTCCAAGAGCTGTCATAGGAGGACTGTAGAGAAAAAGGACCTTCAATTAATTACACAAAACACTATTCGCACATTTAAAGAAAAACAAATGAACAAACAAAAACCAAACCAAATTCAGAAACTTCCATAATTATTGATCTTGTCTAACATTTCTGTCACCACAGAAAAAACCACCACACATTGCACTGCACTGCCCCAGAAAGCCTCAGGCATTGCTGTCAGTGTGGTCTGGTGGCACAGAAGACTCTGTTCTCTTCTACTCTGATTCTGATCCCAGGTGTGACTCTGGGTAGCTGATGATCTTCTTGAGGCCTTGGTTTACATTTATGAGCAATCACAATGGCTAGCTTTTTTGAAGCTTTTTATTGAAGGTCTAAGAGAATATGGCCTTAATAACACATGGCCTTAAACATGTATTTTGGAACTGAACTGCAATAAGCAGCACTTCCCCTTCAAGGGACTTGATTTGTAAAAAAATGATTTACTCACTAAAGAAACCTACGACTTCTGCATCAGTAAGCATCCTTCACTTGTCATAACAGTGCTCCAAGATCAATCATAGTTCTCGTCATAGTTTATATTTGTGAAAGCCCCTATAGCTGTAGCAGAGGATGTCCCGTGACAGTGAACACCTTGAGACTGATTTACCGACAGTTCAGTAGAGGGCACTCCACCCCACTGCTGCACTGAGCCACACACCTTACAGCTGCCTGCTCTAAAAGAAAGCCTTTGCTACAAAAGGTGGCATAAGCTCAGCTCCTGGCCATCTGTTCTCATTAAAGATCTGATGCCACTTTTCACGAGGTGTTTGTGCAGCTGACCTGACCAAATTCCCTCAGGATAATTTTCTTCTGCCTAAATATCAGCTTGTTTCCAATGGAGATGCTCTTTACCCTCACTCCCCCATCAGAAAGCTTGTGCTAAACAACTGGGTCACGTTAAAATACCTTTTTGCCTTCAATCCAGATATGCCAACGACAGATTAAGAGACTTCTATGGTATAGGGGATTTAGATTCTGGCTAGCAAGATTGTGTATTGTGAGGTCTGCAATACACAAGTATGCAGTTTTATACACATAAAGGTCCAGCAGGAGTCGGTGACAGCTTTGCAGCTGCAGTCTTAAGTACCAGGTACCGTGTTTCAGTTCCTGGGCTACTGGAGACCACACATTCTTCAGAGACTTTTCAGACTAATCAGACTATCCTTGAATCCTTCCATTTATTTTATCAACACAAGAACGAAGGAGACCCACAACAGAAAGATTCCTCTTTGTAGCTGCTTTCAGTCTTATTCAGTCAAGGTATGCTTCTAAACCATTTTGCATATATGACTAAAAATTTGGGAGAGGAGTCATCTGTAAAACCCAATAGACAGCAAAGCAGGATTCAACCCCAGGTGCTTTCAATAGTGAGGCCAGCAAGTACTTCATGTGTCTTGGTTCTCAGCTTTCACAGCTCTCTGGCCTCTTCTGGCTGGAAAACATCGTACAAATTTATTTTAGATTGATTATCTTTGTCCTTTAGTTACTGAATCAATGTTTTATTAGGTGGCTTATGGTTACCAGATAGACAGAGTGAGGGTCAGGACCTACTGTGATACAAGCCATACAAACACACAGAAAGATACAGTCCCAGTTCTGAAATCCATTTATGGCAGGTATCAAGCACCAAATTACAGAATCACCTTAAATGTAGAATGTGGTATAGGATGTATTTCGATGAATCAAGCTAGCACTCCTGTTGGAGACTGGTTAAAAACGTGGCTATTCTGTGCAGTAGGCTACGTGGTAATTATGATATGCACAAGATGGGTAAGAAAGCAAAATAGTTCTGGGTCTGCTACTCTAGATTTTGTTGTTTCTGTTTTCTACTGCCTTCATTCTGCATGACTGTATCGCTACCAGCTCATTAGTACTTCTCTCAACAAGATATTACACTCGAGGCTCTTGGCTGTGTATCAGCATTGCAGTGAGCACTACAGCTGCATTGGTCTCATGCTTAATTTAAGCTTTGGCTCTTTGCCCCTGCAATGTTAGTGCGAGACTATAGAGGTTTGTGAGCTTCCAAAGGTTTAATTTCCTACACCTGTCCTTATACCAAATTAACTGCATACAGGTGCAATGCAGTTCTCATTTAGCACGTGTTGCCAGGTTCGAAAGATGTTTAGACTAAAGCCACTTTCTAGAGGAAGCTAGTATTGATTTTATTTATGCTCCATCCAGTATCCCTTTTGCTATGCAACAAAGAGTGCTGCACTGAATCTTCTTCTGCTTTGCTGCTCAGTTTACCAGGCAATACACAGAGCATCTTTTTCATGTTCTCTCCATCCCAACTCCTTTAGCCCAAGCTTATATTTGAAATATGATTTCAGGCAGACAGAAAACAAGAATAAGTGTGAGAGTTTTGCTGAGGCTTAGGGAGGTGCAGGAAGTTACCCTGTTAAACTGCACAACAATAGAAAGAATGTGGATTTACCAGAAAAATCTACTGGTCCCTGATGTGATTTGCAGCAGCTGGTTTTGTCTTTAATCAGTTTCTGCCTGCCACTTTATCCTGCTGAAACACAGAGTGCTGATATCTTTGAGAACTTATTGATCAACCCAAACTGATGGCATTGCATTAGGAATTTAAGATGTAGAACAAAGAAAGCAGGCTTTACCCGTATCCCTGTGTTGGATGAGCTGGTGAAGTCTCAGCATACAACCCCTTGTGTTGATAGAAAGAAATGACAAATCCTAGCCCTCTGGAGGTGGCATTCTCTCCTCTGACTAGCAGAGAACCTCGAGTGATGAGAGTCTGACTATAAGAACAGCAGTTCTACATTTGTCTGGGACAAAACAGAGCCTAGGTGTGTCTGTGCATTGCAAAGATTTCAGTCCTCAGAGTTGTAAAGAAGGGGGCAATAGCTGAGACTTCTGCTGCATGGAAGACCGTTTCACCTCCTCCATCACAGCTGTTCTGTGCAACAAATTGGAAACCTTTTTAAACAGGATTCCAATTTGATGAAGTACAGTAAAAATACACAGGACTGACACAGAGGTTACCAAAAGCAATCAAACCTCGCCCTAGAGGGAAGAACGCCCTGGACAGAGTCCTCACATTAACAGCTAGAAAGTACCCAGTGGAATTGCCAAATGGGTTTAACAGAAAAATGTTAGTGAAGAGCAATTGAGGAAAGGAATCTTCTGCAAGAGAAACAGCCTGGAAAAGCAAGAAATAGCCAAGTGTGTGAAAGGAGAGAAGTGTTTCACTGTATAGAGAAGAACCAGCACAACGTTAGTGCAAAACAGTGTCTGTAGAGGACAACCCCATTCATGTTGCCACCATGCTGAGAACCACTGGCTGCACTCTCTGTTACACTCGTAGATAAACTCATTAATGTGCAAAATAACCTGGCTGTTATGAGCAAAGGCAAAGGGACAGTATATGCATGGAAACAGTGGACCACATCAACAGCATTATCTCCCAGTTCTCCATCCAGGAGATGATATTAAAGAGGATTTTCTGTACATGCACAGCAATCCTATAAAATCCCCTTGCAAAGGTAGATTTAGACTGAATAGTAATTTATATCACCTAGCCTTTATGGAGATATGTTAAGCTTCTACAGGGATGAAACAGGCAACATTTTATAGAAATTACACTAAAGCATAACACAGTTTAAACAATACTGCTGCTGCTGAGCCCTTAAAACCACAAGTAACCACCAGCCCTCACAAAAATCATTAAAAATGGCTATAAAATCCTGAGATTTTAAAAGCACAGTACTAATATTTACATCGTTTATTTTTGTCTTCTGGCTTATCAGCATCTGGGCTGTAGAGGAGACAAGATATTTCACCCTTCTCCCTTATAAAATGACAGGTCAAAGACTGCCAGAGCTCTACTATACTGAAAGTAAGGATTTTAGAAAGAAAAAAAAAAAACCCACCCAAAATTCTGAGCTCTGACTCAAAAAAGACATTTGACAGCATTAACAAAAAATAGAGCCTTTTACTTGAGGTATGTCATGAAATTGGATTGCAAAAATAGAATTAAATTAATTTAATCTGTATTAAATTTTGTTAGGCAGTTCCATCAATGTAGTAAACCAGAATTTGCTGTTAAAAGCCCACATGACAGGAAAAGAATGCACAACCTAAAAGTAGCACAAATCAAGGAGATTAACTGAAATGCAGCAGCATCCCCTTTTTATCCCTGGAACAACAGTGAGCTACCCAAAAGAAAAAACATTTAACCTCCAACACAAAGATCTTTACTGCACCAAGGCCAGGAGTTCCTTTTCCAGCAAAACAGGGAGCAAATCTTGACACCTATTAGGACAGTTTGTCTACTGAGGTTTTGTTGACAAATACCAAGGTAAAAACTATGCAATCAGAGTAACAGCAGGAGAAGAGGTAACAGCGTGGAGGGCTTTTGCTCGCTGTCACTGTTTGCAAAGTCTGCTCCAGTATTTTAACCCAGGTTTAACTCCAGGTGCCTGGAGTGTGCGTTGCAATTCCTTTTTCTCTCTTTTGAGGGGTTACACCAAAGCTCAGTGAGTCCTGAGCATTCCACTGTAACACAAAAGCAGTCTGATTTCTTCTGACAACTACATTAGTATGTTCTCACATTAAAAAAAGAACATTATCACAGTTCACCCTAGATTAATTATCCCAAATTAACCCTCAAGCTTTCAGCAGTCACCTGACTCTATGCATCAGCTTCTGCCTCCAAAACCCTCATCATTCTCAGGGTTCTCTTTCTGAATGGATGCACGTATCTGACCTCTGGGCAGTTTATCCAACACCAAACCTATGCTTTTCACTGGTTGCCCAGCCACCTCTTCCCAGCATCACCAGAAAACTTGCTATTTTCTTACTGGTGACAACTGCTCACCTGAGTTTTGTGGGTATTCACCAGAGAGGGTGCAGCAGCCACCATGGAGCTGCTGCGAGGTCTTGGTAAAGGGGTGATGTCTGGCTCAGGTGGTTTCTCTGGCTTTTCCTGTAGCATATGCCTCAGCCTCTGCAGGTAGTACATCAGTGACCACTGCGTGCCCTCCTCAGACCAGTGTGGCTGCAGCAGGCAGCGCAGCACTGCCACATCGAAGTACGTGGCATAGCGAGACCTCTGGCATGGTGGGATCACCAAGGACACCCTGTTCCAAAAAGCAAGAGTAGAAACGTTAGTCATCAGGCTCCTTAGTCCTTCAGCTCTCTGAATAAAGAGCCACTCGATGACCTGTCAAGTTTGTATGTTCAACAGTTCTTAAGGGGTCACTCTTGATACCGTAGAGTTTTCTTTGATAGCTGGAAACCAGTTATGTACTAGCATACATGATGGTCCACACCACAAAAACCCAAAAGCTCTACTAAGAGGACTAAAATTTAGCCAGTCATCAAGAGCTGTAAGCCATTCTGATTCTACTGCCATCTGCAGAATTCACCAGGAGGTACACACAGCTGTGCCTGCTTGAGCTTGCAGGGCCATTCAACACCAACCCTTTGGGACTAAGGCCCTGACTGAAAACAATTGCTGGAGACAGGTAAGTGGATATTTAGCTTTCAGCTCCCTAGGGAACTCGGGTCCATGCTTTGTTAAGTGTTTTCTTGGATAGGGTTACTTTCTTAAACCGTGGTCTGAAGGTAAGACTCCAGCACCTGTGCTAACTGAATAATTTGTTCAGCTGGAAAAAGACAACCCTTGAGCTCTGCTCTTCAGATACTAGTAATATATATTTAGGAATGGTTTACATTTTGTACACCAGGCCTTACTTAAGAAGGAGCACGCAGGGCAACTAAGTTAGTTAACCCTTTAAGCCAATTAAATTGACTCTTATACAAGTAAAAGTTAATGTTATGGACACTCTTTGCCAAGGTGTGATAGAGAAAAGGACCATTTTAAGCCTTCATTATGATTTTCCTGCCTTCCAGTTGGTGTCATTTCCTGATGGGTTTTAGTACGGAATTTCCTAAGTATTGTAGACCTTAGTGTACAAAAGCAAGATGTCTGTACTAAGCCTCAGAAATGCAACGCCAGAGATTTCAGATTTCAAAGGGATCATATCTGTTTTCAGAGCCAATCTCACTGCAATAAAATGCTCCAACTTTCTTATTATTTGTTTTTTACACCACTTCTCTCCCAGTCATGTACAACTGGTCTGACCTACTCTCGGTGCATTCACTAGCTGTTAGGAGACAGTATGTCAGAGAAGAAGCAGTGAAAGGAATGAGAATCGCACGGCAAAAGAAGGTGTGAAATGCTGGGGGTGGGGCAGGAACTCTGGAGAGCTATTTTCACTTTTTTTTTTTTGCCTGTGGAAGTACACAATTCGAGTGTTTCCACTCAGTGCCTTAGAAACACGCCTCCATGAACTGAGTACTTCCGTGATTTTGGATTCTATAAAAATCAACAGCACTTCCATGAATCATATTCTCAGGCATTTGGAAACCACCAAACAACAAATATTTTGTTGTGACCGAACATCAACTATTTATTTTTTTTTAAAACCATTTATATTATCAGTTCTGCTAAACAGCATGCAAACAGCCCTGGCAGGACACCCCCACCTCCAGCTGGCTACCACCATATTCTGAACAGAGGTGTTCAAAGCCACAGTCCAGCAAAGCTTTAGGGAACAAGTGGCAATACTGCTCTGCTGGATCACTGCCCAGGGCCACAAACCTGCCCTGTGCATCCAAGGCAGATATAGGAATGGCAAAGGAGAAAGAAGCCTGCAGTGAACGTTGACACCACTTGGAACGACGTGAACACTCTTGGAAACGGGGTGGCAGGAGGCAAGGCTGGGCTTGGAGCAATGTGTGCATCTAGAACTCAAACCTGCAGGGGCTGGTTTGCTGCCAGTCCCACAGGCCAACGATGAAGGCACCAGCCCGTCTGTGTCAGCATATGTCACTGTATGCAACCTATAGATTCAATCCTTCTCCCCTAGTGCTGGAGTGAAGGTAAAAATGTTCTAAGTTTGAGGATTTCAAAATAAGCTGTTATATAAACCTGAAAAACTGAATTAGGAGGGAGAAAATAATGATAAATGGAAACAGACTATAAAGTTTTCTCCATAAACCTGACATGAAGGCTGCTTTTGTCACAGTTGAGACTGTGTCACACAGATGCAGCCTGTAAAAAATAAAGATATCTGGGATACTCAAAGCATCCCAGCAAAGAAAATAAAGCCCATCACCTCAATAGCAATTGTAAAGGATGATGCACTGCTGCTTGGTCACTTTGTAGGACCCAGATCAGTGTCTGAGTCTAAACAGTCCTTCATGCTCCCCTGTATGTGACATAGGCAAACCCGAGGCACAACACTTGCTTGGAGCAAGGCATATGTAGGACCCAGATCAGTGTCTGAGTCTAAATAGTCCTTCATGCCCCCCTGTATGTGACATAGGCAAACCCAAGGCACAACACAGCTTGGAGCAAGGCATGTTCTCCTTATGAAATACCTGTCATTAAAGTCCTTCCTGCAAAGTCTATTTCCCAGGCAGTGTGTTCGAGACAGCAGCAGGATAAAGGGCTGTGGCTTTATTTGCTCCAGTGTTAAACTGTATCGCCCGTAAATGGAGATTTTCACGGAGTGGAGCAGGGATAATTAGCCAGGATCACAGGAACAAGCCATTTGCTCAAGGAGTGTCTGAGGCACCAGAAATTAAACTCTGTGCTTCATACAGAAGGAAACCTAGTGTTTGGCTAATCAGCTCTTGGTTGCCTGTGACTGCAGGGAGAGTGGAAAGGCAGCCTTCCTTCAACCCCTGCCCAAGGACAAAGGAATACTGCGGCTGTTGGTAAGTAGAGTAAACAACATTTGTTCCCCAGTTGTCTGTTGCTTGGCAACCAAAGCTCCCTGTACAGTTTTAACTGATCAATGAGTCCTGCAAATGAGGAGACATAATGATGCTCTCTTCAAAGCCTGTCTGAAGCTTCATCCCCATAGCAACCACCAGACCCGGCTTGACAAATTGATCACCTGATGCTGTCTTCTTAAAAGGCTGCTTATTTTTTTATAGCTGGGCGCTCTCTGAGCAGTAGTGTTCACACACAGAAAGGCACTTCTGTCTCCAGCTTCAGTTTTACTGGCTCACATTAATACAAATTAAATAAAGACCCAGAACTGACAGCAGCCTTGACACAAAATCCTGAGGGAAGCCTCCTGATGGGATCAGAACCCTAGAGAACAGTTTTGCCCTTTCCACCAGTGAAAGGCTGCATCAACCCCCTTTTTGAGAAATCAGAGCCGTTCCTACATTACGTCCAGAATCCCATTCCATCCCACACTTCTTCTGTCTCTGTAATGAAGCAACTTCTTAAAACACTGCAGTGTTTTGGATATGACATTTCCCAAAAGAGATAAGCAACAGGACCAAAATTTTGAGGAGGAGTTTAAGTGACACTCCTAAATCTATAGAGACCTAAAGATATAGCTAGGCTTCTCCCCAACTCCACCCCCTGAAAACACTCATCAGCTTCATTTACTTTGCGGTATTACTGAAAGAAGACACAAATTTGATCAGAAGGAAGCCAGAAAAGGTATCAG
Organism: Calidris pugnax; assembly: GCF_001431845.1. Lineage (NCBI taxonomy): Eukaryota > Metazoa > Chordata > Aves > Charadriiformes > Scolopacidae > Calidris > Calidris pugnax. Next base: position 449,413 of record NW_015091198.1, on the reverse strand, counting down.
CTGCCTGAAGAGGGTTGAACCTGCATGTCATTTGTTAGTGTCTTTAATTATAAGCAACCGACATATTAGAAAAGACCAAAGAAACTGTCCCACCAAGCCAGCTAGAAATTTTTCCAATGAAGGTGGTATTAAATATTAAGTATCGACACCTTGTTCATCACCCAGAACAGAGATTTGTTAAACTGGGAGTTTGAGATAAACATCCAGCACCCTCGGTGTGTACAGGCAACAGCAGATTCAAGATAAAGGACTTCTGTGACTTCCCACCATTGAGTCACACCAGCCTGACTTTTGTACCTGGGATGGGTGGTACCTCTCTCCTGAGAGGTTTGGGAGGAGACGCTTCCATCCAAGGAATTTCCACGATGACATGCTGAAACAGTGGCTTTTGGAGGCATAGAATCTGGCTGGGCTGTCTCACAGACCACCTGTAGTCCCTTTGGAGAGTTTTAATAAAAGGAAATAGGTATATAAACATATTTACCTCTCCCATATTACTTTTCTTACTGCAATTTGTACTTAGACATGTCTGTTACTTATACCATAATAACACAGTAATACCATGGAGAAACTGATCAAGCCTGGGGCTTCTTTGTACTAGGCATTTTACAGGCAAAGGATAAGACAGGGCTCTTGCCCAAGAAAATACGTAAGATCAGGCTTCCATCCTAAAAGATAAGACAAGACCAAGGAGATTTTGACAACTATACTCAATACCCATTGGCTCCACTGCAGACAAGGTTGGGAGCCTTCAGAAGAACGTGAAGAACGGTAATTTCTGGAGATGGAATACTTTAGGGTGGTAACTGCAAGTTCTGTTTCAATAATATTTCCCCCCCTCCCTCAGCTCCTTATTCAAGCTTGTCTAACCTTAGCATAGAACTTACCTCGCTACGTCCACTGTCCAGATTAGGGGATTCACAAGTCACGCTCTGATTGTTGGTGGGAGAACTTCTCTTAGCTGAGAAAAGAATTCAGAGGAGGACATTTTGGGAATCACCTCTAATATTAAAATGTAGCAGTGAAAGGATAAACCAGAAAACAAATACAAACACAAAGCAGCTTCTCTTTGCTGCAGACTTCCCAGGTGTTAGCCACAGCCAGAAAAAGAAAAAAAAAAAAGAACTGTTTTAATTTTTGCACAATTATTTCAATAGTGTTGTCAACAACACTGAGCTGAAAATCTCTATTTCTTTAAAATTAAATTTGAATAAATTTTATCCTAAATCCATTTGGCATCAAATTGTGTTTTCCTGTGCATACTAGTGACTTTTATTTTAGAGCTGCTCCTCCTCCTATTTTCACACATATTCAGTTCCTTTTCTAGGTGACATCTCTCAGAATGTATTGTGATTTCAAAAAAAAAAAAAAAAACCAAAAAAAAAACTGTTTTAATTTTTGCACAATTATTTCAATTGTGTTGTCAACAACACTGAACTGAAAATCTCTATTTCTTTAAAAATAAATTTGAATATAAATTTTATCCTAAATCCATTTTGCATCAAATTGTGTTTTCCTGTGCATACTAGTGACTTTTATTTTAGAGCTGCTCCTCCTCCTATTTTCACACATATTCAGTTCCTTTTCTAGGTGACATCTCTCAGAACGTATTGTGATTTCCAACTTGACAAATGCCTTCATCAGAGGAAATGCACAAATGTCACACAGAAAGGTTGATCAGCGATACTGTAGAAGAACAAGGGCATCACAAAGACTAGGATAACAATTCTTGAAATCCTGTCACATTGCAAGCTATTCAGATGTGACTTCGTATCAGACCGACTCCAAACAAAATATCGCAAAGCTTCTTCATAGAATTTTTATGATTTGCTGTTTAAAGGAAAATTTAAGTAAATTTAACTTCTTTGTTGCAATTTGAGACAACAATGCTAAGATAGCAGAATCCTCCTTGATACAGAGAACCTCAATGCAATTTCTATTTCCATTCTGTTAAAAATGTTTTCAAAACATAACAGAATATTTTAATTTCTGATTTTACTCCTTAAGTTATTCTTTAGGGATTTTCTGAGCACACTCCAGACCTATGGAAAAAATTCCAACAGTCAAAGAAAACTTAGGACTAATTCTTTTTGTTATTTCCAGGGCTGAAATCCAATTATTAAATTCCAGAAGCTGAAGCAGAGGAGGAAGAGCTAGATGCCAAATATAGCTTTAAATCATTTGAAATACTGGAATGTTTTCAATTCTGGACTGTCCCAGAGGCCTACAAACCCTTCAGAACAAAATATGTCATCCAAAATGACCTGTTATCAGAAAGATCTGATTTAGCGAACTACATTTTCAATGTGAAAATTATATTTCCATGCTTTTGAGAATGAGCAAGCGATGCTACAGTGATATACCAAGCACACTTTCAATTCACTGCCTTGTAGGAATTGTCAAAAACACAAAAGTAAAAAAGGTTTTTTTAGAACTAGCCCAGACACAAAGGCTCGGAAGCCTAAAGCACCCAATTCCAGTTTCATTATAGCTGAAGTACAAAGGAGAAACCCCTTCCAGTATGCAAAAGCAAATTCACAACCTAAGCCTTCTTTGCAGCCTCTTGAAACTACTTTATTTAATTTCATAACTTGGCAAAATTCAAATTTTAGATAGGAGGAGAAGCTACACTTCCAACTGTGTACTCTTCACTGTCAATTTCTGCCCAGTGCCAGTCTGGGAAAGGCTGGCAGGCTGCTGCTGCATTCTGCCTTTGCTTTTCTCAGCAACTAAGGAAGATAGGGTGAAACAGAGATAGGAGGCTGACAGGAAATGATAACTCTACTGAAGAGTTTCTCATTTCCTATTTGTGCTTTCTCTCTCGTCTCCTACTTAATTATTATGCAAATGTCAGAACCTTAAACTACTCTCGAAGGTTTGACTAGTTCCTGCAGGATTAACATACTCCTTCAAATATGATGGCTACAGAACAGAAAGCAGCATCAGGCAGAAAAAGGAAAGGTTTCCCAGCTCGCAGGAGCTACATTAGCACAGCAAAATCACAGACCTGTAACGATGTTTCTGATTGGTTTTACAAGGGCGTTGAAGGCAGAAACTTCAGGCTGCCTGTGTTCCCACATAGGCTGCCAAATAACAAGGCCACTGGCCAACCGAAATGTCAGGTCAGACTCCTAGAAAGACAAACAGACGTTGTATCACACAAACTCACACAAAAGAATGTTGTTTCCAGTCTAAAAGGACTGTAATTTCTTTTATGCACAGATCTTACAATGAAGTGAGTGATACCACGTGCAGTTCTGTGGTCAGTCTATGCTAAGTCAAGGGCCACTGACACCACTCAGCAGACATGAATACATTTGAAGTATAGTTATTAAAAATAATAAGGAAATTTCAAGACAAAAACATACAAGAGGCTTTTGTCAAATGAAATTTCTATACTAGTTAATGAACTCTGTTTTTTCCAAGACATTAAGCTGTAAAAGAAAAGGCCATTCCTGTGTCAGAAAGCATCCCTTCTGACCACATACAACCACTTTATATTTAGTATTCAATCTCAACCTCAGGATTCACACTCTGAGATTTGAACTTTAGAATACTAAATATTAAAACATTACTTAGAAATTGAGCAAACATGAAAGGTAACAAATTACTATGAAATAGCAGTATACAATAATTATTATTAGCGCTGTTAGTACCTGAGTGATGTCAATACAGAGATGCTGGTACTAATTACCCCTGTGCTATCATTGTTTTACATGTGCAAGTAGCTGAAATCATGTAAATCAGTGCCCAAGTAAATCTTAGCAGGATCACAGTGCAGGCGTGCACTTACTTGACCTAAGATCAGATATACATTAGGAGACTGCAATGTTGGTATAGTCCAGCTATCCCCAGAGGGCAAACAAAGATGGTAAGAGCAGTTTTGGCAGCATAATTCCAGCTGCACCACCATCTCCTGTTAACATAGCTCCGCATGCCTCAGCGGCTGAAATAATTGACGCAGACAGAGCAAACTGCTTGTAGCTCTCCAGCCCTTCTATTCCCTACTCTTCGTTAGTGCAGTCTCGTCACAGTGAGCTCACAAGCCTTGCTATAAACTAAGCTTTTGTTTAATTACTATTTTTTACCAAGGAGCACCTTGCAAGGCTTTTGGAAGTGGTAGCGGAAACGTGTTGCTTTTTCACTCTGCACTGCTAGCTTTTGGTGATATGCCACCAATTTTATCTACAATTTGTGTTACAGGATTACATGCATCCCTCTCACACACACACACCCCAAAAGCTCATTTAAAAACACAATGCTGAATTCACAAATCCTCTCAGAAGTTAGGAATTCCATCATCTAGGTCTGCCTGTGCAAACCTGTATCATCTTCCTTGAGCACGTGCATTGCTCTGGTTATCTGAGCAGATAGTGTTCTTCCCCTGGGTCCTCTACCTCTGTGAAACAGAGGGGACAATGCTGACTTAGTGAGCCAGTTACATGCCTCATTTACCTCACCTTTTTTGAACTTTGCTTTGATGACAGAAACATTCATGTTTTCACAGGCTTTTCAATGCTCACCACCACAGTATCTCAGAGATTTTCAAGGCAAACCCGAGATATTGTTATTAACCCCATCTTGTAAATGGGAAACTGCATCCCAGAAAGATTAATATCAAAAAATTGGAAACCCAACCTCTAATAGCCAGGGTCAACCTCCAGTTTAATTTCATTTATTCAAAGGGCAGCCCACATTTGTGTGTGTAGGATTGGGAAGAATTCAACATTTCTTCCTGTCATGTCCCAGTAGTTTACAGAGAAAATGTGGAATTAGTAAACAAGTATGAAAAAATTGGGCTAAATAAACTGAGCAATACTCTACAGGAACTCAGCAGCAGAAGTAGGGAAAGAATCTAGCTCTCCAGACCTGCTTTCACCTGCCTTAACCAAAAGATTATCCTTTATCTCCTATACTTTTCTTATCTTCCAACTGTTGCAGCACACAAGGCTGGATTAGAACAGGTAACAGTCACTTTACAACTTTACAGACCTTTTCCAAGCACCTACTCTCCACAGCCAGTTTCTCGTCCGAGGCCTAGCTGGAAATGTAAAGGTTAAATAGTAGCCCACCAGAGAGACTGGAGACAAGAGGCAGGAGTCAGAGCAGGCAGAAAATGTCTCCTCGTCACACCACTCTTCAGAGCTGATGCACTCAGTATAAAACCAAAAGAGGGACCCTGGCAGACAAGGAGTCTGCAGCCTTTTTCCAACTTCAGAACAAAGCAATGCTCAATTGCCTTTGCCACCACCGTGTTTATACTACTATCACATAGTCCTGGTAATTAGCATCAAGATGATTAGTAATGACAGCAAAAAAAATCCCAGTGCCAGCCCTACAGTGGAATCCCTGAAAAGCTAGCAAGGCCCTTCTGAGCAATGGTTGAGAATCACTGGAGCAAGCTAAAGCTTGCAGTCCTTTCTGCAGGTTCCAGGGTCTCAAGGACTTCACAAGAGCCACAGATCTTTGACATTCCCAAGAGCTGAAAATTACTGACTTTAGATTTATTTGTCTTTGTGTCTGCCTGATGCTGTGGTGATCACTCATGCCACTGGAAGTATTTCTTCCTAATGGCAGTGGTATTCTGCCAGCTTGTTAAAACATTTCCAGTGGCCACCTAGTGTGCACTATAGGTTAAATTAATTAACAGTTGCAAAGGCGGAATCATTATTTTCCTGCTCAGAGGTGTCTCCCCACAAGTACCCCAGAAGTGTTCCACTTACTTTAATCCTGTGGACAAGGGGAGCAAAAAGGAACACGAAGAGCTCCACTGTGGCCATGGAATTCTGAAAGAACTTCCTTCTGTTATTCTCCTCCTCATCATTCGTGGCACTGGGCCGGGGATGTCCTGGTGACCCCTGGTTTTCAGCCTGGTGGATGAAGGCGCTACTGCTCCCTCCCCAGCTTGAGCCTCTGTCTCCAAATCGGTCATTGCTGCAGTCCTGAGGGGCCTCCAGCAGCATCCAGTGGAGAGTGTGAAGAAGCTTTGTTTCAGCTACTCCAAGCTTATCCTGATGTCCTGGGTAGAGAATGCATCAGATTATCTCACAGGGTTTCCATTAATGGTACTGTTGAGACTTTCAGAGCCACACAGGAAACCATGCACCCAACTTCCCAATAAGCATTTGGAAATTAAAATTCTAGGATCAAAAGTATCAGCATTCTGTTTCATTGCGTTTGAAACCTCCTAATTTACAAGTCTCCATTTACTTCACAGCATTTGCAGTTCAGTCCCTGAAATGGCAGTTGCAGGGCAATGGAATGCATGGACATAGAGCGCTCTTAAAAGATGCCAGCTTGACAGTCTTGTCTGGTTGACTCTACTGAATAAGTCAAAAACGCAAGTGAGCACGGCGAGGTACTCCAGCTGTGTCCTGTTAATGTTCCCTACCCTCCCTTGACTTGCTGGCCACATTTCTTTTGATGTAGCCCAGAGTACGGTTGGCCTTCTGGTCTGCAAGAGCACATTACTGGGTCATATCCAGCTTTTCAGCCACCAGTACTCCCAAGTCCTTCTCAGCAGGGCTACTCTCAACCTCTTCACCCCTCAGCCTGTACTGATACCAGGGGTTGCCCTGACCCAGGTGCAGGACCCTGCACTTGGCCTTGTTGAACCTCTTGAGGTTCACATGGGCCCACTTCTCAAGCTTGTCCAGGTCCCTCTGGATGGCATCCCAGCCCTCAGGTGTGTCAACTGCACCACTCAGCTTGGGGTCATCCACAAACTTGCTGAGGGTGCACTTGATCCCCCTGTCAATGTCATTGCTGAAGATATTGAACGGTACTGGTCCCAGCATGAATCCTTGAGGGACAACACGTCACTAATCTCCATATGGACATTGAGCCATTGACCACTATCCTCTGGATGTGATCATCCAACCAATTCCTCATCCATTAAACAGTCCACCCATCAAATTCATATGTCTCGAATTTGGAAAGAAGGATGTTGTGGGGGACCCGACCCTATCCTTATTATCTGATTGAATTACCTGCTGAGAATCAAATGCATTGGTCTGAATAAAATTAAAAAGAAAAAAAAAAAAGGAACTAAGAATACTAAAAGTACCTGCTGCAATTGGCCACTGCAGCATGCCATGCCTTGAAAGAAATATGTATTCCTTCAAGGAACCCATGCCTGCTGGGTGGTAAGGCTTTTGCTGCAGGTAGTTCTATTACCTCTGGAAAATAACTAGCAAAAAATTATTGAACTCCTTTGACACTTCAGCTCATCAGACCATTAACTTCATTGGGAAAGCTCTCACAGGTTACCCAGCTATAAATGAGAAGATATGAAGAATGGCAATCCACAGAATGAACTAACTGGGATTCTAGGATTTAGAATATGTTGGTACCCTGAGCATCACTCCGTCATATTTTGACTGTTAACTTCAATAATGGAAAAAGAAACTCCCATGAGCACTAACCTAGCTTGTTTCTGTTGGAGAGCAACGTCGCGGTGCAGTGCAGCACGTGGGGGAGTGCAGCTTGAACGAGTTCCCAGCGGGAGATGCTCTGGATTGCTTCAGAGAGAGCTGGAGAAAGGCCATGCAGCTTGTTCTCTACTAAAACCCTTTCAAAAGACTAAAAGTAAGAACAAAGGAAAAAAGACACTGTATATCTATTTATGCACATACCTTCTAGTAAATAAAACATTATTTTCTAAAAACCTGTAATTTTTCATTATGTAACTAAATGACATCTTATAATATTTTTCTTGAAAGACACAGACTGTAGCTAAAGTTCATCAGGCATATGGACATACTTGGCTAAGAAATGAATGGGCCACTCTCCACATATTCTGTAACAACAAAGAATTAAAGCAAGTATCATGTGTAGATTAGTAAGTGCTGACATCAAGCTAGATTTACAGTTGTGCTGGGTATTAATCTGGCATGCCAGAAATCCGGCTGGAAGTCACAGAAGCTAACGAAGCCTGTGTTTGTGGAGCTGAGAGCTGGATATTCTTCTCAGACACACATGCTCTTTCAATTTAGTGTAACACAAAGGGCAAGCAATTAAAGGTATACGGGCCTTAGGAAATGTTTTCACACCCTGCCACAGAAAATAATCAGTGCACAATTTTTTTTTTTGTCCAGCCATGATGTAATGGTTTTGTGAACGTTTAAAAGAGCTGATGGCTGCAGCAAGTTCATTATTTCCACCTCAAGTAACACAAAATAAGACTATCTGCCTTTGAAATCCCTAAGGAAGTTCCTTACTGCTAGTTGCTCCAACCATTTCAGTAAATTGTTCCTCTGACCAGATACAAAGATCTCATTATAGGTCACAAAAGCAGTTAGATTTTTTCACAGAAGTTCTAAAGCGAAGAAATCCATTACTGATAATGCATGTCCATGCTATATACCAGCTTAGCCTCCTGGCTACCTACGTGTTCACAAACTGTTTCACCAATTTTATCAGGCTCTGGGCAAACGAGTAACTGTTGGCATTCATGACCTCACAGATACTTTAAATGCCCTTTCTCCAGATTCATAAAGCTTATCCGTCAACACTAGTCATACTGATTTTTTTCCTGTAAAATGGTGGGGGTAATGAGAATAGACTTAATTCCAAACAAGAAAAGCAAAAAGGGCAGCAGCTCTTTAGCTCTCCTAAATGATCTTAGGCATGGCATGCTAACCACTGGTAACATGCACTCCTCTGCATACTCCAGCAGCTGTGCATATTTGTCCTCTCAGGCGGTGGCCACAACTGCCTGTGTGGGCAGACACGAGCTCCTCTGCCTAGAGGCAGGATGCTCTAGTGCAAGGATAACACCACACCATTGTGGTTTTACAGCATCCCCAGTACATCTCTGCTCTGGGCAGCACAGAGGCAGAGAAATCCACATTTTGTCTGTATTTACAACCAGAAACTCCCCAATAGCACCAGGCGCAGACACATTAAGAGAAGGGGAGATGGACTGTATGACTTACACAGATGTATTTGGGGGGCATTCAGAACTGAGTGTGCTTATAAAGGACTAAGTCAGTAGTAAGACAAATTAAATCTGAGGAAATACCATCAATAAACATCAGAGCTGACGACAAATACAAATCTGTAGAAAGTCACACTGTCCACCTACCAGAAACCCCAAGATCTAGTCAGAAAAATCAATAGATTTTCTTTATGGACCAGTGGCTGAAATTGAAGGGCTTTAGTTATAGTATGTGGACAAAAATGCTGGCTTCCCAAGGATCAGTCAAAAATAATGGGCCATGTATTGTATTGTTGGCAATGCCTACATGTTCTAGCACCAGGATTAGATAACGTGTACACCACGGAAAGGACGGCCCAAATCTTTGTCTACAAAGGGCAATGGTCTCCTGTCATTCATTACTATCAGTTCATGAACACCAGGGGAAGGAGGCACAACACAAGCAGTGAACACCAGCTCCAATTTGGCAGGACACCCAAGAGCAAGCTGCAAAATCCATTGAGATTAAGGGATAGGAAGCTCCTGGAAAGCCTTGGCAGGTGGGGGAGCTTGGTACTCATTGTAAGGTCCGATTATTCTGTTTGGTTCAGGAATTATGAAGTCATTGAACCACAGTAGCTTTTGAGAGCACATTGGGATAAAGACAACAGAGGTCTAGAACAATTATCCCAGACAAAGGTACCCAACAACAGGGTGGAACAAAGCAGCAAAGCATCCCCAGAAGCAAGACAAGAGGTGCAGGGTTAATGTGCAGTTACAAACAACACAAAGCCCAAGCTGGTGAAAAATATGAGATTTTATTTATTTTTGTTAGAAGGGGGCAGGGTGCCATGCCTTATCCGTGGCTCAGCAACACCACATTCCCACCTCTACCCATGCATCAGCTCTGTGGCTCACTGAAGCCTTCATTCAACCCAGTCAAGCCCCTACACAAGCCAAAATGAAACTCAGCATAGATGCAAGCAGTTTCTACCAGGTTAATGAGCTGAATTAGCTCACTGAAAGCCTGCCAAGCACCAGAACCAGCGCTGACCTAGGCTTATCCAAAGAAAATATTTTCTCACCTCCAGTAGAAAAGCCAAACCTTAAGTTCATGATTCAGTGCAGTGACAAAGCTATCCAGTTCACAGAGCAAGGGGAGGGGAAAAAATAAATCACTGTGAGCAACAACACTGTTCTGAAGCATGATGGGAGACATGCTGTTGCTCTCTGGCTTTCCATTCAAGGTCTCATTCATGGGTACTTCAATAGCATCAGGGAGAAGTCCTCCAACAACTGCCTTCTGGAAGCTCTGGCCCACATTTTGCATGCTTCAGAAACTCAAGAAGAGACGAAAGAGCCTGCAATTATGTCTTTAAGTTAGGTTTGTATTCACTTAAACATTTTGGGTTTCTGAGCCCCATGAAGCTTTCCCTCTGTGGTTAGCCACCAGATTCCTCTGTTCTTAGCTGGCCTGAGCAGAAAGCCAAATACATTTCACCATGAAAGACTGGCTTCCATAACAGCATATGTGATCACAAGCATCTGAGACAGAAGTACTGCATGTTGCCAGAAAAATGCTAATACAAAGGCTACTATATGGAAACCACTGAGTGTCCCCGTTTGCTACAGGCACTGGCTGATACACAGTTGCCACTCTGCATGTACTGTCAGCACAGGACCTAGTTGGCACAAATCCCTACACTGAAAACTGCCATAAGCAGCCCAACAAGAACATGCAGTTCTTGGGACAAGTGTTCCCACAGGATTTGCCTGGAATTCTCAATAAAAGTCCAGCTCACAGCAGCTTCTGCCTACACCAGACATCCAGGATGCAAGGCCCCAGGTTAGTATTTGCTCCTGTAGAGCCTCCCTTTTGGTCTGCTGTGGGTCTGCTCCAACTTTCAGGACCTGCTACAGAGAATATACAGACATTAAGATGAAAGACCTAATTTTCACAGCACATGAACTAGGCAACTGCTGCTACAGCTGAGAGGAGTTACATGCTTCACTGAGAAGGCTGAATGAGAATGTCTGAAGTAAGCTCCCTGCAAGTCGGTCAGAAGACAGATATTGTCATGCTATGGATATGTCTGGAGCTGCAGCCTCAGGGCCGCTGCTTGGCTAAGAAAACAGTTACTTACTTATAGCAGGCTTGTCCGTGCCTGCAACACCCCACGTGCCAAAGGAGGCTAGAGAACATCTGCCACGGTGGTAGTGAGAAAAATCAGTGTTACTCCTTGGCTAGAGAAAGGGCAGCCCCCTTCAGCAGTGCTCTGTATGTGTGTGTTCAGCTCCCTCAGGGCCACTTACACAAGCATTTTTCCCTTTAGCCTGGTGATGCCATCTGTTTTCACCAGGACTGACGGTCAGTCTTGCCTGGCTGCCTTCCCACTGCTGCTGGTCTCCTTTTCCCTTCTTCTCCACCAAGAACCAAAGGGGCTGTTAAAGACCTTGTGACCAGGGTCAGCCTGTGTGTCTCTTTGCTGCCAGAAAGGGAACAGGCAGCTGCCTGAAGAAGCCTAGAGAAGCTGTACAGGACAGAGCAGATTCTGCCTGGGCTCTGACATGATTTCCAATACAGCTTTTCTCGAATCACATGAACTTCCCCTGCTCTAAACCCAGGGAAATTGTACCTGCAATGAACTGTGTCAGGCAGCAAGGGCTCAGCCAGGCCCCTAGCCCTGAGACAGCCAGGACCTTGGGAAGCTCAGCAGCCCCCTGTTCCACCCTCTCAGGTGTGCCAGATGAGCTGCAGGTCTCTTCCAGGGAGGTAGCCCTAGAGCCTAGATCTCACTCAAAAAGATTTTTAAAAAAAGCAGTAAGCTAGGAGAGCACAGCCCAGTGCTTAGCCCAGTGTATGTACAGAAGGATGCTGGCAGAGACACAGAAAATTTATCAGTGCTTCTGGAACCAGACTTCTGTCCTTGGAGGGAACCTTACTGCCCTGTTCTTCCAAAGCTCAGGCTGCATCATGGTGGAAAGACAGAGACTGTTGCTAAAGTCACTTCAGACTGACCAGAAAGAACTTGAAATGCAGGCAGGAAGTAGTGTCAGTCTGAGGAAGGTCCTCTGAGTGGGGAAGAGTTCCTAGAGAGATCTAAAACATTAATCTAGGAGTTCATGATGCAATGGGTGGTAAGGCTCCAGTGTTTACTAAAGATGGTAATTGACAAGCAATGAAACACAGATGCCAAGCACTTTATTTACAGAAAATTCCGGTGTTCAGAAAGTTTTCTGACACTGTGTCCATTGGCAAAATAAAGGCGGCCTAGTTTTCAGCTTTGTTCCATATCTATCCTTTAATCATTCATAACAACTAAACATTTGCAAAAACAAGTGAAAAAACCCCCAAACCACCAAAACCAGAAAAGAGGTAAACTTTGAATTTGCAGGATCCTCAAAAAACCATGAGTTCTTCCATGCCCAGTGCAATCCAGGGTAAAACAATTTAAAACATATCCTTGAGTCCCTTACCTCACCCCCCTCAAAAAAATATATCCATTAGTTTTGTACAATACTCTCATACGTTCTTGAGAGGTCATTTACAGCTTTGATTCATGCACACTAGGAATGAATGACATTGTGTCAGGGCAGAAGAACTTCAGAATGGGGAGAAGGAAGAACATTAAATTATTAAATTCATACTGAGGCACAAGAGCATTTGGGCAGTAAAAGACAACGTGGAGGGAGGTGGGGAGAGTACTTATCTTCAGATTAAAGGCCATTATTCATAGACCAATTCAAGTCAGTGTGATTGTTCAGGTAAGAAAAACAAAGCTACAAAAGGGCAAGGCTTTTTCTCAAGTATCGTGGTGTAAAGCAAAGCTCAAAGAAGCAATGCAATCTGCTCTAGCAGACCAGATGCTACACTCACTGAATCTAGGCCTCCAGCATCTGCTTCCTTGATGCACAATATGCAGCAAATTCTACTGCAGCAAGTTTAGAGCCAATAATGAGAATGCCAGAATACTGCACAATGTTGTGTCACACACACACTGTCAGACAGTTAACAGCCTATAGACACGCCTAGAACAATTCTGTCTAGAGAATTAAAAAAAAGGACAGATTATATAACAGGTGCACAGTATTTTTAGGCACACCAGTCAATACAGTGGTGTCAGATAGCATGACGTTTTCAGAAGACAAACCTGTCAAGTTCCAGAAACCCTGTCTCACCCATGCACTCAGCACTCTGCTACCCCCCTGGATAGTATGGAAGGTGTTGATGTGGGCAGACATTCCTGTGCACTGGCAGGGACAAGAAATTGATGAGCAAATGAAGGTGCCAGGTGCAGCAGCTCAAGCTGTATCACATCAGTTGTTCAAAACTAAGCCCCACCCTTGAAAGCTTTGCACCATAATTTAATTATTATGTTAAGAATTGGAGAAGGATCAAGTTCTTCATCCAAGGGGCAGAAATGGCAGATCTTCACAAAAACTAGTCATAAGTTGCATCAAAATCTCATGTTTACATCTGCAAGAGCTACTATACATAATTTTTAAAGGCCTTAGGTAAGCCCAGCTTTCTTTCCAGATGTTGATACAGTCTCTGCAGGAGTACTGTACTGTACCCCCAACCCCAAAGGCCCCCTGCTTTCTGAGCATTTTTCCAGAGCTTAGAACAATTCTGTCTAGAGAATTAAAAAAAAGGACAGATTATATAACAGGTGCACAGTATTTTTAGGCACACCAGTCAATACAGTGGTGTCAGATAGCATGACGTTTTCAGAAGACAAACCAACTACCTGTCAAGTTCCAGAAACCCTGTCTCACCCATGCACTCAGCACTCTGCTACCCCCCTGGATAGTATGGAAGGTGTTGATGTGGGCAGACATTCCTGTGCACTGGCAGGGACAGGAAACTGATGAGCAAAAGAAGGTGCCAGGTGCAGCAGCTCAAGCTGTATCCCATCAGTTGTTCAAGACTAAGCTCCACCCTTGAAAGCTCTGTACCATAATTTAATTATTATGTTAAGAATTGGAGAAGGATCAAGTTCTTCATCCAAGGGGGCAGAAATGGCAGATCTTCACAAAAACTAGTCATAAGTTGCATCAAAATCTCATGTTTACATCTGCAAGAGCTACTATACATAATTTTTGAATGCCTTTGTTTAGCCCAGCTTTCTTTCAAGATGTTGATACAGTCTCTGTAGGAGTCCTGTACTGTACCCCCAACCCCAAAGGCCCCCTGCTTTCTGAGCATTTTTCCAGAGCTTCCTTTTCCTTGGCCGAAGTGTGTGATTTGTGTTGTCTTGCAGGTTTTTTGTTTGGTTGTTGTTTTTGTTTTTTTAACACTTAGTAAATACTGCTTTCTGCTCATGGGAGAAAGATACTTTATAATCACCCTGGGGGACACAGAGGAAGATCTGATGCAAATAAGGGGCAGAAATGGCAGATCTTCACAAAAACTAGTCATAAGTTGCATCAAAATCTCATGTTTACATCTGCAAGAGCTACTATACATAATTTTTAAAGGCCTTAGGTAAGCCCAGCTTTCTTTCCAGATGTTGATACAGTCTCTGCAGGAGTACTGTACTGTACCCCCAACCCCAAAGGTCCCCTGCTTTCTGAGCATTTTTCCAGAGCTCTCTTTCCCTTGGCTGAAGGGTGTGATTTGTGTTGTCTTGCAGGTTTTTTGTTTGTTTGTTGTTTTTGTTTTTTTAACACTTAGTAAATACTGCTTTGCGCTCATGAGAGAAAGATGCTTTATAATCAGCCTGGGGGACATAGAGGAAGATCTGATGCAAAGAGTACAGCATGAAGGACAAGGAAGTCACAGGCGGATAGGTACGTCATGGAGAACACACAGAGAAGGATGCTCTGTCCCTCTACCCAACAGGAACAGACATTAGTTCACAGGTGGGGCAACAACCTCAGATCATAGACGCTTGAAGCATGGCTCCTGAGACTCCTGGTAAAGGACATAAGGCAACAAGCTCCATTTTCTAGCTTCTGAACAAGCAGGAGCTGACAATGGTATAAATAAGTGATGATGCTTTTTGCTCCAAGTGCCAGAATTGCAATACATTTTACTCTCCAACACAGTAAGCCAGCAGTCCTCTATCAGTAGTTGGTACCTAGCAGTAACCCTGAAAAATTTATGGATTTCTTTGAAGAAAATTAGTCAGAGTACAGCATGAAGGACAAGGAAGTCACAGGCGGATAGGTACGTCATGGAGAACACACAGAGAAGGATGCTCTGTCCCTCTACCCAACAGGAACAGACATTAGTTCACAGGTGGGGCAACAACCTCAGATCATAGACGCTTGAAGCATGGCTCCTGAGACTCCTGGTAAAGGACATAAGGCAACAAGCTCCATTTTCTAGCTTCTGAACAAGCAGGAGCTGACAATGGTATAAATAAGTGATGATGCTTTTTGCTCCAAGTGCCAGAATTGCAATACATTTTACTCTCCAACACAGTAAGCCAGCAGTCCTCTATCAGTAGTTGGTACCTAGCAGTAACCCTGAAAAATTTATGGATTTCTTCGAAGAAAATTAGCAGTAGCTAGGGCTTCTCCAGCTTAATATCTTGTGAGAAGTAAGTCGGAAAATTGCTGCAGAGAGACCTAAGTACTTTAAGCTATTACGATACACGTCCAGACCAAGTTTTTCCAGTCTGTCAAGTTTGGCTACAAGTGCTTAATGTGCTTTAAGTCATCCAAAGATCAGCAACAACTCAAGGAATTCTAAAATTCCCTAGATATCCATCTTATTTGAACTTACTGCGCGTCTTTCCTTTTGCCTCCCTTTAGTCAGTAGATTGAGGCTTCACTTGAAATAGTTAGAAATAAGAGTTATTAACAACTGCATAACAACCTCTCTTTAATTATGCTGCTAAGACACGGTCCCTCTGCATTCCAATAAAGGTGGTATTTTCATCTTGCACAATGGTAACATATCATTTAAAGCCTGTTAGCAATGTTTGCAATTTCAATATTTCAAGTCTGAAAAAGCTTCAGTAATTGCAAACTGAAATGATATCAATCTCATCTGAAAGCATATGCATATATGATAAACTGCAAGTTTAGACCCAGATTGTCACAGCTCAGTCTGCCCTTACTCTGTGATAAAAGTACAAAATTAAGCTGAATGAACTAAATTCACATTTGACATAAGCCAAGAAGCTTGCTGATCAGTTACTGTAGTCTGATCAATTTGCATGAAAAGTTAGTTATTAGTAACAGTTGAAAAAGAGAAACACGTACATACCACACAGGAAGCTTCATACTGTTTCCCCAGTTTAGGTCTTAAAAATGCACTGAAGGAAGAGAGAAAAAGTGTTAGAGACCCAGTATTTCAACTGTGGATTTTGTTTAGTTATTTTTAGGATTTTTCTCATGTCAGGACATTAGTAAAAAGGCTGAGAAACTCAATGTAGAGGAAGACATAAGGCCAAACCAATGTTCAGATACCTGTTGATGGCATCTGACCAAATGCTGTTACCTTTATAGAAATCAAAAGTACCCACACTGATATGCCAAGACGTAGTTAATCCACCCTCAAGAAAAGTCCTGTTCCCCATGGATAAAACCTTTCATCAAACAGTTTTTAGCCATTTTACTTTAGTGAAAGATTTTCAATATATTCTGATTAAAATGTGTTAAATATTACTGAACTTTGCCTTGCCTGTATTTTAAGCCAGGGATCCATTTGCTGGTTTTGTATTAAGTATTTTCCTCCACAACTGCTGATGTGGAAGGCTTATGACGAAATGCAGGCCTGCACCCACCCCTCTGCTGTCATTTTCCTCCAGAATGGAACCAGAGTTAAATATTTTAAAAAATAATAAAATAATCAGGCCACCTTATTACGCCATTTATTTTTTTTCATCAAAACTGTGGAATAAAGTGATTTTGTGACTGAGGCCTTAAATTAGAGCCACAACCTTCCAACCTTCCCCCACAGCCTCCGCAATGTTTTCGGTTTAGAATTCTGTTATGACAGGAGACACACCGGATTCACAAGGAACATAAAGCCCCAGCCATACATTCAGCCTGCCCCTCACACATCATTACTCTCCAATCCAATGAAATAAGGTGAGACTTTGACGTATCTGATTGCATGCGGACCTCTCAAAGCATAGATTACACTTCCAGAACATCTGCAAACACAGATACAAGCAAAGCTGCAAGTGTGGTGCAGCACTGAGGGATGCTGCTTCTGGTACCAGGGCTCCAAGAGTCCTCTTAAAAGTGGGGGTGGTGGGGAGATGGGACAGGGAGGAGGGAAAAGGTGCACAGACACACACACATATGGATGTTTTAAGACAAATTAAGATGCTGCCTGGGACCGCCACTAGGTTAAGCTGCCTCCGGTCCTCCCCCCATCCCCGATACACACAGATTGCTCTATACTGAGCAAAAAGAGAACAGCTTGTTTCACGCTTGGTGTTGCAGCTGCAATAGCTGCTTCCTCCCCACCACCGGGCAGCAGCTGGCCTGCCCCCCCTCCCCACTTCCACTGCCCTGTTGCAGCTGTATCCCAAGTACCCAGGGCTCGCTGCTCTCACCTGGTTTGCCTCCATAGGAAGGTCTGGATGGGCAGAGGGATGCCACGGCCGCTCTCCTGCTCCTGGCCCTCTGAGCTTTTCCTTTTCACCATGATGCTGATGACAGGTGCTTCTGCGAGCCAGTCTTAGCAGACGTTACCAGCCGGGATCTCCCATGGCTGCTCCTTTGCTCTCCGTAACTCTTTACCCTCTTCCCTTCATCCTCTGCAGCCCACCCCCTTCCTCCCCTCCCCTCCCTCCCCCTCTCACACCCTCCCTTCGGCTTTGCGGGTGCAAAATGGCTGCAGAAGGCAGGGAGGAAATTAGGGGAGCGAAGATGTCCGCGTCCCTCTGCTTCCTCCCTGCCTTCAGCACCTCCCTCTGTGGACAGCTCCCAGCACCGCCAGCCGCGCCGGCAGGCGGTGACGGGGGAGGCCCCGCCCCGCGGGCCCCGACGGACGTCCCGCGCCCGGCCGGGGACAGGGGGGACAAGGGGGGACAAGGGACAAAGGGGGACATCCCGACCGGCCACGCAGCAACAGGGCTTCTGCCGCCTCTCCCTCCATCCCTCCCCCGCCGCCGGAAAGTTGGGAAGCCCGGCCAACCCGCAGGGAGAGGACGAAGCGCGGGGGTCAGGAGACGCCTCTTCACCCCCACCCAGCTGCCCCACAGCCGCAGAGGGGGCAGAAGGGAAAGGGGGTTTTTCGAGGTGCCTGGGGAGCTCGTTAATAGTTATAAGTCCAACTTCCCCCCCTCCTCAGATCTACAAAGTCCTGGGAAGCACCTGATGGAGCAGGGAGCCAGGCTGTTAAACAGGGAGATGCTCCTTGGTCTGGAGAGCGGGCAGAGAGGGAAGCAATAAACTCTCTCTGAAAGCAAAGGCTGGGGGTAGGAGCAAAGGGAAGTTTGGGATAATTATTAGATAATTATTCCACGGTGTTGCAGTTTAACTCCAGCCACCAACTCCACCCCACACAGCTGCTTGACCGCTCCCCTCTGCCTCCCCAGTGGGACGGGGAAGAGAATCGCAGGAGGAAATTGAGGAAAAACCTCACGGGTTGAGATAAAGACAGCTTAACAGGGAGAGCAAAAGCTACATGTACAAGCAAAGCAAAACAAAGAATTCATTCACTGCTTCCCAAGGGTGGGCTGGTGTTCAGCACCTCCAGGAAAGCAGGGCTCCATCACACATAGCAGTGACTCAGGAAGACAAAAGCCATCACTGTGAACTTTTCCCCCTTCCTCCTCCTTCCCCCAGCTTTATATGCTGCACCTGACACCCCATGGTATAGATTATCCCTCTGGTCAATTGGGGTCAGCTGTGTCCCCTCCCAACTTCTTGTGCACCCCCAGCCCACTCGTCAGTTGGGGGGTGTGAGGAGCAGAAAAGGCCCTGACTCTGTGCAACCACTCTGACTACAGCATCCCTGCTTCCAGTCCCAATCCAAAACACAGCCCCAAAAATGCTGCTGTGAGGAAAATTAACTCTACCCCAGCCAAAACCAGCACACATGGGTTTCTCTTACACAGAGAGAATTCAGATAAACGGAGGCAGAGAGAACGGCGAGCACCAAGGCAGATTTACTTGTGTTTCCAACCAGACACCAGGCTGATTTGGCTACTACAAAGACATGTTTGAGTCGGGTTTGCTGGAAATACTTCTCAGTCACTGTTAGATCAGCTCTCCTTACAGACCTAAGGATATCAGAAAGCAGGACACAACTACAAATAACTAAAGGAATAAAATGAAAGACCAAGTCCAACCTTATCAGTTAATTTTTTCACAAAAAAGAAATATATATCTTATATAAAAAGTGGGCAAGTTTGAAGAGAGATGCTCCAGCAAGCCAAGGCCAGATTTCTTCCTGCCTTTCAATCTTCCTACTTAATATTGGGGACTTAAAGACTTACCAAATTGCTTCCTGGAACAGGAGCTGAACCGATCAACACCATCTATTTCCTTCCTTGTGGGTACTTTGAGAAATAGCTTTGCAGAAACCCCAGTTTCTACTAGTTTGATAATATGCTTTGACACCTACTTGGGATAATTTTTTTTCTCGTGCTCAACCCAATAGCTCCTTGCAGTGACTTCAGCTGGTCTTGGAGCTTGGTCTTCCCTGCTCATGGAGACCCTATGTGGCCTACATTTTGCTAAAATCCCCTCTTGCACAAAAGGAGTATTAAGACAGTTATTTTGAAGATAATCTGTTAAATAAAACCGTAACGATATTTTTACAACCAAAAAGTTTTAAATAATTAAAACCGCTAATAATTAAAATCACTGAGTGCTGAAATGCTAAACAGGTTGGTTTTATTTGTCTTGTTTGGTCGGGGTTTTTACTAGCAGTAACTTTTTCTGCTGGTGCACAGAAATAAAGGCCTTTGTATTCCCAGGATTATCTTGCTTAGACAGGAAAGTTTTTAATTGCTATTTTCTTTCCTTCAATTAGGTGAGACCAGACAGGAAACAAATAATTTTGATTTCTAAAATCTTATGAGAACTAACTACAGAGAGATGGTTAACAAAAAAATTACTTCTAAATACAAGCTATTTATTAAAGAAGTTTCCCTAATCCAATGGATCCAGGACTTTTTATACAAAGTCTTCTTGTTTTTAAAGCCAATTTGAGTTTTAATTCGTGGCAGCATGCCTCTTGACAGTCAGAAGTTAAATACAATGCAGCAGGAGTAATAAATTTCTTTTAAAATAATTACTTTTTTCCAGTCCCGTAATGCATTATGAAATTATTGACTAAAGCATAACCTCCGTTAGCAACAAATCTGAAGACTAATTTTATTGGGAGTTTTAGTAATTATCAAGGAGGAGAATCACTCTTCTTCCAAGAAAATTATAAGGAGGACTTAAGAAAGTTTTAATGCCATTTGCAATTAAAGAAAAAAATTAACAGAGCTGATTTTGAAGGCCTCAAAAAGTGCGAGATCAGCGTCTTCCCCACAGACATTCACAAGATGAATAACTAGAACCTGTACCTTCACCACAGTTAAGAGGATTGTTAACCCTCAGTCATGGAGGAGTGTTACAGGCTGGGGGTGGTTTATGTGGGTGTTATGTTAAGAATCACACAGTCCCACCCTCATGATCACTGCCATCAGGCATTTTAGTCCCTTACAATATCAACCTGGTTTAAGACACTTGCATTCTCTCTGTGACCTGGTAAGCACCGTTCAGATCTGTTTTTTGTTTGGTGGGGGTGGATTTTGTTTGTTTGTTTGATTTTAAATGGGTATCTCTCCTTATTCCTGCATTCAAGAAGCAGCTTCCAGTTTGCTGCTCTAAGCCTACACTTATTATTCCTGTGCTCTGCCTCAGAACAGGAAAAACATGAGCAAAAACGAGCACTGCAGCTTCCTCGCAGACCACAGCCAGAAGCTCTTATGAATTCTCCTGATTAACAGGGACACCAGAGACCCTCGGAGTGGTCAGTTCAGGGCAGCTGCTTGTAGGTAAATACACAGGGATGAAAACACGAACACAAAGCTCCTCAAAAACCAAAGCTTAGTAGGAAAACAATGGCATTCATTGGTTTCAAACCTGCCCAGGTGAGCATCATTGCTGCCCTTGAGCAGAGGCAGCCCCAGACAGCAGAGCTGGGAAGCTCACTAGTAGCACTTTCCTTAGCCTCCAAAGGCTAATCCAAATGTCTGCTCTTCAGTCAGAAGACAAGCAGAAGTGGAGCACACCTGAGGTCACTGCACACCAGCTCCACATCTATCAGCGTTAGCTGTCACTCAGAAAGCAGGAGGACAACATATTAATAACTCTGCCTGGCTTTTTCTTACATCCTTGAAGAAACAAATAGCTTTAAAGTGCAATATTATTTTCTTTACGCTTTCTCTGCCTTGCCCTGTCACACAGCCATTAGCAAGCGGAGCTCAGGTAGCCCAACAGACTCTGAGAGGGAACTGCATTGCTACCATTTCCTAGATACAGAAAATATAACTGCAGGTTGCAGTTCTAGTCAAACTTGCCATTTTGAGTCCAGAATATTACTCTCCAACAACATGCAGCCCTAAAAGAGAGCTAAATCCCTCTGTTTGTACAGAGGTTTGATGCTACAGGACTTCAGATGCAAAGCTACAGAACTGTGATGCCAAACAAATCAGAGAACAAACTAAAAATTATCAACAGCTGGCACTGTCACAAGAACTGCAGTCACAAAGGTGCAAATTTCTCCCATCCAGCCAGGCTGGGACCAGCACTAAACCCAAGAGGTGGCACAGGGGGTTTATATTAGTTTGACAGTGGCCAGAGACCAATTTTGTTCTTGCCTTGTTCTGGAGACAACGCCCACCCACCACCAAGGGCACACAAAGCTGAAGTGATCTGTACTTGCGTAAGCTTGCAACTTGGGAATTGCATGCATAAGAGAAGAAGTAACTTTGCAGCCTGGAAGATTTTTATTATCTCTATACTGAACTTCTGCTTGCAGCAGAGGCTTTCACATTTGCAGTCAGCACCTGACTGTACCTAAATACAAACACTGCAGTGGGTGCTGCAGAGAAAATCATAGGATGGTTTGGGCTGGAAGAGACCTTAAAGATCAAATGCCCATGGCAGGGGGGTTCTTCCACTGGACCAGGTTGCTCAAAGCCCCATCCATCCTGGCCTTGAACACTTCCAGGGATGGGGATCAAATCAATCCCCTGCTTTCCCTTACAGTGGGGACAGAGAGGAAGCAAGCAAACTTGGCAGGGAGGTCATTGTAGTAGAAAAACAGCAAAGTGTCCTGAAAATTCACCTGTGCTCTGTTCACTAGGCTACAATGGCACTTTAGGCAGGCACAGAAACACAGGTCTGTCCACCTGCAAAAAGATCAATAGTACAAGTAACTGCTTTCAGGAAGGAGGCGTGGGGAAAAGCTGGAATGGTATCACTAGTTCTGCTGTACTCTAGCAATTCCCAGCCAACCCAAGTGCTTGGGCACAAAAGATGTCCGTGACACTGCTTTTCCATTTCTTCTCTTACTACAGGCAGCATCAGTCTGACATACCCCCAAAATCACGATTCTGCTTGATCACCAATTTATTCACCACACAGTTGTGCTTACACATCCATCATAGTGGGATTCAGCCTTGACCCAGAAACAGTGAAAGCTGGCAGCAAGCCACAGGGTGGGAACACTGAGTAGAACCTCAACATGAAGCCCCCGCTCTGCACAGGAGTTCCCAGAGCAGGGAACCACTCTAAACTTCACTGTCTTGCACTTGTCTTCATGCTGATGCTCTCCAAGTCCCCAGCCTTAATCCCTGCCACACATACTCTTAAGTATTCACACCTTTAATTTATCTGTTATTTCGTTTGTGTAGAAAGAACCAGAATCCAAACTCTCCTGAGTATCTCCAGCCATTCTGCTGTGCAGCTGCCTTTCCAAGAGCAAAGCTATAAACAGCTCCTAACTGTACAGCCCAGAGCAGAGAATAAAGACAATTGTTTGGCACACTCCTGAGAGCTTAGTCTTCCATAAACTGCCAGCCAGCTTTTGTCCTTGGCTGAAAGGACCCATGCTAAAGACCTTTTCTCTCTTGGGACAACCAGTCACAGAAAGTCAGCACTGATGGATGCCACTCATTTTACCCTTTCTCATACACATCTGTCAGAAGCCAAAGTTATTCCTCCATTTGTCTTCCTAGGAAGTCTTTGAACCTTGGTAAGTAATTACACTAGAACACGGCAAGAACACCAGCAGAGAGTGGGCACTGAGAGCTATTTCACTGGCAGTACTGTATTTACATCAGTGTGAAGAGCGGGTCAAAGGCTGCTGTTTCAGCATGGCAACTGTATATGTCCTCTTTGTACTACCATGAACTACAACAGATAGAAGTACAGGGGAGTGTAAAATAAAGGCCTGATTCTCTCCTTCCCATGTGTACTGTAAAAATTAAAGAAACCTAAGAAAGTTCTGGTTTTTTCTTTAATGGCTTTTAAACTCAACATGAGAACATTTCAACTATGGTTCTCCAGAAGTCTCATTCACAGCTCTTGCCAGCACTGCTCAAACACAACTATGCACTCAGAAACAACAATAAATGAACCCCTTAAACTACATAATAAACCCCTAAAACTACCAGGTTTGCTTCTATTGCAACATGACTTTGGGCAGGAGCAGACTGCAGTCTAGCTTAATCAGATTCCATGAGGACGATCTGTTGTGGTTTGGGGTGAGCTGGCCAATGACAACATTACAAATGCTTTCCCCCACCTCTTGCTCCCAGGAGAGGAGGTAAACAGAGATTTGAAGGGATATCTGAAGGGTACAGGAGAGCTGGGGAGGGACTCTTTGCCTGGAAGTGTAGTGACAGGATAAAGGGTAATGGTTTTAAATTAGAAGAGGGGAGATCTAAAGTAGATACCAGAAAGAAATTTTTCACTGTGAGGGTGGTGAGGCATGGGAACAGGTTGCCCAGAGAAGCTGTGGCTGCCCCATCCCTGGAGGGGTTCAAGGTCAGGCTGGATGGGGCTTTGAGCAACCTGGTCTGGTGGGAGGTGTCCCTGCCCAGGGCAGGGGGGTTGGAACTCGATAACCTTTAGGGTCCCTTCCAACTCTAACCGTTCTATGACTCTATGATTTGTGAGTTTAGGAAAAAACGAAAACTACTTCAATGAAATATTAATAATAAAATAAAAAAGAAATAATTAAAAAGATACATTATATACAAAACCGTACCGAGCTCCCTGGGAGACGTCACCAGCAGACACTGGGGAAGTTCCAGACTGGACGGATGGGAACTGGATTTTGGAACATACTGACAGGGACTGAAGGCAGACAAACTGACAGGGTCTTCCTCGGGCATCAGCCGTCAAAGAAAGAAGAGTCGTCAAAAAAAACCGCCACGCCATTGAAGAAGATCCAACCCGGCCCCTCTGCTCCCTCAGCTTTTGCACTCAACATGGCGGACGGGCCGGAGCACCCTATTGGTCAGTTGGGGTCACCTGACCTCTGCACGCGTCCCCACAGCTGCGAGCCATCACGGGGTCAAGCACGAGTCAGCTGAGCCCGGTTGCCACGGCAACGAGCGAGAGCCGGAAGTGGGGCCTGCTCCGCCGCAGAGCGGGACACAGCCTGGGGTGTGATCCTGGGGCCACCTGTGCCTGGAATCAGGAGGGATGGCGGGGCCCTCACACCTCTCAGAATCCTAGTTCAGGGCAGCGGACGCACAGGTCCTCCGCAGGAAGAGAGTTACTGCCTTCACATAATGTTCAAGCAACAAATCGTCTTCACAAGGCCATTTAAGTGCAATTAAACGCGCAACAGGCGCAGGTTGTGCTCCAGCTAGATAAGGCAGGGAGAGACAGAATAAAATACTAGAGATGAGACAGGGAGATGTCTGGACAAGACTAAGAAAAAAAAGTAAAATAATCCAGCTTTTGGTGTCAGGATATCACACCACTCCTTGGATCAGGACTCTCCAAGCTCTGGGATGTGACTGCTTTGGTAGTGGCTGCAAAGCTTTTACCTTCTTTTGGAAAAAAAAAGACAACAAATCCCCTCCCGCCAAACACCTTTTTCACAGAATCGTAGAATCCCATGGGGTTGGAAGGGACCTCTGGAGATCATCCAGTCCAATCCCCTGCCAAAGCAGGTCGACCCAGAGCAGGTCCCACAGGAACTTGTCCCGGCGGGGTTTGAATGTCTCCAGAGAAGGAGACTCCACCACCTCCCTGGGCAGCCTCTTCCAGGGCTCTGCCACCCTCACAGGAAAGAAGTTCCTCCTCATGTTGAGGTGGAACTTATATTCAAGTTTGTGCCCATTTCCTCTTGTCCTATCCCTGGGCAAGGAAGTGGGTTTCTCTTGTCCCACTGAGTTACCAAACACGTCTTCCCCTCCATTGCTCAGAAGAGACCTGAGAACTGCCTCTACCACATGCTGCTCCTTCCAGAACAAGGGCGCTCACATAAGCTAGGTTTGGGAGCCCCTCCATCACTGCCACGCTGCCTTGTCTCTCTAAAGCGGCAACTGGGACTTCTGGGTGGCCACACACCTCTAGGTAAAGGGCCTTCTGCCTGCCACTCTGATCCAACCTGTTTCTCTGACTCACCCACCTGTTCTACCATGTTCCTGTCCCATGGGAGGAACACCCCATGAGCTGTGACAGGCACAGGATGGACAGAGCCTCTGTTCATCCGGCAAACATTGTAGCAGAATTCCTGGGCTTTGCTCACTTTCAGTAACACTGTAGTTAATCAAGATTTTATTCACAGCTCACACCTCGGTGCTCCAACATCACAAACTGCCAGCAAATTATAAAATACATCACCTACCTCACGCTGCTAATAAGACACAACAGTCATAGAAATACTACCTCCACTTTGGAAGGAGGAAAATAGGTTCTTACCAGCTGTCCTCAACCATTGCTCTAGCTGTGAATGCTCAAATCAGGATTTACCCTTTTGTTCTCAACCTCTTAATCCTTTTCCTTTTACCAGATGATACATTGGTTCTGCCTTGTGCCCAAGCACCCTTAGGAGGGTGCTTCTAATGGGTAGTTAGCAGCACTTGATTATTCTTCCAGGTAGTTTTGACTGCATTTATTTATGAATATTGCAGCATTATGTGAAAAGTCCAGCTTGGGGAAGTCAGGTGCTGGGAAACTCAGGGCAGTCTACTCAGCTGTATCTGCCTTCTACTGCTCGGGCTCCCAGATGTGTTTGGAGGATTATTCTTCTCTTAGCAAGTCCCACTGTTTCTGTCCAGCCCTGCAGAATGTGCAGAACTCATACAGGAGATGATACTGAAGCTCTCTTTTTGCCTTTGTCATTGCATCTACACCTGCCTGGCACAGGCTTGAAACCCCTCCAGGGCAGGTGTCAGAGGAGGAGGTGGCATCACAGGCAGCCTGGTCTGACCAAGCCCCTAGCGGGCAATCCAAGGTCAGGAAAGCCTTGTGAGGTGAGACTCCTCTGTTTCCCCACATGCTGAGAAGGCACCTGGTCCGCACAGGTGGTTTGGGCACACATTTACTAGAGCATTCCTCTGTTCCCCCTGCCACACAGAGCTGCCTTCCTCCCTGACTGGAGCTCAGGCAGACCCACCGGCGGCTCCAAAATAACAAACTACTTCACCCAGCCCTCCGTCCTTGGGCTGACTCCCCGTTAAGTTTTCAGGATGACCCTGAGGGCTCTTCACCCGCTGCTCCCATTACCTTTGCTCCTCACGACCCCGCCGTCCTCAGCAGGCTGTGGGGCGCCGGGCCCCACCATGCTCCATCCACCGCCGCCCTGAGCCCCTCACAGCGGGACAGGGCACTCCTGTGGCTGTGAGGGGACGGACCCGATCGGCCACGCTGATCCCTTCACGGGACCAAACCAAGGGCTGTCCCCCAGCTCAGCCAAGTGGGAGAAAGCCGTGGAGCCATGATACAAAACTGTGATGAGTCTCCACCGGTGCCTGGCCCGGCTCTGTGAAAGGGATGGCCGCAGCCTGTGCGCTGAGGGCTGCCCAAAGACCCAGGGGTGAGGAGTGAGGGGAAGGTGGTGGCCCCAGGCTGCGACCCCGGGATGAAGGAGAGAATAAGGTAAAGCAGGAAATGCTACCCTAGTCTAGTCCAACTCCCATCTACCCATCTAGTCCAACTCCCTTGCCAAAGCAGGGTTGCCCAGAGCACATCACTCAGGACGGCATCCAGGTGGGGCTTGAAGATCTCCAGAGAAGGGGACTCCACACCCTCCCTGGGCAGTCTCTTCCCGGGCCCTGGCACCCTCACCCCAAAGAAGTTCTTCCTCACATTGGAGTGGAACTTCCCATGTTCAAGCCTGTGCCTGTTGCCACTTGTCCTGTCACTGGGAACCACTGGAAAGAGTCTGGCTCCATCCTCCCTCAACCCACCCTTTAGATACTTATAAGCATTAATAAGGTCTCCCCTCAGCCTTCTCTTCTCCAGACTAAAGAGCCCCAGCTCTCTCAGCCCTTCCTCATCAGGGAGATGCTCCAATACCTTAATTATCTTTGTTGTCCTACGCTGGACTCTCTGCAGTCGGCACGAAGTAACAGGGTTTAGCTGAGAAGCATGATTTAATCGCTTGGACTTCTCCTGACTATGACTACATGGTACCAGCAGGTGACACTTGTTTTTCCATGCAGGGCAGCGATGCGCAGTGGTTAAATGCAGGAGGAGCTGCATCACAAACAGTGGAGACCAACACAAGAGGTTAGATGACAAGCGATTTTATTTTGCAAAACAATCACTATACAGCAACAAATACAATTGCAAATCGGATTGAAAAACATGAACTACCTACCACCAGCCATTCAAGAAATGCCTCTTTTATGGTAACAGGCTCTAGAATTATCAGAAAAAACACAGGTTTGTAACAGCAGACTGTATTCCTTGACATCCCAGCATACAGCATGTTTATTTGTTGGCTTTTTCTCTTTGCTAAAGTTGAAGTGGCTTTTTATAATCTTGAGTTTTCCAAGTGTGAAACTAATTTACCTTCCTGCAGTGGGAATTGCTGGAGTTGCAGAGGGAGCTGCTTTAGCAATCTGACTAGCGAGTGAACTCGACACACACCTAGGCTAGAAATCTACCTGTGCCGGTTTTCATAGCAAATGTGATCTACTCTTCAAGGCGTTTGCCTTTGAAGGGACATTTGTACTTGGGTTTCAAACAGTATTTGGTCCAGCATGGAAAAAACTTCTGCTCATATGTGGTAAGTCCACACAGGCTGCCTTTCGACTCCCTTTGGGTCATGTATATAGGCAAACTTAGATTTGTAAGCAGTCATGATGAGGTTACTACTGTACTTTAGAGCATTGAATGGATAATACCATTTACTGCTGTACAGCAAAAATATACGTAGCCCCTGTGGGCACACAATTTCCCTCATCAGTATTAGTTTTTCCTTTACAGTTGCTGGACAAAGTTTTGCTCAACTATGATTTCTTTCTGCTTGTGGTTACATAGAAACAGAACTCTGCAGATGGGACAGAAGTACTCTTTCTTTTGTCTCTACAACTTGAAGGATTATTAATTTGGGGCTCTCCCCTAGCTATCCAAACCAGGTTTCACTATTCCTTTTGTCTGGATTAGCTCTGCTTTGTTACGAGTTGGGTCTCAGGCACCCAACACACCTGCTGGCTCAACATGCCTGTGGAAAAGAAACACAACGGATGCAGTTTCCAGGAAGCTGGCTCCATCTTCTTCAGTGGGCATTACATATTTACAAAACAGTTGTTTTTAAAACCAACACTCTTCTTGAGAAGTAAAGATTAATATGAGCTTTTTCAGTGAACATCTAGAGTCATGTAACATAACTTGGTTTCGTTTTGTTTTTTTTTTAAATATTTAACAGCACAAAACTCTTGATTTCTTTTCATCTAACTCCACAGCGTTCTAGGATTCTCTCT
Organism: Calidris pugnax; assembly: GCF_001431845.1. Lineage (NCBI taxonomy): Eukaryota > Metazoa > Chordata > Aves > Charadriiformes > Scolopacidae > Calidris > Calidris pugnax. The sequence continues at coordinate 420,634 of NW_015091198.1, read as the reverse complement.
ATGGAAGGATGATTACGATTACAAAGGTCTTTGCTTGAATCAAGACAAGAAAGCTCATTTTAATGCATGAAATAAATGACTGGGTGTGTGACACCACTCTAACTTTGGACTTGTAGGTGGATTAACTAAGCTTCATTTTCTAAAGCATGTCAATTTTAAAAGCAGAATAAAAAAAAAAACTTGAGTCACAGGTTAACACTGTTCTCACTAGCTGGTGCTCAGCTTCAGAGAAGCTGAGGTTCAATAGTACCACAGACTCTCTCCCACATTGGCAAAAGGCATTAAAAAAACCCACTGCAAGGCTAATTCATGTTAATTGATAGTATGATCAAAGCAATGTGATATAAATACCGTTTTGTTGTTTTTCCTTTTAGTATGTTGTTTTTCTGGAAAAATGGGAAGAGGCTTTTAATGCATCTCACTTGACACTGTTTCCATATGAATTCTTAGGATTACTGTAAGCAAAAGTATAACAAATACAAGGCAGAAATCAGAATCCTCCAGATGCACTTAGCATGGTTCTAAACTCACTGTCCTTTGTATACAACAACCGACTTACAAACAGTATTAGGTACTTTATAGTGTGAAAAAGCTTTTTGCAGAGCTGAAATGTCATGTGTGGGGCTTAGAAGTTCATCTTCAGTAAAATTTTTAGAGATGTAACCATTTTGTTTTGTCTTTGTACTGCTGTGACAGTTTAGCCAAAATCCCCCTTTGGTCCAGTGAATATTTACCGTCTAGTAACTGTGCATTTACTACCTGAATTTAATGATGGGGAATCCTGTGCTATTAATTATTAGAATACTTCTCCACAGACATAAAAATCTTCTCTATGAGTCTTTTCAGATCAAACCCCAACACACACACGCGCACATACAAATTAAGAAGGAAAAAGAACAGATCAAAAGCTTCCAACACACAATGTTAACCTAATACACATATCAAGTGTAGCTCAACTGACAGTGCAAAGTTTAGTTAAGAGATTTCAAAAGGAAAAGATCAAACAATCCGCAAGAATGTAAACTGGTCATTTAAGAACATCTACTGTACATATAGTATCAGCAAGATTATGATCTGCTGATGAGTAATACTACCATATTACCTTCAGTGTTCTCTTAATGTCCGTAAGACACTGTCGGAGTTCTCACAGGTAACTCCGCTGGATTGGTTGTTTATACATCTCTGCCCTTTATCTTTTATGCACACTTTTTCTTATACTTTTTATAGTCAATATAATCCCACTTTGCTCAGATTTTAAGATGCCCTATTTATCGATGAATCGCTATGGCAACCCAGTCTAGGGAGCTCGTTTGATTTATTCATGTACTATAATTTAGAGGCATCTCCTGTTACGTTTATCACTGTTATGCGAGTGCCTGAGTGTATACGTAAGACATCACTGAAGGAGTGGAAATAACAAATTAATCCTTTTTTCTGTGTTTCAACTTTAGCAAAAGAAAAAAAATAAATAACTCTAACATTCACTGTTACTACAGGAATTAAAAAAAAAAAAAAAAGGAGAAAAATAGAAAGAAAGAAAAAAAGCCAGAACCAAACTATTGCAGATTTTTTAAAAATCCAGAATCCAACCTCACCCATCTTTGCAGACCTTTTTACAAACGTCTGGACCCCACAAAAATCATACCTTTGTGAAGAAAGGGAGGGAAGGGAAGAGTGAAGGAATCCTTTTTCTAGCATCACAGAAGAGACTTGCATCTGGCACTAAAACAGGGTCACGGCTTTTAGTTGTTACAGAAAGCAACTTCATGCTAAAATTTTCATCTTTTTAAAATGTATTCTTATGAATAGGGAGAAAAAAACCCTGCTAACATCTACTTTTACATACCTAAAATTGCAACACCAAAGGGTGCAAGAGACACAGATACTGTGAATAAAGAAGTAGAATATTCAAGTATATGAGGAGGGCGTATCACAAATGGCCACAGAGAAATATATATATCTATAATACTGTATCAAACAGATGGAAAGGATGTGAAACCGGTGGTGCGTACACAAATCTAGCCGCTTAACCAACTTTCTAATCAGACACAAGTCCATTGGGGTGGAAGTGCTTGCTTTCAACAGCTTTGTTACGTCACTTCCCCAAGCATGGTTCAAATGTTTTCAACTACTATTTTTAGTTATTAGTTAAATAATTTATTGGCTTCTCAGCTATACACTGACAGAATTAACCAGGTCCAAAAAAATGTTAATAACTTAATTCAACTTTTTGTTCTACTCATTTGTACAAAATAACACATTATTTTTAATTAAACTTGAATTTCTCTATATGCCCTTCCTTCTGGTAAGCTGACTGTTAATTTAACCTGTAATAACTTACAATGGGCAACTTTTTTTAATTCTCCATCTATCAACAGAACAGTGAAATGAGCAACTTGGGATATTAACAAGGCTCTTCAGAAAGAGGTGGATGGCCTTCAGGCACATGAAAGGTAAAAATGCATTTTATCATAGTACGGTACTCCATGCAAGACAGAGCAGAGCAACAATAATTGTCCAATGTAACATACTGCAGTTGTATACCCATATAAAGCCAGTGTCTTCCTGTTGTAAATGGAAATCAGGCCAATTTCTGCACTTACTGAAATATTTTTTTCTTGTTTTTTTTAACTGTATGGTAACTACAAGTCTTGGGATGTGACTTAGTTTTAGACATGGTAAAGAATGAATGTAACACCTGCTCTGAGCCCATTCCTGCCAAGAGCTCATGCCTAAATATTATTACTTCATACAACGCAAAATGAGCAAATTCATAAGCCCTGCTTGGCGAGGGCTGCCGTGACATCTTCAGCGAGGGTAGCAAGCTGGGGTGATTCAAGCAGGTTGATGCTTCCAGAGGAGGAGACGTTGCTGAGTCTGCGTGGTGAAGCCACGCTGGACCTGCCTGGTGACTGCGTGATGATCTCAGCCCCGTGATCGACACGGGCTTTAGCGTGTTCTCTGAAGTTTAGCTTCTGGCTGTCAATCTGCTCCAGGAAAGCAAAGGATTTAACACATTATATATTCACCAAATTACCTTGGTATAGAGCATCATTTGGGTCTCATTTTGTTTACTTTTAAGAACTCTTACAAAGATTGAAGCTTCTTCACTCATTAGAATTAATTGAACCTGAAGATTTTATCACATCTTTAATAAATACTGGTTTACTATGTTACATTCTCTTACTACTTCTGCCTCTTATGGATGACTTAATGAGCACTACCATTGCTCCTAGCTGTATGTATTTAATAGACATTTTATGGGCACTGGGGTTTGTTTCTGAAATCTATTTTTTCAAATGTCTGTAGAGTGATCTTACTTTCAAAATGTCTTCTTCCTGTTTCACAAAGCAGTCCCGATCCTCTGGGATCCCATACTACACACGTATTAGATCACACCTGTGCTGTACAATGGTCCCAAACAAGGTTTATCTTTAGGGGAAAAGCCAGTGCACAAACTATAGGATATTCTACTTTAAGATTCACTCTCAGCTTGGATGTGGATGTGAGATCGGTCATTCCAAACTCCAAAGGGAGTCAAAGGGCACATGAGTGTGCTCAAAGGAGAACAAAAAGATGTTTCCTATTTAATTCAGAGCCGTTACTGAATTCACAGCTCTAATGATGTCACTGGACCAGGCGCACAGTGGTCACCTTCTCTCTGATGGCTGTCCCCTTACCTTGACGTTACCACCGCCAGGTACGTGGTGGGCATTTTCCAGTGAACCAACTTTAGCCTGAGCTTTTTCTTTGAAATCCAGTTTCACGCTCTCAATTTTCACACGCCCACCTCCTACACAGAAAAAGGAAATACAGATTAAGAGGCTGGAATGACTCAGGAGAAATTCCGACCCGATGCACACAGGTGCACTCATGCGACTTCCCTTTTAGTTGAGATCTAAAGGTTTTAGAGAAGCACAGAACACCATGCTGCACATTCAGTAAAATTTAAAATCTTCAACACGTATTCAAACTGTCATGTGCTGCAACCCTACTGATTTTCATGGGATTTAAGCACATACTTAAGTATTTTGCTGACTTCAGCCTGCATTTCAGTACCTTGTCAAATTGACGTTATGTCACAGCAGCATCCTTCTGCATTATTTTGTATTGATTCTCTAAACTAGATTCTCTAAACTACCTTTATGTCTTTAGTTAAGTAGAGTTAAGAATATTATTTTTATTACTAAAGCGTATTTACTTTCTCTGGGACTATAAAAGAAAATGGTATCGTCCATGTTTTCTCCTTCAGGTAACAGGATTAGGTCCCTGCTTTGTCCCACACCCCAGAAACTCCTACAATACCTGGCTTGTGGTGGATGTTCTTGAGTGAACCACACTTGGAAGTCACATGACTCAAGTCGATCTTCTTGGTTACGATTTGTACCTGTCAAAATCACACACACACACAATTTACAGGAATGAAAAGAAATAAATAAAAAGCCAAGCCCTTTGGAGGAAGAGCCCAAGCCTCTACAAACCACTGGAAAAGGAGACATGGTTAGTAGAAAACAGACCATGCCACAAAGGAGGAAGCACCTGGATTAATACAGCAAGCTTCCTTCCCACCTAGGGAACCGACAGAGCTGGGTTAAGCTTTACTATTAGCAAAATGAAGAGGAGGACAAAGCAGATTAGTTTGTGGGTTCTTCTTAAAATGTTTCTGAGCCTCCCCTCAGGGTGGATGTTCCAAAGCCCTGCAAGCAGCAGGACGCATCCCATTTGCTTCTGCTCTTCAATGTGCATCCTGGCAACTAGGAATATTTCAGTGACTGTTTTTTTTCTCTACCATCTGTTTCATATTTTTCTGCATCTAAATACGGTGTGCATTTCAATCCTCTATGGAGAGCCTGATGAATCTACATATGTGACTCCTGCAGCTGTACCTGAGCTGGCTGGTGCTCACCGGATAGCAGCGGCATCGCTCTGCTCAGCCAGGCAGCAGCACAGGCTGCTCTGCGCCCCGCTGCCAGCAGCCTTGCCCTGACTCTGCTGAGCCCAGCCTGGGAAAAGCCACACAGTCACACTCCTGCCTTGCTGCGCTCCCAGCCGGCCCCCAGAAGGGGCCCATAATCACAGCGACTGTCTTAGTAGGTCTTAAGAAGCTGCAGCTGCTCCAGGCCAGACGAGAGCTCCAGGATGACCGCAATGCCAGCGGTTTGCTCCCAGCACCAGCAATGACTTAAGCCAGCGCTGGTGGTTGTACTGAAGCTGTTTGCATCAGATGTGCTCACATCATCAGCTCTTCCATCTGAGGGGAAGTTATTTCCATCAGAGGGGTCAGAGCCACCTTAAGCTATTCCACTGCGACTGCCAGAATTAACAGGTGTCTGGTCAAACCCTGAGCGACCTCAGTTTGTTGTAGTGGAATAATGCTGTGATGTTAGCATTAGCATTCTGGCTGATCCCATCTTCTCTCTGCTCTTTCTTTGTCCTTATGTTTTATTTTTCTTCTTCTTCCTCTCAGGTTAGCTGAGGAAGGACTGATACACTGGAAGATGCCCAGCTGTGAGGCTGGAGTCTCACTGTGAGCTGGAGTATCTTTCTGGAAATTACTTTCTTGGGCCAGTCCCGTGAAAGGCCCTGAACCATTTTGGCTCATACTGGACTTTCACTGTCAGCATCCTTGGGTATTTAAGAGAAAACCCTTCTTTGCTCCTTTCCTGTCCACATTCTGGAAACATGTTGTGCTCTGTGGAGAAAGATCAGAAGGCGACCACTCTATACACGGGGCTCACACAACTACCAGACCACACTCACATGTGAAACAGTAGCAAGAAGGAAAGTAGTGCTCAGAGGAAGGGAGACAGAGGGGTCTAGCTGTGCAAGGTGGGTCACCACAGTGGAGATGCCTGTTCACAGGGCGTCTGTGCTACTTACATTTCCTCCCCCTGCAGAATGTTTGATGTTATCTCTGGAACCACACCGGGACTGAATATCGCTAAAATCGATCTTCTTGTTTAAAATCCTAACCTAAAAGGAATCGGAGGTAACTTACTATATACCATACACACACTCCACCGGGCTGCAGGACAAGGGAGCCAGGGTAATTTTTCCTCCTGCTGTGACTCCTTTTTCTGACTCTTGTATTGAAATGTGAGGAAGTAAACCACACCAATCTCCATACTTAGTGTGCTAACACTGCACATGTAAACGTATTCAGCTGCTCTTTTTTTCTGTCCCACAAAGTGGTGGTGAAATACAAAGGGGGAAGTTTTTATCCTGTACATACGAAAGATGTCTTTTCCCTGAAAAGCTCAAAGAACTCTTGCCTGGACTGGACAGCCCTTGGACAGCCTGTCCTAAGCTCTCTTGAGCGATGGGCCAGAGTTTCTGCTGAACTGGCCACAAGGAGAAGATGGAAACCCTCATTCCCACAGCTCAGCACTCCAGCCTTTGATGCAGAAATCCCAGATCCAGCCAGCTCAGGCAGGGGCTGAAATCCTGAGGTATTTCACCCCTTCTTCTGCGATACAGCCATAACAGCACCTACATTCATACAACAGACCTCAGAGTGTCCTGTAAATGGGGATTGCCACAATTAGTTAAACCGAAGTCAGAGCTCCATACTGCTCTCTCTCTTTACTGTCATTTAGTGAAGGGCAATGCAGAAAACAAGAGCATCTGGAAACCTACAGCTGCAATCACTGCTTATTGATTTCTGGTGCTGGCCATAAAGTTGGTCACAACAACTTTCTGGTGCTAGCAGCACTGTGCTTCTCCACTGTGTTCTTTGTTTCTGGCAGAACTAGTACTTGACTTTCCCTTGATGGTGCCAGCCTCCCTTACAGATGCCAGAAGCCCACATTTTTAATGTGTTACCTTAGCCACAGAGGCACTGTGGGCACAGGACAGTGCCTGGAGGTGAATTCTGCAACGGAAAGGCCAAGCTACCCCCTGCCTGACCCCCATCTTGACCTCTGTATCAAAGCTGTTCCTCCACCTGGCAGAACTCAGGTGCCACTAATGATTGTCCTCCCAGGGAAAGATGTTCTGCTGAATGGCAGTCACCAGTAGGGCAGGAACAACTGGGTGCTGAGCACACACCTGAGTGACACAGCTTCCAGGCTTCTTTCCCAACAAGGGTGGGGGACTGTGTTAGGCTTTTCAGGTGTGTGAGAAGGTGTTTCTGGTTAAGGCTGCACCTGCCTTCATCGCACCAGGAGCTTTTTACTTGCTTAACGAGTACCACCCATGCAGCATATTTTTTCTCTGGGTTAAATATGAAGTCTTTATCCAAAAGTTGTGTTGGTTTTTATTTATTTTTCTATTTATCTTTTGTTAATATAGAATATGAATTTACAGAAAGCCACAGGATTTTGGGCATTATCTATTCATTTTGCTAAATGGCACTTGTAGAACCTTCACTGATGTATTACTTTGCACAGTCTTGTTGGTTGCTGTTGTAGATGAACCTACAGCGACTACAGTTTCTGCTTCCTGGTTTTAGGTCCACAAACTGCCCCAGGCTCCCTGATAAATCTGAGACAAATCACTCCCTCTGCGCCTCAACTCTCCAAACTAGGAAAAGACTATTTGCCCTCTTACAGGAATATTAGATTTTGCAGCTCTTGGCTCCTGCAGTGGGGATAATGTCACATTTTAGATAACAAGTTGAATTCTTTGGCACTAAGCACCTGGAGGGCATCCTTGACTTAAGCCCAGTAAACTCCAAGAATAAATTTTCAGAGGGCCACATTTTGCAAGTTAACATGAACAATTTCTTCACAGCAAGCTGTTTCACAGGTCCTCCTCATTATATGTAACATAACTGCTACATCAGCCAAACCATTAAGATGTTAAGTATTCTATTGCTTTAATAGGTAAAGATCTGCAGTGATGGCACACTCAGCAAGAAGGGCGATGACAGCACCAGAAAACTCCACAACTGGTAGGTCACCTTCAGAAGGGCACCTTCAGTAGGCAAACTGACTTCTGTCTTCCTCTCTCCTATCTGCTTAATCCGTCCAAGTAAACCAATGTACACTAGAACATGAAAGCAAATGCCTTTAGAGCTTTATGCTTCTGCTTTCTCTCGCTATACTATTTGTTTAAAAATGTACCCAAGTACTATACAAGACAGGTGTCACATCAGTTACAGAAACACACGTCAGATGTGCAGTCAGATCTGGCTCCCAGAGAGCTTCAGGGCCAGACACAACTGGGCAAAACAGAAAGCCTTCCTAGCACTTTGTAAGCACATCTCTCAGCAATGGATCACCAGCGCCTCTTAGCCATGGCCACAGGGATGCATCTGCTCTGAAAATGCTGACTGAGGGGTCATGACAAGACCTCTGCACTGTGGACGGGGGTCTATAGCTTAAAAATGGAGCGAAAGCAAGGTGAAAAGTTGAGAGTGTGCCTTTGATCAAGTGCCTCGAGGTTCATTTGCACCCAGAAGCCTGACAGTTTATGAGTCTCATGGCCCATGGACCTGGCTAGCAGATATGTAAAGGACCAATCACCTCAATTATCCTCTTTGTCTCACTGGGTGAAACTGTGGAGAGGGGCCAGCAGGAGACCTATGTATCATTTTTACCCTATGCTGAGGGCTGAAGTAAGTTGAATGATGCAGATGTGTTCTGCTGGTCATCTGCCACAAAGAAGACGATCCAGGTTTTTCCTCATGACCTGTTCCTCCCTTTCCTGGGATATATCAACACTCCTGCACATATTTAATTCATGACTGCCCTCTGTAACAAAGTGTTCCACAAACTAATGAAGCTTTGTTTCCCACAGATGAAAGCTTTAAACTGCTTAATCCCTCCACCTTATACTCTTCAGCAAGCCCTATCCCCTCTTCCCAGCAATGTCTCCCAAGCTTTCTCCCAGGTTTGCTAGACTGGGCAAATAGAAGCCAATACACAACTGGCCAGGTGTTTGTTGCATCTGACTGTAGAGAAGGGGCTGTTACCACTGCCTTTTCTCCAATGACAGTGTTTTGCTGAGTCTCTGTTTCATATCCAGTCAACAATTATCACCCAACTTGAAGGGACCACCGCCTGTGTTTCTAACCACCGCTGCCTTGCCAGCACTGGTTGAAATGGGCCACCAAGTTACAAATGAGTTGAGGAAGGCTAAGACTGCCAGCCAGCCAGCATGACTGCACGAGCTTTGTTTCCTTTGAGAAATCAGTCTGTAAACATCAGAGGGAGAATACCAGAGAGGGACAGGAACTATTTAGGCTAAAGAGAAACTTTGGCTTGCAAACAAAGAATGTAAACTGACTGTGAATTATTTGAAGCTGGAATCTAGAGGGAAATCTGTAACTATCAGAACTGGGAAGCTCTGGAACTGCCTCCCAAAGGAACAGAGCTACAAAAACAAAATGGTAAACTTTTATGATGGCACTTGATGAAAGTGCCATGATGAAAGGAATTAGATGATGCAGCTGCTTTTGACAGAGACAGCCTGAACACCATGACTCACCAGGAAGGTCTCTGTGTTCCTGAATGTGTATGTACATCTTGTGTGGGGGTGGAGGTGTGGTAGGGATGTATATATATGCACTTCAGTTGTGCTGCACATTAAATGAAAGATCAAGCCTGCTCATGCTCTCATTCAGGAAAGGGAACGCTTCAGACTGTGGCAGAAACACGACTGCTTTCTGTTCACACTCTCTAAACATCCCACAAGGTAATGTCCTGACAGATTCCCTCATAACTCTTGTGCTGACCTGCCAATCTGAAATGTGTACATCCCTTCTGACGGGATGCTGGTTTGCCCAGGTATGCTGGATAGAGCCTGGAATTGACTATTTTGATCAGGACCAAGCTGAGGTTCTTCAGCATTTGTCATATCTACATGGAGTTAAAACACAGTGGAAAAATTAAGCCTTACAGGCAACAAGGTGTTTACTCCACAAAAATCACATTGGGCAAGGATAAAAATGGCTTCTGTCTGAAGCCCTGGAAGTCTTACAGACCTTAACCCCAGTCTGTCCTATGATGACTCCTCAGCAGCAGTCCAGAAGTGAAGTCCAGGGCAGAGAGTGTGCCGACGTACACACAGAACAGCCTCACTGTGTCACACTACTTCTAGGTAGTCCCTGACAGCAATCAGACACTGTGCTCCAATATCTTCTGTGCTGTTTGAATGCTGTCTGACGAAGCGTCAAGAGATGGATGGCAAACCATTAACCGTTCAAAGAGATTGTGCACACTAATGGGTAGTCTGCTAGGAAACCAAGTGCTGAAGGAATTTTTCTTGGGGTTCTGAGTCACCATCTCCTGAGTTATTTAAAAGATGGGTGGACGTAGTGCCTAGAGATAATGGTTCAGTGATGGTTTTTGTCAGTGTTAGGCTGATGCTTGGACTAGATGATCTGAAAGGTCTCTCCCAACCTTGGCAATTCTATGATTCTATGAAGTATATGTTGATCTGCACTCAGCAGGATAAACTCTAGTGGCCCGACCAGCAATCTAAACATGAAGGGGCTGTGGTCCAAGGACAATGTCTACACTTGATAAGAGGGGATGTTTCGGGTTACGCTGACTAACATTAGGAGATGTGACAGGCTGGCAGTACCTGTGAATCTCCCAGTTAGATATATGCCTTATTATGGCTGTTCACAGAAAGTCAATTTGGATTTCAAAGTCTCCATATGCACCAGTTTCCAGTCTGGGGATCTGAAGCAGACTCTGCTCTGTCAGTACTGTGCCGCTGTGTTGCAGATGAGCAAAAATTTGTAGAAAAACTGAGTGGAAGGCAAAGACATGCAAGAGAGAATTTAGTCTGGTTGTGCCTCACTGCTAAAGACAACATCAATGATTGAAAAGTGCTTTTGAAAGAGAAAGAATTATGTTCTATTGCTGCCCAGATTCATTCAGTTCAGCTGCTTTTCACAACAAGAGGGAAAGCCCCTAACTTATCAGCATCCGGGCAGAGAATCCATAAACAGCTTCCCTCTTGTGGCTTACTACTCTGGTACACATCAAAACAAAAATACTCAAAGAACAAAAATTGTGATGGTGATAAAATTACAGGCTCTGTATATATTTTCCAAGAAGCTGATGATTATATTCTCCCTGCTTTGCAATTATGGCCTCTGAGAAGCTCTGCTACAAACAATGTGCCTTAAGCATTTAAAAATACTGTAGCTTGGCTCCACTTGCCATTTGAACATGCTGTGGGGATGTGATATTGGGAAAAGCTCCCAGACTCCTCGTAATTATCAAAGAGGTCAGGTTCTTACCACAGCATCACAGCGATTTGACACAGCTACATCCCAGGAACTAGACATTATTTCAGAGTTTGGTCTCCCGGTTAACACGGGGATTGAGTGAGACAAGAATTGATCTAGTATAGGAAGCAAGCTTGAGGTTAAGACCTGATTAGAATCAAGAGACAGTCCTAAGTGCTTCCAAATCTATATGCTGCCAAGGACAGAGAATACTACAGTTTTCATGCTCCTGGCAGAGGCTACATGTAGATGAAAAGGAGAAGGATATTTGGTTTAGCAAAGCCCTTGAAGAGAAGGACTGTGCCTCAGACTTTCCACATGTACAAACAGAGCTTGTGGTCATGTTCAGCCTTTGCACTCCTGAACTTACTGGATACACACACTAGTGAAGCTGCCAGCCTACAAGCTAGTGAGATTCAAAAGAGAAGGCTGCACTGGACATAGCATAGGGAAAATAATGTCCCATCCTCATCTTGCTCTCAGCACAGGGTGAACAAGATAGGAGAATAATTCTGACTTTTAAAAATGTACCCAGAGACAGACACTGAGCATGTAATATTTTAGCCTGAACAGTTAAACTGTGAAACAAAAACAAACAGCTGAAAATAGGTAGTTTCAATGGGAAGTGTCAGTAAAATAGAAGAGATGTCTTGCAATCAGCCATTCTTTAACACTTGCATAGGACAATGATGGCTGATTTACAAAAGCTTCTTTCTACCTATTTGCAAATAACCGTATTCACCTAATTAATAAGGTGGCCACACTGAACTAGGCACATCCCTGTCAATAAAGGAAGGAAAGCTTACACCAAAACACGGAGACATTTTTGTGCTGGGAAATACAAAGTGAAATGACCGCTTTCCATGCCAAAGAATTTAACAGACAGCTCAAGGAAGTGCAGGATCCACATCAGATAAACTGTAACATGTGTTCTGTAAATACACTCCTCACTAAATCTTGGGAGTTCATCAAAAGAACAAGTAAAAAAGTTGAAGGAGATTCATGCATACCAAATAAAAAAGATCCTAGGAGCTCAATTAATTCAGCAAAAACACAGGATCCTTTAGTACTCCCTTAAACAAAAAAAAACCACAACCAAACAGATTTTGCTAAACTACAGAGTTTGATACTTAAATTTTAGAGGTAACAGTTCCTACTCTTGGAAAGAGTACTAATAGCTTCAAATATCAAGGGTTGAGCATCAAGTATCACAGTTTTCAAATCAGTTTCCTGATCTTTAAGAAGGGATGAGTTTTGAGTCACTATGTCTGGATTTTCTTTAGTCCATCATAATGGAGAAAATTAGGTTCAAAAGTTCAAAAAAATATCTTGTGTTTGTCTCTTTTCCAAAGGTTAGGAGGTATGTCCATTAGCATCTCTTTTTATTGTTCAAGTAAAAAAAAAAACAAAATGAAGGTTTTTATCCTTTCCTTTCCTGTCCTTTAGCCATCATATGACTAATCAGCTCTGATCCGGATTATGTATTGCCTGAACACTTTTCCCAAAAGAACAACCTTCCCCATTTTATTGCCAAAATCTAGACCAGTTAGAGCACAGCTGAAAATGCCTCCTCTGCTGAACTTGCTGCTGGGATGACTCAGACTGTCATGGCAATTTATGTCCTGGTAGTTTTAATCAACTCTAGAAAAAAACCCAGCTTCTACCCTTAACAAGAGACCAACAACGTATGGTACATCACGGATGGGATTTGTCTCCTCTAATACGAGCCAGCTAGGAGGTGGAGCTGGTCACTTAAGCTGCTGCTGTAGTTGGTGGAAAGACACTGAATCCTTAGGAGGTGGAGCTGGTCACTTAAGCTGCTGGCTATAGTTGGTGGAAAGATACTGAATCCACCAGAGAGTGATACCTTCAGCTCTGGCTGGACAGACTGAACACACTCCATCTGATGGACAGAAACCAGTGTGCTGCTGCTAACTGCCTTCACCAGAGGGAGAAGCATCGACCTACAGCTACCGTAGTCAGTGGAAGTTCTGTTACTGGTTAAGGCCCCATCAGACAGCTTGTGACCCTCCTGATTGTGGTTCACTATTTGTCCTCAATGAGCATGACAGACATTTTACAGATGGCTGAGGCACAGCAGTGATGCTACTGTGGCTCAGCCACATAAAAAGTGAATGTCAGATCTGGAAAGAAAGTCCCAATTCCCTGCTCATTTCTACCAACCAAACACGTTTCCTCAAAGAAACCTTCTGAAACTTGCTAGAGCCTGGCAATGATTGCTTCATTTTTCTAAAATTCTTCATGAAGAAGGATCTTGCTTTTTATTCAGGATAATTCAAGGCTTAACTGTACAGACTGTACTCGGGCAAGCCTTCCATTAAATGAGTGCAGACTGAACACAGGAGCTGCAAGATGTTATTTCTGTACAATCTGCAATGATCAGCCAAAATTCTAAATTTCAAAAATTTTAAAATTATGGTTTTGAGCCGTGACGGAGTTTTGAAATTGTGCCTCAAAGTCCTATTTTTTCTTTCCATTTGAAGATCTGCAATTAACAAGGGATGAATTAGTTTCTAATTTTCAGTCCAGAACAAATGTCCTGTAAATCCACAAAAGTGGGAATGTATAAAGGCTACAAAAGCAGACTGAGAGAAGAATTTATCTTGCAGATATGAACTGTTGACTTGGTAAATGCACAAGCTTATTCCAACGAATGTAGCTAACAGTGTGGGAACAATTGCCTTCCAATCTCTCATTAGCTAAGTACTTTAACAACAGCCATGTTAGATCATCAGTCCACCCGAAACAGCTGCCTCCTGTGGCTCTGGCTTGGGAAAGCACCAAAGCTTGAACCTTATAGCTCATTTATGTTCATCGCTGTCCTGAGCAGGGACCTTCTCAAAGTGCTGGCTCACGTATGTTGCAGATCACAATGGATTGGAGAAAAAGCACATGATGTGCCAGAAGGAGATGGGAGACGAGACGGGATCCAGTAACAACTCAGATTGCATTTTTTGTTAAGCCTTTACTCTCCACTGCCTTTTAGGATGCTCTTCATTCACCAGTGCAACAACAGCATATAATCTAGATCTTCAGATTAATTTTTGGGCTGTCATCAGTGTTTGTAACTTGGTGCAAATACACGTGAAGTAGGAGGAAGAGGAGTTTAAGATGCTGTCTCAAGGTGAACCTGCTGAATAACCTTTTGAGCTGCATTTCTCCCAGGAGGTGCTCAGCTCTTGGTGGGCCACCAGACCTGCCTGTCTCTGCACTGACTTTACATCCTGGCAGACTGTAGCTGAGGCAGGGAACACTTCAGGAGCCCACTTTTCTCTGCAGACTGGGTCATAAATTGTGATGATGGGGGTGCGTGCTGTGGGGGAATCTCTCCTGCCATCCAAACTGACTTTGAACCTAACAAAAAATTGTGCAAAGATGACACCAGATACCTATCCAAGCTGCCTCGTCTGCCCAGCTCTGAGATGTCTTATCCTTCCCTGTGCCAGTCTCCTTTATCATTTAATGCAGAAGCCTATTCTCCCTGTCAGCATTTTTTGTTGTTTCTGGACGGATTCTACTGAATAGTTGTGTGAAGAATTTATTTAGACTTTCTGACCCATGACTAAATGCACTTTGTTTTCTACAGTTTAGGGAAGATGAAGTTCTTTCTTAATCTTCCTAAAAACCTTCAAGGAACATTTCATTCTTCAACATGGCTTAGGTATTTAATTTTTCTATGTGTCATCTTACAAGGTGCCTGGCTGTTACTATAGTTACCGATATTTTAAATCTTGTGCCCACAGTTCTAGTCTGTACAGCTCCATCCACTTTGATGAAGCTATGCTGACTCACATCCACTCAAGTTCTTGCCTATGCATAAGCTCTGATGTATACATTTTAAGATTAAATTAAAAGATATCTAGGTTGACTTTATCCTTGGTTGAAGCCCTATGATGCTTTATAAATACTCTGCCTGGTCCGTAATAAAAAAATTCAATTGGTGCACTTTAGTACTCCAATATGGTACAAACCACATCCATAGAAAGAATTTCAAGAAGAAAAAAAAATATCAGAACAGAAAAAAAAAACTGTTCTTGGCATCTGAAACAGATTTCCAACCCCTTCCCCCAGTTCTTCCATACTTCCCTTGGGCTGTCTGAGAAATAACAGATGCAAATGGGTTACTTTTGAAAGCACAGCATTTCCTCCACAGCTGATGCGGTGCGAAAATCCATCTGAAGCCCAGCAGACATACCCATGAGCAAGTCGCCTCTGAGCTTTGCCAAGAATGATACATTTCACCATACTCTACTATAAAGAGAAAACCAGACAACCACCTACTGGCTGCATCACAGAGTGGAGTGGAGAAGCCCTCATTTTTCCACACTGCAGAATACCAAATTAAACACATACTCATTCCTAGTAGATGCTTAATGCAGTGCAAAGTTAGCTTGCTTCTTCCCCTAGAAGCATGCTCTTGTTTTTTAAATATTTTTTTGCCCCTGTCAGGTGGAGCCATTTCTCTCCTTTTCTTTGTTTCTCTGGCTGGCAAGTCAGAGCTGAAGTAAAATCAGGCTGCTATCTGATGAGTTTTTGATGAAATTCAAGGCTGAAGCACTGCATTTCTTGATTTATTTAGCATTCAGGCATCCCCTCCTTCTTCATTTCTACACCTCAACCTCTGGCAGTTTCAGAATGCATCTGCTTTCTCTGGGACAGCTGTAAGCTAAGAAAAGACCTTGAGCTAGGTTCAGATATGCCTCTGGTAAAAGGATAGTCTGTCTCCAAATGACACTTTGGGGCTGCATATCTGTATTCCTTTAGTGATTTGCATGTCATGTTTATGTACTTAACTTGCCCAGATATATGCTGGCTTTTTGTCTGCTTGTTTTTCCTGTTGTTATTGCTATCAGCACTTCCAGTTCAGGTTATAAAACTTGAGCAGCGTTTTGTTTGTTTCATGTATCATCACTAAAAGCAGATAGCATTTAACAGCTCATTTCAGCCAGGGCAGTACCTGCCACCAGACATTAAATAAGAGAGCAGACACAGGGAAATGAAATCAGCTTTTGTGTGTTCCTCTCATAGACCCTATAAAATTCAACTGCTGAAAATGGAAAAAACTTAATCCTAAACACTCTTGTCTAGACTGAGCAACTATGGCATAAAGGAGACATAAAGGAAAAGCTCAGGGAGTCTCTCTTTGCCCAACCCAGAGCTCAGTGGCCTCATACCACCAGGAATTAAAAAATGCTTTAGCTCTGTCAGTGACATTATGTCTACCCAGCAGGTTTCCCCCGTTATCCCCAAAAGAGTCAAATGCCAAGTTCTGTGCCGGTACCCAGCAAAGACTCTGCAGAACTGCTAAGGAAGTATAGCTCTCTAGGCAGGGTGTTTACAGAGAAATACAATTTGCTGTGTCCCCCCTGGTCTTCTGTGGCTGCTGCAGCCCACAGAGAATAAGAGGGAGGAGGATAGGCTAACGATGCTGGTTTCAAGCCCCAGGTTCAGCAGCTGGGCTTGTTATGAGGAACGCTAATCCAGATGCACAGTCTGAACTTATGTTCCAAGCCTCCTGGAGCCCCTGCACACCCTGACCATCTGCTACACAATATGTCAAACGGGAATTGAGCTCCCAAACAAAATAATTACAGACAATTGTCAAAATAAAGGCAGAAGAACCCTTGCTGAGGCATTATCTTCTTGACTTTATCTGAGTAACTAGCTACCGTCCAAATGCCGGAAAGCTCTGAATGTGTTAATTGACCATGAAAACAGGATGAACGCCTAAGTGATACCTTCCTGTTTAACACATGAGCCTGGGTTGGCTTTTTTTTTAATTTCTCTGGAAGACCTGCAGTAGGCATAGGGTTGCAATGTTAAGTTTTGATCCAAATCATTATGCTTTTCCTGAGACAGCATTAGATAAACCTCAGCGTTCTGTATGTTCCACTCTGTATTCCAAAACTCATCTATATATATATATAGTATATAAAAGTATCTGATCTGGAAACACTGTGCAACCCAGCTTCCTGGACTGTCTTGTTTTCAGGACAGCTGAATAGAGGAGCATGTCATTCACACTGGTGTCCCATCCCTGGAGGTAGTTGAGAAGCAAACCTTTTCTAAAGCACTCACACTGCCACTGCTGTAACTCAGCAACCTCAGGGAAGTAAAAAGGAGCTGGAGTCACGGGGTTTTCATCATGGGGTTGTGTCCACAATCAATGTGAAATGCACAAGTACTTTTTACAAAAAATAAATCAACAAAATTGTTTACAACCACAAGACTGAGTTGTCCATATTTTTAGCGCAAATATTGGCAAGCTATATTCTTTCTCCTCATTCAGCCTCTTTGTTTCTAAATAAAATAGGATTTCTTTCAGGTTATAAATGGCTTTATAACTCTTTAAATATTAATAAAATGGACCACTTCATCCTGTAAGCTAGAACATCATTTTTTCCAAATAGAAAGACAAACAAATTACTTGGACGTAATTTTGGCTTTTAATGCCATCTATGTTACCTTTTCTGCATTGCCCAAAAAACGAGAGAAGGCTATTCTAGCTCTGGCCATAGCTCTCCTTGGTAGGCCATCAAGCAAAGACCCTTTAGAAGAAGGTATAAGCACTGTACCTCAGGAAGATTTATAGTACTTCCTATTTGATCTTTCCTCAGTGTCCAAAAGCTTCTGCTTACAAGCCTACATGTTTACTGTCCTTTCCAAAGTTTGGCAATTTCTGTCTGTAGTAACAGAGGATTTTGCTACCCTACACCCATGCTCAGTCTTTATCTGAAAGCAAATCTCATGACAATGTGCTTCATTGCATAGCTCTGCAAGGTAGAAAGTAGCTCTCTCTTTCAGCTTTTAATTGCATCAACATGTCCCTGAATTCTTGTTCTTCCAGATAGTGAGAACAGAAAATCCTGATCTGTCTTCTTACACATTTACCTTTTCTTATTTTACATCCATTCTCCAATTTATATAATTTAAGCCCTGTTCCTGCTTATTCAAACCCTACAGCAAGAAAAACATGTAAGTCTAGTATCTATCCTCTCCCATCATTTTTAACTTGGGGTGGATTTACCAGGTTGGAGGCTGCAACCCTCATTAACATCACCCAACACAATGCACATGTCACATAAAATGCCCCAGGAAAAGGTCATGGTGCTATAGAATCCTGCTAACATCTATCTAGGTTGAATTTGAACTTGCCTGAATTAAAACAAATCTCTTTCATTTTCTGATATTGATGAAGACTAAGTAAGCAGCAACTGCTGAGACTCAGGCTGAAACACATCTACAGCATGGAGTGCAAACTCTTGTTTAAAATTTTTCAACTGATTTCAGTGAGGCACTGTTAGTTTTCAGGTGACAAAATTCTTTTCTGAAGATTGTCCTGGCCCCTGCCATTTAACATCACTTAACCAACCAATGTCTATGGACAAAAGAAGCAGCTTTTGCAAGGCAACTCAAAATGGCTCCTATCCCATACCAATCCCAAAGGTACACGCGTAAGACAAATCACATATGGATGAACATAAAGAGTGGAATCCTTACCTGCCCCCCTTTGGGCTGGTATTTGATGTTTTCTGTTGATCCAATTTTGGACCTGACGTTCTTGAGGTCAGGCAGAGGCTGATTAATAACTCGTAGCTGCTTTGGAGTGGCTGGAGATTTAGGAGGAGTGCGAATTATAGCAACTTTTTTCTCAGTAGGTACCAGTATGGCAGATTTGGGGGTCCCAGGAGTGTGGGGGGTTCTGGAGTAGCTGGGTGTCCCTGGAGTGCCTGGAGTACGGGAGGCGTAGCTTGGTGGTGTCCCTGGAGTGATGGCAGTGGAGCCAGGAGTAGTGGGGGTAGAAGTTCCACTTTTTCCTGTTCTGCTACGAATTGGCTCTGATCCTACATGCAATAAAAAACCCAGAATTAGACCCACAGAAATAAAGTTCTTCTCTTTGTACCTCCCAAGACTGTGTAGTAAGTGAGATACAACCCTAAGATGGCTCTGCTAGTGCTCAAGCTGCTGGATGTCTGTCCCCATGTCTTATTTTGCCGCTCAACCTGCCAGAGGTTACCTTGTCATGTGTGACTGAGCTCTCCACTCTGAAACACAGGTGTGCTTTCCACAACAACTGTGCTTCCTGCAAAGCTCACTAAACAAGGCACAATAAATATCACATCGATTTCCATCTTGGGGAAAGGACTAGGAGTATCCTTGGAATCTAACATTTGGGACTTGATCTGACAACCTGACTAACCAGTAAGAATGTTCTCACCAATTTCAATGGATTTGGACGTTAAAGTAGAGAGTGGTGCAAATTCTCATTGTAATCCTGAAACTGAAGACTCTGAGCACCTGGATACTGCTGGTCACATACCACTGCTGGCAATCTGGTGTCGGCAGCTGAACCCTGGGTGAGCATCCAGCCAATGATTAAATCACAGCTCTGTTGTGTGGATGGGCAGATGTCCCTCACGTCCAATTGCTACTTTTCATTATTGCAGTGAAAGAAAGCAATTACAGAAGGCAACCTTGATTAAAAGTCACACTCGAGTTACATCTGCATGCAAGTTAAAAATAAATAAATACTGTAACATTTTGTAGTGGTGCCATTCAGTGTTTATGGCATCGCCAGTCCTTTTCAGTGAGTGCAAGAATCAGTTTAGCAGTGACATTGTGCTTTCTGCAGCCAGCTCTGCTGATAACTCTTAAACAGAAATGTACAGAGCTGAGGTATCTCCATATGCTGCTTAAAGCAAATCTTTGCTGAGAATATTCTAGGAAAGAAAGGCCAATCCAACCTCCAAAGCCTGAGAACTCCAGTGCTAAATGGGTGCATACAAGTTTTCACCTTTAAAAAGTTCAGGAATTATAAATTCAGTGGGCCTCTCTAGAGCATCCAGTGGAACTAACCAAAATCTCATTTAAACTATTTGTTAATCACTCTGTTTATTTAATGGTGGTGGACCAAATGTGTTGCATTGCTCCCCCTGGGCTCTAGGAGAAACTCTTTGCTCTACTTGATTCATTAGATTAAACATACTCTGTTCTCACCTCCAGTTCCCCTGAACAGTTTCATTCTTTCCAAACCAACCTCTAAAACAGAATGTTCTCAATATACCAACTGAGATAGAAAGGGAATGATTTTTTTCCTCCAGTTCCCTGCAGCTTTGGTATATTTATTTTTCATTCCTCAGCCCTTCGCCACATTGGCAAATGCTCAATGGTCTCACTTCTAGTCAGTAGAACGGGCTGCTGCACCACCTGCGGGTCACCCTGCTTACAAAGTGTCTCTGTTTTTACCCTTAGAGCATCACTGAAGAATCTCAAATGACTTTTTTTTATTTAATTTAATTATCTCCTTTCCTTAAGCTGCCTTAAAAGGGGCTGAGATTGGTTTCTGAAGAGAGAAACCAGACTAATTCCTATGGGAAAGCAGGGAGCCACATCCAGGTTCTGAGGGCCTGAGCTGAATGCAAATCTATCTGTAAGTTCTGGTGGTATTTGGTAAAATTCTCTTTATTCTGTAATTTCTTTTGGCTTGTAATTTGATAACATTGGTCCTCATAAAAGGACCTTGCTGGTTTACTATCCTAACTTTCATCAATGAGTCACTCTGCTAGCTAACATCTCAATTCTCAGCAGTTTTTACCCTAGGATTAGAGAACAGGGAGGCCATTACAGTGAAACAGCAAGTTAATGAGTATTCACTTTTCCAATATCCATCACAATATTTTACATTGTCTACTTCAGGTTTGTCTCATTTTTGTTGCTGCTGTTTGTAAATGCCCCATGTTAACTATTTTAGCCAGCTCTGAGCACCCTGCAAAGGCATTTTCTAATATTAGCAATTAGCCTGAACAGCAGTCCTAGCTCTGGGCGCTGCAGATCATGGAGAGGGTGCACCCCGTCCCTGGTTTCAAGCCCTTGCAGCTCAGCACTTGCTATCTGAACAAAAACCCTCTGTGGGGCTCTGATTTCCAACAGCATATCCCCAACCTTCCCCTGTGCGTAAAAAGTAGGGACGCATCACGCTACGGCAATGTGACAAATCTAACAAGGACGGGAGACATTCACAGCAGTAGGAGAGGGTTAATATATAAAAAAAAACATACGGGTGGTCCGTCGTACTGAAGAGGAGAGGGAAGCTGTGAGGGAGAGAGAGTTCTCCTCTCTGTCTCGGTCTCCTGATACACCTCTTCGAGGAGGAAGAATAGTGGAAGGTCTTGGTAGAGAGGAACGCTTCTCAGGACTCTTGCTTACTCCATCCTAATAGTAGCAAAATTAAAAAGGAAGGGTTAGTTTTCAAAACTCACTCTCTGGGCTGTGATTTCTCTCTCTCACTATGATTGCAGTGGAGGAAACCTCATCCTATGGGCCCAGTTTACTATTCACACAGGAAGCTGTGGGGATCCAGCCACCTCCCAGGCTCCACTTAGCTCCCTGGTGCTTCTTCACTGCATCAAAACACCCAATAGTGATCCTCTGAGCTACTTAAGACAGATACAGATACTCTTGATCTAAATATGGATGGATTCCCCATTTGGTTCTTAATAAGGAACAGCACTTTTTTAGTGCAAGTTAAAAGTAAAAAAAACTCTCTGGATCACAGGTGTGAAATTCTTATGTAAATTTGCCTGCAAAGTAACTGCAGCACTGGTGTGCAGAATACACCCCACACTATTGTTAGGTGATGCGTGATTTTTGCATTTTCAAACACTAACTTGTAATTTTTTTTATGGTGAAAAATTTTTAGCTACAGCTTATTTTTTGAGTGCAGGACTGTTAGTCATGGTGTCTTCTCTTATTTCCTTCCATACTCGTCTTTTGTTCACTTCTTGAAATCAGCAGATACCTTCTTTTTAGCAGGGTTAGAGCAATGGACATACATGTTAGAATATTTTTGAACTTATGGGATGGGCAGCCAAAGACAGTCTGGCATAAGCAGATAGTACTCCCAAAGGCAAATACCAGGATGGTCCCAACCAGTAAAAGACACACCAAGCACAGCATAACACAGAAAATGGAAGTCAATAGTGAAAATGGTTTTAAAAATGGGGATAGTCATCAACTAAGGATTAAGTACAATGGAAACACAAGTGAAATGTAAACATGGGGAAGCTAGGATGGACTGCCAAATATCTCCTTAAATTTATACTGCAACTTCTTTAACATGGTCCCATGCATAGACCAGATTAGGCTTCTACAGCATTTGGCTTCCGCCCTTATTGCTGGTGATTAGAACTGTACTCTCCTACACTGGGGACTGAATTTGCTTTCAGAGAATATTAACTGGTTGAAAATTACATTTTTTAAACTTGGAAGGCAAATTAATACTGATGTTCTTTGCCACTTACCCACATGCAAATGAGTACAACTTCTTAGCAGTCAATGAAGCAGTACCCCCATCATCAACAGAAAGAAGATATGTCCTTCTAGTTATAACTTATTTCACTTATGTTTCCTCTGGACAATCTCCGTTGTTTTTACCAGTTTTGTACCTCAAATCTTGCAGCCTGATAATCAATTTTCCTGCCACAGGATATATGTAATCCTATGTAAGCTTCACAGAGAATTACTCAAATTCAGTGGTGAGAGAATGTGATCCATGGAATTCACCTACACAGCTCCAAGCTAACTCTCTCTACCAACTCTTCTACCTTACCTTAGCATCTGATTTTGAGCAGGGCAAGCAGTCTCTTGGGCCTGCTGAGGAGGGCCGTACATAATAACTGTCTGTATCGAGAAAAGTGGCCCTTTTAGGAGTTAACGAACAAGCTGAGCTGGGTCTTGGAGGAAGCAATGACTTTGCTCTAGACTTTGAGGCAGGGATCTTTGACAAAGAGGCAGTCTAGTTATGAGAAAACAAACAAAAGAAAACACAACATGAAGCTGGACAAAAGGAAAACACATGCAACAGGGACAAAAAAAAAAAGGCAAGCTAAGAAATAACACTTTTCCTGTGTCTGTTAGTGGTGTCTTTGTGGTTCTGACATGCACAGAAGTTTTAGTTTTGTGTTGTTTGACTGAAACTGTCTGGGTCTGGAGAGAGTTACTGATTCTAGGAAGTGCCTTTTTCTGCAGATGCTATTTTTGTCTTGTGTTAATAGGACAAAACTGTTACCAGGTATGGCATTTAACTGGTACAACTGCTGGTTGGGTGCATGAAAAGCAAGTGCAAAATGACACGAGCACCAAGAGATCTTAGTCCTTTAAAACTGTTGTGCATTTGAAATATATCCCTCCAGGCTACAGTCAAGAATAAAACAGTGGGAACTGTAAAAGCAAAGTTAAACCACTGTTCCCACAATGGCAGAATGGCATGACAGTATTGCTTCTTGTGGCACCGTGTACACACAAAATCCCTAATGTCACTCTATAAAGTGACAGTATGGAGACCTGGGATGAGGAAGCTCATATATGGTGGAAAGACTGACGTGAAATGTCATTGTGATTAGATACTTGTCTGATTCTGCATAATGATAATATTCCATTGAAAGAACTATTAAACATTGATAGGACAGACTGAAGATTCTTTGTTGACACTTAGAAGCATGTAACTGCTTTGCAAAAAGGAATTTCCTTGAACGAGAATAGGGCACCTTACTCAAGAAACACATTTTTTTTTTTCTCCCATGGGTATAACTGATACTACAAAGAACAAAGATACTACTGATACTACAAAGAACAATTGCAAGGCTGTTATCTTGGCAATATAGTCCTGACTCCTCTGCATTCATACAAGCATGAAGTTACACACAGGACCGATCCCATTGGGCCTGTAATTATGAGATTCAGTACAGAACTTTAGCCAAGAAAAATCTGGCATTGGATCTAATTCAGTCACCTAGACTTTCTCGATGTTCAGAAACTCCTGAAGTTCTCTTTGTAGAAAATGAGAAAAGAATGGGTTGTCAGCTCTCTGCTGACAGGCATCTGGCTTAGGCTACATATCCAGCCTACAGAAAACTGAGGCTGGTGTGCTGAATGTCATCCATGACATCATCCATGTGATTAAGAGTTGCAGAACTGTGTAACAAACAATTCCAGTCCTACAACACAGCTGAGAGACTTCTACTGGATATCATCATCCATACCAAGGAGCTCTACTGAGCAAGACAAGAAATTAGTTTGAAGGATGGAAGTGCTTCACTAGCAAGAATATATTCCTAGAGTGAATTTTGCAACATATTTATGTCTCTTTAGTACTTATTTCACTGTCTGAGAATACACAGAATAAAATCAGTAAATAATTATTTTAAACAGAAACTGAACAATATGTGTTTCTGTCGCATCAAAGGCTTTTCCAGACTTTGACTGATTTGTCATAGTTTCCTTTATGGGTCCCATCCACATGTGAAACTTTGGGCCATATTTACAAGTCCACTAAGGTGTTTATTGATGCCCAAATTCTGTGGAAGCAGGGTATCTATGTTGGGTGGCTCCAAGAAGCAGACATTCTGCAAACACCTTTCACCTGTTTTTTTGAGCTTGAGATATACCTAAGCATGCACAGTTTGAGGCTCAAATGTTCATTCAGCGGTTTTCACCTTTTTCAACTTGCAGGTCATGCAAAACGTTTCCCCTAATGAGCCTGGAAAATTCTTACAGATTAAGATTCTAAGCACAACATAGAGACCTCATCCTTTTCACTCATATTGCACACAGTGTCCTCTGTGAATATGTGCATCTAACGGTGATGTTAAAGATGGACCAGACTGAGATCCTTCAATGGAACAGCTTGTGAAAAGGCGTGACCTAGAGCTGATGCTCCAAGATTATCACAGTCTAGATACCCTCAGTGTTATTCAGGGAGCAAGGCACTTTTTAGCATCAGTAATAGCAGCAGAATCTGGCCCACCCAGATTTCAGTGACAAGCTCAAGGCTGGTAGACCAAGCAGAGAAACCATATGCCTCAATCCCTGCCAGTGCTTTACCCAGAAAACTATTCTTATTCTCTGATAGCAATACATTACCTTTGGCCTCTGTTACAACTCATGCTGCTGGAAGTACCAGCTGTCCACAGGACAGATATCTGTGTAATCTTGAGTAAGAGTAAGGGATTACTGACGTTGGGATGCAGAAACCTCTACTTTATTTTAGAGCTGTTCCTAACACATGGCTGATGTTCTCATCTCGCTACCGCAGGTACACAACTCCTTCCAGCAGATGGAACTGCTTAGCCTTTCCTGAACTGGTTCTGCAAAGCAGTATGTAAACTGTATTTTGAAGATGGCTAACAAAACTGACCGGGTTGGATGATCTAACATTACCAGTGGAGAGGACAAGGCTGCACTTGAAGGACATAAAAGCTGAAAATCAGGTAGAAACACAATAACAAGAAGGGAGAGGTCTTTATAAAAGCAGAGGTGAAGCCAAAGCACAGAACATAATATGTCTGAGAGATGCAATAGTGTGGCAATCAGAGAAGTGAGGCAACAGGGAGAGAAAGTAAGCATGGGACAGACTTCTGATCTTTGCCATAACGTAAGAGGCAGAAAGAAGAAAGGTGCATAGAAAGCAGGTAATTTCAGAGAATGATTTTGCAGTGCTTGTACTTGGAGCACTCCATGAATAGAGATGACTCTGAAAATGGGCTAGTATTGACTTATTTTGAGTAAGTGTTGATCACCCCCCAAGAAAAGACAGTAATAAACCATACTGTTGACTCAGACCAGAAAGTTGCCCAGATATTTCTTACTGCACTAGTAAAGAAGCTCTAGCAGTTTCCCAGTTATGAGCTAAAATGGGTCAGACCTGAAAAAAGACATGAAATCCCAGAATCCATGGCTGAATTCAGGTCTAAATTTCACAGCTCCTTTAAAGCCTCCAATCAGTTATGCTGCTATCATCATTAACAATTTCTTACGATTCATAATGTGCAGCACTTTATGAGGCAGAGTCTTCTGTTCTCCAAAGAATTTTGTGATCTGGTTAGACAGATGAAACAAGTCAGCTATGGAAAATGTTAGGAAATCTAGAGGAATCCTAACGAACTTCTTCATTGTTAATGATGGCTAACAATGACAAAGTATTGTCGTGCTGCAGATGTGAATTTGCATGTGTCAGTATCACATAAAAAACAGTTGCACAGGGGATAGTAAAAGTGAAACAAGTCAGCTATGGAAAACGTTAGGAAATATAGAGGAATCCTAACGAATTTCTTCATTGTCAATGATGGCTAACAATGACAAAGTATTGTCGTGCTGCAGATGTGAATTTGCATGTGTATCACATAAAAAATAGTTGCACAGGGGATAGTAAAAAGAATTTGGTTTCCTGAGGATTTTGGAGTGGTGGGACAGGAAGAGCATAGGGTCAGCATGGGAGCAGGGCGGAGAGGCACTGCAGTATTTGCTGAAGGAAACTCAGCAGAGGAGAGACTCACAGGAACAAGGACAGCCTGCAGAGCAGCTGAAGGCAGGGCACACAACTGTCAGGTTAAAACATTGAGAGAAATCAGTGGCCCAGGAAACAGCCACTCAGAAAGCACTTAATAGCATATAAAATGCTACTGGCCAGTAACTTGTACACAGGCATGACCTGTGTAGAATGCACGGGTATGTAATGGTGCATCAGAAGACATCCAGTGAGTCCTGGGGGAAGGTTTCTGCCTGCATAGCAATGAAGCAAGGTGGCAGTATGAACTGGGTGCTGCAGAAAGGGCCAAGGTACACAGTAAATCCCAGAGGATGACCTGGCTCAAAATGCTGAACAACATCCAGCTCCTGCAGTTCGGAGTCTGTGTACCCCCTGTGGATCTGCAAACTGGCATCAGCTATTACCTGGGACTGTCATTCAGAAGTTATTCAGGAAAGGTGGTTTTAATTAGCCCTTTAAGTGAATAATGAATATGGCAAACAAATTCTAAATGGAACACAAATATTAAATGGAACACAAATATTAAATGGAACACAAATATTAAATGGAACACACAATTACTTACTGAATTAACACAAAAAAAAATCTGAAAGAAGGACAAAAGGAGATTATAAAGACGAATGATAAGATGGATTTTTACTCACTGAGAGTTTTTCCTTCGCTTGTTTAAATACAGCAGGAGCCTGGTTTGTTTCACCACCTGCTGCTAAGAGACCCAAAGAAAGACTTGATAGTTAAAAACAATAATAATAAGCATTTCCACTTAGTACACTTTACACTTGTTAGAACAATTAAAAGCCTTGGAATTACTGTGCAAAGCAATTACCCTGTGAATTACTCTCAGTAAACTGTATGCAGAAAAGTACCTGCCTTTAAAATTTCCTATATTCATCATACTTGAGGTAAAATGGTATTCTACATGTTTCAAACAAATCAAAATTTTGTATTCATGTTCTTAGAAGTTTAGAAACTACAGTAAAAAGTTCAAGAAACAGCTGATAACTATAAGAAGCTCTAGTTCTGAAGGTCAATCACCAGACACCTTAGAATCCTGATATTCAGGACTGTCCTCTGAAAATCAGGCTCCTTTAAGTAACCCTCAAAGGAGAATTTTGAGAGAGCCCTGAAATCACCACTGTTCAAAATATTAGCCAACATTCCTCATGGAAAAAGAAAGATTCACTGTTGAATTATCATCCTAGTTTTGTCAACAAGGTCAGTGTGCCATGGCTCAATGAAGCCCTCAAACTTTAGCAATTCAAATGATATCTGGGACATCAAGTATGCTAACTCAATATTTCATTTATGTGACACAACATGGTTTGAGGTAAGATTTTTCTCTGACTTGGATTCCGTCCTTATGAAAAATTTTGGAATGGGGCAGCTTTTCAGAAAGCAGGTTATTAGTCTCAGCCCAACACTGCTGCTCAGGAGGTGATGTGCCACACAAGAACTAGATGTGAAATCTTTAGGCATCTCTGCCAGGATGCCCTTAGTAAATGCAGAAGCAGGACAGTGGGCACAGATGACAACCTCTAGCCGTAAACCCAATTGTCTTCCAGCTGTAAAACCAACCCTCACACACCCTACAGGATGGGACCAATTTATTTTCTCTTTTCCCTCTGCAGCTCCCAGGCATGGTGAGGAGATCCCCGTTTTTCTGCCCCACGTCCCACTCTAGTTCTGCCCTCTTAATATAACTTCACTGCTTTTTTTTTTTTTTTTTTTTCTTTTTAAATTGAAGGAGTAGGAGAAAAAGCTTGTGATGGGGACAAGAATATATGACTGGGTACTTCAATTCTTCTGAATTTGTAATAGGGTTAAGTACAGCACAGCCCTCCTGCATCTCATTTTACCACTTCTGTCACTGCTCCTCTTGGTCTGTTTTGCATCTCTTCTAAATAATCACAAATAGCTTCTTTCCTCCTTCCCTTGGGACTGAACCCTGAGCAGCCACCGCTGTGAAGTGGAAAGGATAGCTGTGCTGCTTGCGCTGACTTACCTGAAAGCACCACAACTTCTCCATCTCAACCAAAGATCTCTATGGGCTCTCCTGCCAGTTTAAATACAGGGCAAACATGGATTACCTCAGACCCCAGAATCGAAGACGAGGAACAGCAGCGTATCACATAGTGACTCCCACTCGTAGCCAGGTAATTGTCCTGGCCCTGCCACTGCAAACGCTCCTCTGATGGCACAACTGTGGTGGCATCTCACAGCCACTAACAAAACACAAGTCCAATGGGGGTTTCATTCATGGAACTACACCACTCCGGGCAAAGACTTCACAACTCTTTCCTCAGAGCTGGCTATGCAGTTTCTTTTTCAAATGACAAGGATGAGTCTCTTAAAAAGCAGTCCCTTCCTTGTGGATATGGCACTGTAAGTTACCAGTATTTGCCAGTGCTTTACATAGCAATTTTTTTCTGGAATTGAGGGGAAACAGAGGAAAGATGTCATTTCCCAGGCCACTATGCAGAAAATAGGAGCAAATATTAACTTTTTTTGGTAGACACTTGTATCTTATGACTGGGCATGTTTCATTTTAAAGTCACAATAAACGCAACATGGATGTTTTAACTGACTACAACACACTCAAAGCTCTACAGTCTACACTGGGAGGGACTTTTGGTGGGGCCCCACTGGTCAGGTATCATTAAAGTTGACAAGACCATTCCAAATAGGACACATTGACGGTCAAAACTGGCCTCAAGAAACAGTGCTGTATTTCACAAAAGCAAAATGAGAGAGAGACAACATCCCTCTAAATTCCAGATCCTGGAAAGAGCTGAATGACTTGTTCAGGCTCAGGGACACGTAGGTTAATGTATGGTCAATTACACTCTTAGGATATCACATCACACTGCACTCTTTCTTGAGGGACTTCCCTCAAGCCCCATCAGTTAATATAAAAAGGTGAGGTACAAGAAAATAAGGGATGCTGTGAATTTTCCAGCAACACTGAGTATGGTAAAACTTTCTAAGACATAGTTTTGTTCACTTTGTGGTGTGGTTCAAGCTCCTCTGCCTCAGGGCCCAAAACTCAAAATTCAAACTACATTACTGAAAATTTTATGATCAATCTGGGACCATCATTTTGGTTGCCCTCCATCTCAGGACTTAGATTTACTGGGAGGTCATTTCTATCTTGCATTTTCCACTTCGACTAATACATCTGCTTCACTACGTACTGAATTGAGAGAGGAAAAGCTCTGATGGTTGCCAGGCAGCACACATTTAAGGTACTGGGCAGATTTCCTTATGCAAGTTTATTGCTATGACACAGGCCTCTCCGGGATGCTATGGGCCAGAACAGTGCAGACAAGTTAGTGGTAGAGTACCCGAGGGCAAGAGAGCAACCACAAAGTTGAGAACACTATAAAGTTGACACTTTTTTCCCCCATTCCCACTCCTTATTGGAACCTCCTGGGTCTTTTGAAAGTATATGTGAATTACGGGTCATAACTTCTCAGGTGATCAAGCTGTGCTTCAGCAAACAGCAAGAGGTAGCAAGAAGAGCTGTTTTAATCCTTTTTTAAAATTCCTTGCTCTTGGGTAGTTCTGGTCCAGAGTGCAAGTTAGGACAGCCCATCACTGCAGCACAGAGGGGCCTGGATCAGTCTGTCCTTCCCTGGCTCCATTTCTCCTGAGAGGGGAAGTAAACCCACCAGATTCTCTCCCAGCAGACAGGCAATGGGACTGAGTATTTAGTTTGGTTTTCCTAATGGGGGGAATACACACTTCATACAGTTGGGGCCCGATATTAAAGCCACCCTGACATAACTATCCTTTCACTGCATTTTCACTAGTTAGACCTCAGTATTGAGACTGGTCTAAATTTAGAACAGGAGTGACTCATTGGTGCAAAACCGGATGGGAACGGCTTCTTAGGAACACTTTTGATATTGCACTGTTTAACTAGAGGATGGGTTCTTAATTTCCAAGCCATGAGAAGAGGCCTATGTAGCTCTGCCTTGCTGTGTGTGCTTCTTCTCTCAACAGCCCTAGTTTTGCTCATGAACAACCGCACTGCAGCATGTGGCTGTATTACGTGACAGAAAACCTGGCCTCTTTTCGGAAATTTTTTCTTTCTAACGTCACCAGAAAAGTCAAGATGTTCATCTTTCCACCCTGAACTCACAGGAACAACAAGTAATATGATGAAAATGCTGAAAGTGTTCTTTTTGGTCCTCTAAACAATGATACACCTATCAAGGTATAACAGGAATCATTTGTTTCATCCTTTCATCGTCCTCTACCAAATATTAAGATTTTTGCTTGGAATGCATTCGTAGGGTGAGCCCAGATTTCTTCTCTCAGCTTCATGCTGCATGTGGCTGGATTCCCCCTGTGGATTTTGACTGTACAGCATAAACATCAGTGACAGATTGGGAAGTGTCAATGCAGATAACATCAATCAACAAAATATAAGTCTGAAACACTTCTTATTATGCATGAGAGTAAAAAAGCAAAATAATGGAAATGCATACCATGGTTTAAGCTTTTCCCACCAGAAAAAAAAACCCAAAAAAAAAGCAAAATTAAAAAAAAAAAAAAAAAAAAAGATGAGTAGAGATTCCTACAACACCACACTATAAGCACGATGCCAAGTTACAACCACAGCACGTGGAGGTCCAAGCGATGACAAGCATACATGATCATGGCCTCCATTAAATAAAGAAACAAATACCAGGAATGAAAGAATAAAAGAAAAATGATACAAAACACTAAAAAAAGCAATACTATCTGTGAAGATTGATATTCTTGGAGAAGAAAATAAAAAAAAAAAAATAGAGAAGCTGCTACAGCCATGAGATTTTCAAAATAAAAATATGTCTATGTTTGCCAGCCACATTGCATAACTGAACAGAACGCAGTCACCTGTCTGCTTCCGTTTAACACAGGAGAGATGAGTTGGTCTAGTATATTTGATAGCAGGTTTTAAAATGATTTTCCTGGAGGGAGAGTGGGCCTGAACTTCAGTTTTTTTAGCAAGTTCAGCTTTCTTATACACTGCTACGGACAAGAAAACACAAAAACATAGAATCAGGAAAAAAAACCAGCAAAACAGTTTCATATGACAATACATCAAGTGGCAGGCCCACTGCTCCACGGCTCCATCCCGATGGCGTCACTTCTAGCGGGGGGAAGGACTCCTGAGTGAGGTGAGGGGGAGCAGGGGTGCATTAATCTCAGATGTGCTCCCCAGTGGGCAGCGGGGATGCCGAGAATTGAGACGGGACCGATGGAGCAGTGAGCCTTGCACATGGCTCTTCATACAGTTGTACAACATCTGATTAAAAAGCACTACCGTTAATACCGTTAAGGTGCACATCATCTACTACAGAGTAACCAGATAGTACCATACAACAGTCAAAATAAAATAAAATAAAATAAAAAAAATGTAATAGGGAGTTTTAAATGAACCTTTTTTCCTTCTCACTTCATCTCTGGAGAGTGTGCTAGGTTCCTTTTTAGCTATTTTCCTTTCAGGAGTGGAAATCCTGCCTCTCCCAGTTTTAAAAGGTTTCTCTTTTTTATGCTTATCGAGAGATGATCTTCGTAATTCTCTCTCTGCCTTCTCCTCTTTAGGAACAGTTTCTAACTGTTCAGTCATGATGCTCCTATCATCATCTGTAGAATCAGAGCAAATTATAACAACAAACAAAAGATTAGTAACAAATGTTAGCAATACTGCAGTGGAGCAGGGAAAAATAGTTGAAGATAGAGCAGATGGATTAATAAAAAAAGGCAGACTATTTTACCATTTTTCTGAAACATGCTGAGATTACTATTACAACTATAATAATTTTGGGTTTTGATCATTATGATTTGGAAGCAAAAATACTTAACAGACAAAACAGAAAGGATAATGCACACCTTGAGTATCTGCCCAGAGACTGTCTGTGTCCATGATGGAGTCGTCGATTGTTGTTTCATCTTTGTAATCATCACATGTCTCTGTCTTGTAGTCGGTGAGCGGCATTTCCTCTCTCTGGGGTGAAGCAGGAGCTTCTGGGGAGCCCTCCTTGGGCTCAACTTGAATGTCAGCCACTTCCTCCACCTCCAGCTCCTCTTCAGCCTGGGAGTCCCCTGTTTCGATGTCTTCCTGCTGAGTAGCAGCAAAGCGCACGCTGTGAGAAGCAGATTCACCCTCATCCACTGTTGTCTGCACCACTGTAATGAAGTCATCCTCTACCGTGACCACTGATTCAATAATGCCTTTCAGTTCAGGCAGTGCTTCTGGGCTACCCTTGGCTAGCATTTCTTCAGCAGTAGGTTTCCCAAAGTCTGTTTCTGGGGGCATTTCTGACATAAGATGGTGTTTATCCTCTTCCTTTTCTTCTTGATCTACTTCTATCTCTTCTTCCTCATGTTCTTCCGCTTTTGTGGCCCCAGCTTCCACTTCACACGGCAGCAGCTTTTGGATTTCTGTAGGTTTCACAGCTGTATCAGGAATCTTTTCAGTGCCTTCTGCAGGCTGTGGTATGCTCTCCATCTGAATCTCGGCAGGCTCTTCCTGGATCGGCTCAGGCTTTGGCATGAGGAGCTCCACAGAAGGCTCCTTTGCTGGTAACTGTGCAGGTGCCTCTTCCCTAGAGACGGGAGATTTTGGAGGTTCTGCTTTGATATCCTCTGGTTTCAAGGATTCTCCATTCAAACCTTCTTGGGTTTGATCATGCTCTCCACTAGATTCGTAAGATTCTTCTTTATCAACTGCCTCTTGATGTACCAGATCGGGCTTAGCTACTTTTTCCTTAATTTCTATTTCAGACAGTTTGGTGCTGTCTTTCACATAACTAGGCTCAATCTTGGAAAGTACATCTGCGTCCTTTGCGTCTCTGGACAAGATGGTCAAATCTTTCTGTTCAGGCTCTGCTCTTTTCACAGAGGGGAGAGAAACAACCTCACTGATCTTAGCATCTAACTGACTCTGATATTCTTGGTCAGCTCTCATTGCAGCCACTTCCAAATCATGTTTTATAGCATTGTAATCTGGTTTTATTGGAGCTTCCATCTCAGCTACTTCAGGAACAACGCTAAGAATCTTCTCCTCCTTCTCCATCAACAAAGAAACAGCGTCCTTTCCTATTGCTATCTCTGAAGCTGATATTCTGTCATACATGGTGTCATCGGTTACCTGAATTTTATCAGCCGCGCTTTCTTCTTTCATTTCTAAGATTGCCTCAGGTCTTGTCTTCTCTGGCTCTGCTCCTTTAACAGGATAGACCGCTTTAGAGTCAACTTGATCTTCGCTTTTCTCTAGCACCGTATCCAGCTTCTCTTTTTTCTCCTGCTCAAAGTCCCTTGACAGAATGGACTCACCAGTGACACGCTGACCGAGGTCTTTTTCACTGAGGAATTCTTCTTTCGATTTTTCAGCTGCTGCCAGCTTCACTTCTATTAAAGACAGGTCAGGAGCCAGGCCACGTCTCAGTTTTTCATCTGTGCCTTCGTAAAAAGGACAGGTTTCACTAGTTAAATTCTCACTGTCCTGAACTGGAGAGGGGAGCGGGACTGTGTACTTATTGAAAACACAGTAGCCCAAGTCTTCTAGTTGACTTTCAGCTTTTAGAGTTACGTGGTTTTCATCTGTCACAGGTGGCAGGGCTGTGCTGCTGTCTTCCAAAACAGTGTCAGAAGGAACTGACTTCTTTTGCACCATCTCAGCATCTGCACTCACAGAGGCTAATCTAGATCTTGTCCCTGCTAAGTCTAACATTTCAGGCAGGTCAGGAGCCAGGGCAGCCCCATTTTTGTAGTATTCTTTGGCCAGGAAAGGTGATTCGACCAAGGTCTCAGGCTGGACTTTTTCTTCTGCTGTTGCTTTTTCTTCTTCAATGTGCTCATCTTCCTCTCTACTATCAATGGGGAAGCAGGGGGCCTTCTCCAGTGCTGGTGTGGTTGCTGGCAAGTAGTCATCGCCTTCATCCATACTTCCACTAGTGTTCGTTAGGATATCTGAAGCGAGGGGAGAAAGATCATGTGCACGACCAAAGCTAAATCCTAGAGCTATTGAATCCAGGCAGGACATGGGCAAATTAATAGACATACTTCTCTGTTCAATTGCAGATCTCCCCCCAAGTCCCAAGCTCCTGCTCAGAGTTAGGTCATCTTTATTTTTACTGTGGAGTTCTCTTTTATCCCCATAGACTTTGGGGTCAATAGTAAACATTCTTTCTGTTGGGGAACTTGGTTCTTCAGATTTGTCTGGTGTATAGCTCTGAGCCAGGGTGCTGTACCCTATTTCATGAGGAGGCCCACTCTGCTGCTGATTCAACTCTGTCTGTAATTCTTCCTCCTCTTCCTCTTTGTCTTCAGGTATCAGTCGATCTGTCCTATAAGGCTCGTACACACTCTCTTTAGTGTCACTTAGCTCATAGTAATCACTGCCTTGTTTCAGAGCATCTGCTTTGAAGGCTTCCTCTTTCAGAGCAGAGGTTTCAAAATACTTCGACATTCCTGATCGATCCTCCTCTTCTTTCATTTGAAGAGGAGATGAAACGCTTGTCTTATCCTCCTTGCTATCTTTTTTAACATCTTTCTCTTGAGAAAGTCCTAGAGTAGGGGTCTTGTCAGTGGTTAAACTTGGTGCCTCAGGGGCTTTCTCTGTTATTCTGGATAACTGAGTGGCATCAGGGTGCTCTACTGTTTTCTCAAGGGTCAGTTCATGGCTTAACTTGGCTGGGGGTACCTGTGTTTTTGGCTCAACCTCCTTTTTCATGTCTACTGTCGCTGGGAGCCCACTTTGGTCCATTTCTTTTTCTGCTTTGAGACTATCGGGTGACTTTTTAGCTTCATCATCCTTTTGAAAACCTGCTTTGTCTAGGGAAAGTG
Source organism: Calidris pugnax (assembly GCF_001431845.1). Classification (NCBI taxonomy): domain Eukaryota; kingdom Metazoa; phylum Chordata; class Aves; order Charadriiformes; family Scolopacidae; genus Calidris; species Calidris pugnax. The sequence goes on along the minus strand of NW_015091198.1, from coordinate 385,268 downwards.
TCTTAACTTCAGGTTGTGTGGTAAATTTACCATCATCTAATATTCGAGCCTCCCCTTTATCATAGAAGTCATACCTTTCTTCCTCATCACTCTCATCCTTGGTCAAGTCCTTTTCTTCCCCCCATGCAGGGATTTTCTGGGTGCTTGGTGTTTTCAGGCCATCTACAGTTACTGCTGAGACTTCTTGCAGAGCTAGTGTCATGTCTTTGTGGATCTGTTCATCTTTAGTGAGATCTTTGGCAAACAGTTGGTCAGTGGGTTCCAGTTTTGTTTTGAAACTGTCTTTGAGTGGAAGCTCCTGGGGGACAGTGGGAGAGGGGCCTGAAGGAAGTTCACTTTTGGCTGCTTCTGCCTTGGGTTCTGATGGCAACAAAGAACTTTCACCATGGCTGATGGCAAGATCTTGGACATCTTTAAGGTTGTCTTTAATTTTCATGGATGATGAGGGCACATCTGCAGTCCTTTCTTCTGTTTTGCTCCCCTTAGGCAGTTCAGAGGACAAGTCCTTTTGTTCTTGAGAAGCAGGAAGTTTGGCAGCAGATTCTGCAAAACTGGCTTCCCTTTTCTTTTGTGATTCAGTTTCCAAGATCTGTTCTGATAGAGGTGAAGGCATTTTTTCTTGGTCTTTGCTCGTTTTATCTATAGCCTCTGTTTTTGCTGGCTGTGGAACTAAGGCATCATGTTTAGGTTGCTCACCAGTCTTACTGTCTTTCACAGATTCATGTTGCTTTGTGTCTAAGGGTTCTGCTGTAAAAGGGCGTGCGCCCTCCTGGACACGGAATTCCATCTTCGTGGCTGCAAGTAAATCTGAAGTAGTTTGTTTGGGTTTTACAACAAAATTATTTAAAGCACTTACAGGCAGGCAGTCATGTGGCTTACAACAACATCTTGGTATGAATGATGGAAAGGAGAGGGAGAAAGATGCAAACATGCAGCAAAGCCATCCACCTAGAAATCTGCTTTAAAGTGTTAAACCCTAGTTTCCTTTCAATATATGAGGTTTCATAGTGAAAATGTGAGTTATGCACATACAAAGATGTAACCACTGAAATGAGATGATTCCATGTGAATTCCTCATCTTTATGGTTTGTATACAACAGTAAAACCACAAGTAATTCTCACTTCATTGGTAAGCTTTGCTGGACTCTGTAACTTGTGTTAGTTTTGAGTTAGTGAAGTCTGCAAGATTAAGTTCAATCAGCAGTATCTTTGTATGTTGCTGATGTTTAAAACATACATAGTTATACATTTCTGTCTCTATTTTACTTTTTTTTCCCTACATGCAGCCTAAACTAAAGAAATAATGCACACAAAAGATTTTTCCAGTGTCAGAAGAGGCTGGTTTTTTAATTGTACCAACTTTTGACATTTACTGCTGTCATGAAATCATTATGTGTAAATCAGCAACAGAGCTAATAATAGTCCTAGATTTTGAAGGTCTGGTCTTCAAAATGGCCAGCCATCTTCAGCTATAACTGAAGTCAAAGAATACTTGGCATGTTTCAATGACTATAGATCAGACCCTAATTAAGTTAATTTGAAACTAAAAATGCTACTCTTACAGTCTGTCACTATACTTTTAGGGGATAATACCTAGTTAAGTTCTTTTTATACACACTCTGGTAATCGTTAATAGCTTGTCCTTTTTTAATAGCCTATGGAAAATAATGATTCCTATCATATGGAAAACTTCCCATTGCGGAAAATATGAAGACAGATACTGCAGAATGTGGCAGAACTTTCTGCAGTGATCTGTAAAAAAAAGTTTTATGAGTTTTTTCTAAGGCTTGTTACAACAAGCATCGGGCCAACTCTGAATCTCCGCATCTCTGATTTAAAATCCACCTTTTTGCTCTGATGATTCTGAATTTCTTAGAACAATTAGTATCAAAGTATTGGCCATTCTTGGAATAGTCGCATATGTTAATATATAGTAAAAAAGCAACTGCCATTCTAAACTCTACAGGTATAAAAAGTGGAGGACAACTACAGTAATTTTTCTCCTTTATGTTTTTACACTTGATGACTTACTTGCAAACTCTATGAAGTATAAAAACATGGCCATCAAGCTGATGTCATCCTCATTTCACTGAAATTAAATAGCTACTGACTTTCCTTATGTATCCTACTGTGCATCTTACTGTAGTGCAAATGAACAATACCAATGGTATCAAAACATATTCTGACTGCCAAAGGAATTTAGTATTCTTTAGCTGGGCCAGCCACAACACCAGCCTCCCAAATGCAGCATTTCGTAGCCAGGTATTGAATGGGTACATCACTACCCCATATAATGTGTCTTTACACCTGGTTGCACTGGCTGAAAAGAAGTAGCATTAAAAGGAAAATCTTGAAGCCTAGTTCTTACATACTGAAAGAGAATAAATTGCAGTAAATATTTTGTTCAGTAAGCAGAGCAGAACTTCACCCTATGCACTCAATCCTAAACTTCACTATGAAGGCAAATATTCCAGCAGAGGTGATAGAGGTTTTGCCTGACCAAGGCACTCCAGCAGGGTTAAACATTTGTAGTAAGGCAAGACACAAAAAATCAGAGTTCTGGCAATGATCGAGGAGAGGAGGGGCGGACTGCAATGAACAGCAAGGATATGGCATAAGAAGCAATAGCTTTAGGGAAGCTAAACCAGAATGCACTTAAGCACACATCAAAAAAAAGCAAACCACCAAACCAAACAAAACAACAACAAAAAACCAAACAAAAAACCTGCACGCTGCAAATAAAAACATTTCTACAGTTTAAGGCTCATTATGTCGTAGTCAAAGTCAATAAATCTACTTTTTGAAAGCAAAGCAGATGAATCTCTGCACCAAAAAGAAAAAAATATACATAGATTAGCAATGTGACTGGCAAACACATCTGAGATGAGGGAAACAGGCTTACGCAGAGGAATCAGCTCAGCTGCAAAGCGTATTTTATCATGGCAAAGTAAAAAAATCAGGATTCAGCCACAGCGGTGGGAAACCATGTTGTCATACAGCACCTATGCAACCATATGATCTGCTACACACTCTTCAAGCATAATAAGAGCAGTCATACTCGTAAATGGGAAGAACGGGAAATGAAACAGCCTTGGAAAGCACTGGAGAAAGCTGGAGGAGGATTCACCGGCAGCAAACACATGCAAACCTAAGGAGGACACACCTTCCTCGGCTGAGGAAGGAGAGGTGTCCCTTCCCGCCACGGCGGTGACACTCTCCCTGCTGGATGCCACACTTGGCACTTTGTCTTCACGACACACTTTGGCCTCCAAACCAGAATCCGACTGACCCTCACAGAGGCCCTTTGCCTGGTCCAAAGGCTCAGTGGGCCCCTGCTCTTTCCCCGCTTGCTTCCCAGGAAGAGCAGCAGGTTTCACTTCCACAGCCATCGGACTCTTTACTGGTTCTTCTTCTTGGGGATGGAAAAAGGAGGTGACATCAACACCAACAGTAAACACCAAGCACCCAGCCCAACAGGACTGCTTTTGCATAACACTTTCAGCTCTGAACATTTTATATTTGAGTGTACCAAAGGACTGCTAGTATCCAGCCCTTTTTAGTCACTGCAGAACTGAATTTTCCTTAGGGAAAAAAAACCAAACTAAACAAAAACAATCTGTCTCCTCCAGAAAAGCACGTTTACACTGTAAGATGAGAGCTGAAAGTGTTTTACAGGTATACCTCTCCCAAAGATGACTGTGGGTCAAATACTCATTGTAAATGGAGATGGTATTGAATGATGGATGGCCTTGACAACACCAATGCATCAACAAGCTCAAAGTACACTGACATTTTTCTCATAAATGTGCTGTTTAATCCGGTACAAGACATTCAGTTGAGGTGCAGGAAGGTATAAGGCATTAATTTCTTTCCACTGACCTTAGCAATACTGACTGTTAAATGCCAGCAAATCAATCTACCACATGGGTCCTGGATTTGGTAAAATGCTTATACACTTCTGTAGTCTTATTAAGCCTTATGCATAGCTGATAACTAACGGTTTCACCAAGAATTCAGCCAAGATTCCTACACTGAGCAAGTTTATGCACAGTTTCTCCCTTAGGCTGCCTGACATCTGAACTCTGTATCTGAAAATCACAGATTTAACACAAGGACTTCATTTTCTGTTTCCCCACTAGCCCCCAAGCTCCTCGCCACCAATTAAGTAAAAAAAAAAAACCAAACGAGTGCAATATAAGTATTTGTTCATGTGAATTTCTGAAATACATCACTCAGCCTATGGGCTCTTAGGATTTACTTACGCCATGGCAGAAGAACAATTAGCAGAGTCTCCATTCTGGGCTGTATTCCTGCCATTGCTACTCAGACAGAACGTTACTGTGTGCTATCAGTATCCTTTATGATAAGAAGCCAGGATTAAGTGTGAAACCTTTGATTCAGCAACATACTTAAGCAGTTGACAAGCACCCATGCTGCAATCAACCTGATGACCCCCCTGGGTTTAAAATGTGTCCTCACGCTTAAGGACTTTGCTGAATCAGACTTAGAACGAAATTGTTTTGAATCTGGAAGTAGATGTATCAAGCCTCTTGGTATTAAAGTACAAGGGCTTGATTTTTTTCCTGAGATTGGCCTGGTTAAAACCAGACTATCAACCATCCACTTCAGTTCTGGCCTTTAAGAATTGGTTTAAGGAACACAAACACTATTTGAGGCTGAGAAAATATCACTATGTAAAGTACAACACATTATTAATAACATATAAAAATGTAAATAAGGTTAGATACTGTATCTTAAATGAACAGAAGCCAGAAGATTCAGAATCGGAACTGGACTGATGCCTGAGTGTTACAGGGATATTTACTCATGGGCAGATTGTGAAAGCAGCCTGGCAGAACAGCAGGTGTCCAGCTACAAGAGGCTCAGATTTGAACACCTTGCTTTACTTTTATTTTTCCAATTTTATGTAGTCTCGTATGTGCATCCTTTTCAAGTAAAAAAATTTTAAGGAAAGTCTCTCATTTTACTCTGAGCAATTTCTGGTATACACCTCAATTTCCTGAGACACTTCACACAATGCCACATGTTAAAACTAATTCCTCACCAGAGTAGAAAGTTATCCCTGACTTAAAGAAGGAATTCTACAGACTCCCTTTGTGCAGCACTCCTTTATGCCAAACAGACTGCTGCTTACAGGCAGCAAGTGAGGAGGGCTGTTCCATAATGCCTGTCTTTTCACTGATGATCCAGCTTACTTCCTTTTTTTTTTCCTTCCTCATAGATGACCTGAAATTTTACACTTTCACCAGAGGTAGATGCATATGACTGAAATGGAAGTTACCCATGAATTAACCAATCCAGGCGTTCTGTTAAGCACAGGTGCAGGCACCCAGCTACAGTAAGGCTACTCCTGTGATTTTCTGCCTCCTCTAGCTTCAGGCAGACGTGTGGACACTAGCAATTTTCAATTATTAGCTCTGATCTCTTTCTGGTGCTGTTGCAGTATTAGGCTATATTACCCTGTTAATTCTGAACAGCCCTCATTTTCTTGAAATGATCCAGTGAGCAATCTCAGGTATACATCTCCATCTTTCTGAGACACAAACCTTTCGAGGATTCAGTACTGTTTGTAACCACAGCTCCTGTACCCCAAGATTGAGTTAGTCAAACGCTGCGAGATGAAAGGTGATCTATTTTGCCTTGGAGAAGAAGTCAGCATTCCTGTTAGCCACTGAAATAGACTCTCCCTTGATTCCTCAAAAGCCATTTCACTCATGTAAACCCACACTGCTAAAATAATACTGATGTGCGCAGGCCATAGAAAAAGAGGGTACAGAAATACAGTAACAGTAAACTTGTGTTTCCTCATTGTTTGTAGACAGCTGACACAACGTTAACTGGGTGTATCCACAAAAAAAAATGGAGATCAAACATGACTTGTGTATACTGGGGTAAAAATTTGTTTCCTCTGCCTACTAGAGAATTAAAGACCTTCCGCTGCTATCTTTGGCACAGACGTGGGTATTTTTCTCCATTGTGTTAACAACTGACTTACCTCCAGTAACAATCTTTTGGCCTATTTCGCACACTGTTCTTGGCAGTGATTCCTTGGCACAAAGAACAAATTAGCTTAACACTTCTTCTAACTAGCTGCTCCTTTTGCTTCTGCTATAAGCCAGGCCAGCAGAGCAAGAGCCCTGATTTAAGCAGGAAACATGGTATCTCTGACCCCAAAGTTGCATTCATTGCTCACGCTGCAGCTTCACTTTGAGATGGAGAGATGCTGGAGGAGCATCACTTCCATGTGAGGAGAAAACACAACTAGGTTTCCCTCCCCAGAAAGCAGCAATCCCAGGCACATATATAATGGAATGGATGGCAGGTGGGTAGAGGGGAAGAGGAACAAAATGGGACCATGTTCAGTTCACCTTCATCATGGCCCAACAAGACCACTGTGCTCTTCACTGTGGCACTGGGACAGGTACTAGAGCCAGCCCACTCCGAGCTGAACAGAGGGTGTTCATAGTACTCCTCATCCGAATTGTAGGGCTCATCATCGGGCACAGACACTGAAATGGAGGGGGTCAGCTGTTTACAGCCCGGGCAGCGGTGGAGCAGTCCCACCTTATCCTCCGCCCCTTCATCTACAAATAGACACACACAGACAAAAACTGCAGGACAGACAGACAGACAGACAAAGAGAAGACAAGATAGGATGGACACATGCGGTGCAAATGAGGCAGCCATGTATTTTAACACACGGGCCATGTGTGTGGCGTTTCCTACAGGGCTTCTGGACATTGGAAACCAACTGGTGGAGGAATTGAATTTCAAAACTATGCATTTATTATTTAGAGGAATACATATCGTAAACAAACCACGTCTCACAACTTGCACTGACAGTCACAGGTACTGTCCAGCTGACTGGCTGTATTAAAAACCTCTGAAGTATCCCAACACAGTTGTATCCCTCATAGTCACCAGGTGAAGTACTTGAAAGTGTAAATTTTAAAAAGGCCTTAATTAAAAAGCAACAAAGCAGCTCACGCTTTGGTCAATGGTGGTTACTTGAAAGTGTAAATTTTAAAAAGGCCTTCAATTAAAAAGCAACAAAACAGCTCACACTTTGGTCAATGGTGGGTTTATTTCTCATTGTATCTACTTCAGAATTCCCCACTTTCTTCTTTTCCTTATTTATAACATTTAAACAACCAAAAAAACCCCCTTCCCCAAACAGCTAACCCCCTTTTTTCCCTCGCTCACAGCAATCTCTGTTAGGAACTCCAATATGTATCATTATGCTGCAAAAGGAAGATTATCCATGTTTAAGATTCCACGACAGCCTTGGGGCTGAAGGTATGCTACGTGCACCTATGCACATACACAAACACCACCCAGGGAATTTAGTTCAAGAGAACAGTTCTCACAATTTCTTTCAGGGCACAAAGAGTGCCTGAATCACCGATAGTTCAGTTGCTGCACTCCAGGAGTGGAATCTAAACCCCAGATTCAGGGGCTTATGCATGCTTAAAAGAGGTAGGTGTGGAAAGATAAGCTGGCAACCTGCCTCTGCCAAGCAGAAAGCTCTGCAGAGCCCTGCAATAGGAAATGCTGAACACAGCTCTGATCCAGAGCTTCCCACCTTTCCCCAGTACTTAAGAGCCAGCAGCAAGGTTGCAGGGAAACATCTTGATCCGCTTGCAATGCCAAGCCTGTGGATTTCTTCTCCATAGAAGCTCTACAAAATTCAGTGCCAGATTTGAGGGGGCTCATGGTTTGCAAAAGGCTAGTTACAGGGAGTGAGGACACATCTCAGGATGCAAGAGATGAGGAACCAATTCCCTCCTAAACCTGAGAAGATTCAAAACTACAACTCCTACTTCTTTGCAGGGTGCCCTCCCACTAGTCCACGTATTGCTATGGACAAGAGTGGAAACAGTTGACGCAGTCGCCATCTCTTCTGCTGGAACTGGGACGTTGTGGAGAAAAGAACATGGAGGAGGAGAGTGTGTAAAAGGGAAGGTTCTCCTTGGATTGTATTTATCCAAGGGCCCTTAAGAAGTAAAATGCATCAAGGAGTGAAGATGAAACCCCAGGTCTTCTCTGTACTGATGCAAACAAGGCTGAAAATTCCTTCTTTATAGGCACTGAACAGATTGTAGGCAAGAAAATAGCGGCCCTGCCTCTAGCTCCTTTAAACTACAGGAACTGATAACAGTAAAAATGCTTAATACATTATGTGATGGTCAAAAATCATTAGAAGTGCAAAGTCTAGTATTGGGCAGTGATTCCTTGGCACAAAGAACAAATTAGCTTAACACTTCTTCTAACTAGCTGCTCCTTTTGCTTCTGCTATAAGCCAGGCCAGCAGAGCAAGAGCCCTGATTTAAGCAGGAAACATGGTATCTCTGACCCCAAAGTTGCATTCATTGCTCACGCTGCAGCTTCACTTTGAGATGGAGAGATGCTGGAGGAGCATCACTTCCATGTGAGGAGAAAACACAACTAGGTTTCCCTCCCCAGAAAGCAGCAATCCCAGGCACATATATAATGGAATGGATGGCAGGTGGGTAGAGGGGAAGAGGAACAAAATGGGACCATGTTCAGTTCACCTTCATCATGGCCCAACAAGACCACTGTGCTCTTCACTGTGGCACTGGGACAGGTACTAGAGCCAGCCCACTCCGAGCTGAACAGAGGGTGTTCATAGTACTCCTCATCCGAATTGTAGGGCTCATCATCGGGCACAGACACTGAAATGGAGGGGGTCAGCTGTTTACAGCCCGGGCAGCGGTGGAGCAGTCCCACCTTATCCTCCGCCCCTTCATCTACAAATAGACACACACAGACAAAAACTGCAGGACAGACAGACAGACAGACAAAGAGAAGACAAGATAGGATGGACACATGCGGTGCAAATGAGGCAGCCATGTATTTTAACACACGGGCCATGTGTGTGGCGTTTCCTACAGGGCTTCTGGACATTGGAAACCAACTGGTGGAGGAATTGAATTTCAAAACTATGCATTTATTATTTAGAGGAATACATATCGTAAACAAACCACGTCTCACAACTTGCACTGACAGTCACAGGTACTGTCCAGCTGACTGGCTGTATTAAAAACCTCTGAAGTATCCCAACACAGTTGTATCCCTCATAGTCACCAGGTGAAGTACTTGAAAGTGTAAATTTTAAAAAGGCCTTAATTAAAAAGCAACAAAGCAGCTCACGCTTTGGTCAATGGTGGTTTTATTTCTCATTGTATCTACTTCAGAATTCCCCACTTTCTTCTTTTCCTTATTTATAACATTTAAACAACCAAAAAAACCCCCTTCCCCAAACAGCTAACCACCTTTTTTCCCTCGCTCACAGCAATCTCTGTTAGGAACTCCAATATGTATCATTATGCTGCAAAAGGAAGATTATCCATGTTTAAGATTCCACGACAGCCTTGGGGCTGAAGGTATGCTACGTGCACCTATGCACATACACAAACACCACCCAGGGAATTTAGTTCAAGAAAACACTTCTCACAATTTCTTTCAGGGCACAAAGAGTGCCTGAATCACCGATAGTTCAGTTGCTGCACTCTAGTAGTGGAATCCAAACCCCAGATTCAGGGGCTTATGCATGCTTAAAAGAGGTAGGTGTGGAAAGATAAGCTGGCAACCTGCCTCTGCCAAGCAGAAAGCTCTGCAGAGCCCTGCAATAGGAAATGCTGAACACAGCTCTGATCCAGAGCTTCCCACCTTTCCCTAGTACTTAAGAGCCAGCAGCAAGGTTGCAGGGAAACATCTTGATCCACTTGCAATGCCAAGCCTGTGGATTTCTTCTCCATAGAAGCTCTACAAAATTCAGTGCCAGATTTGAGGGGGCTCATGGTTTGCAAAAGGCTAGTTACAGGGAGTGAGGACACATCTCAGGATGCAAGAGATGAGGAACCAATTCCCTCCTAAACCTGAGAAGATTCAAAACTACAACTCCTACTTCTTTGCAGGGTGCCCTCCCACTAGTCCACGTATTGCTATGGACAAGAGTGGAAACAGTTGACGCAGTCGCCATCTCTTCTGCTGGAACTGGGATGTTGTGGAGAAAAGAACATGGAGGAGGAGGGTGTGTAAAAGGGAAGGTTCTCCTTGGACTGTATTTATCCAAGGGCCCTTAAGAAGTAAAATGCATCAAGGAGTGAAGATGAAACCCCAGGTCTTCTCTGTACTGATGCAAACAAGGCTGAAAATTCCTTCTTTATAGGCACTGAACAGATTGTAGGCAAGAAAATAGCGGCCCTGCCTCTAGCTCCTTTAAACTACAGGAACTGATAACAGTAAAAATGCTTAATACATTATGTGATGGTCAAAAATCATTAGAAGTGCAAAGTCTAGTATTGTTTGGGGCTGTTATGTCTGTGACTATTACAGATCTACATTGTTTATTTATCAGTTTTAATAAAGATATTTTCAAAATTACTGCAGGTAATTTCATTAACAGGATAATGATGTCTTTAAAGGAGGATATCCTTTTATTTCGGCAACATGAAAAATCCTTTCTTTGGTATTTTAAGCCTCTTCTAATAGTTTTTTTTCATCTCAAAGCATGGGGAAAATCCCCAAGGTATTCTAAAGTCCAAGACTAAAACCACTTCTCACAAATGCTAATTGTGCTTTAGATTCCAGGTATCTTTTGAAAATGCCTTTCAAGAAGTAATTTTCACTGTAAGTAGATAACATTTTTACAGGACACTTGCTTCCTTTTCAGTTTGCAAAATATTCTAATTTGGTATATAAAGCCTATTCTGAACTGCCTATTTCAAAATGGAAGGCAGTCCATCAAAGTCATCCTTCTATCTTGTAACATTATGAAAAAATTTTCCATGAAGACAAGTGTTGACCATTGTCAAAAGGCGCAGAGCACAAAAGAAATGCTAAGTTGGCAAGAGAATATCACATCAGCCCTGCATGACCAGATATAGCTGATAAAAGGATTAGACAGTGCTAGGGAAAATTTCATTTCCTGAGCAAAATTACGTTAATATAGTTGAAATAAATGAAATAATTTCAATAAGGCAAATTAGTTATCTTACCTTCTGCAGCAGTAAAAAGGAAGAGGCTCATTTGAATGTTTTTCTGCAGCCAAATGAAAGAGAGAACTCTTCATCCGCTGGCTCCTTTCTCTCATGAAATACACTTGACCCACAAACCTCTCTGTCTTTTCTACCTTTTTTTTTTTTTTTTAATTTGTATTTGCTGCATGGCTGGCCACATCCACCTTTGTCATGTCTACAACAGTGATTTCCTTCCTACTATGACTGAAGGAAGTCTCTTTTGGATTCAGAGAAAGGCAACACACACTGACAAGTGCATTAGGAAAACGTTCTAAGAGTAGGGGGGAAAAAAGGAGGCCTGAGGTAGATACACCACGCGCTCAGCTTTTTTGTTCAACAACTGTGGAACTGGGTTAAATTAATAGATTGTATTTTACTGAGCAGAAAGACAGACAGACAATGTAAAGGTGCACGAGGATGAATAGCCAGATGGTATAGGGAACTGAAGTGCAGTAAAACTGGGTCAAACCCTACTGAGGCAAACTCTTCTGAATGGGAGCTTTGCCTGAATAAAAATGACAGGTCTGGCTCACTCCAGTCAGCAAAAGCTCAACTTACCCACAGGAAATAAGGACGACATCTTCTAACACCCAGCAGAACACACCATTTTTGCTGCCATTAACTACATTGAATTGACAACACTGATATTTTGGGAAAAAGCACCATATACTTCTGGTGAATTTTTTTTCAAAAAGTTCCTTCTGTTCATCAGCCAACTCTACTGTGAGTTCCATTTTCAGAGCCAGACATAAACAAGAAGCTTCCAGCAGAGTTCATTAATGACTCAGCACATGATTTCTGTCCATACTTCCCTTATAAACCTACACTTTTAGGATTTATACAGGCCATCTGCTCTGAAAAATGAACAGCTGAATCAAAATCTCGTCTTGAAAAAGTGTCTTTTGAGTAACATTAAAGGAAATTATTTGAACGTTTTTAAAACCGGTGGAATTGTGTAAATCGTCAAAACACCTCCCAAACGCTGCCCTTTCAGTCCTTGCAACAACTCTGCTGGGTAGGTAAGTGCAAGCTATTACATTACCTGAATTCTACGTGCAAGGGAAGAGAAAAACAACTATGTTGAGTGACTTGCTGAGTCACACGCACAGCTGGGAACAGCCGAGTCCGCTAGCTCATAACAACCTCCAGTTGTATAGTGTTCTGCCACCTTCTTGTGTTAATGCAGCAAAATGGTTTCCATTTGCTTAGGGAGCAATCTACAACCTCCTGTCAAGTATCATTATAAGCACTTTATAAAATCCTAAAGTACATATAAATAATACTGCTGATACAAACAGTACGCAAAGCTAATCCTCAACTAAGGCCGCATGATGTAAGAACCTTGAGATTGGCCTGAAGCACAAGAACAACCCTTTATTTTGATATCAAAAAATCAAAAAGCATATCCTGAATTAATCAAGTGAACTATATATTTAAAAATAGTGGTAAAACCCTGGTAACAATTCTAAAAGCCTTTTCTAATGCCCTACTATCTTCCTTTTCAGTGTGACGAGTCGAGGAATTGTTGTACTACTTTTTAAACAAACAATGTGCAGATTTAAACGAAAAACCTACCAACAATCAATTAATCAAATTTTTTCATACTGGTTACTAACTGCATCCAGTAGATATTTCCAGTACAGCGGACTGACAAATGTTGTTGTTAATACAGCCTGTAATTGTATCATCTCAAAAATGACCGCAGGATGGAATATGCCTAATTGCAGTGCCCTGACAAATTGAGAGTCAGACTATGCTAGCACATGAAGTAGGAACCATCCACTCACAAAATTAATATAGGCTCTGTGTTAAAATACCAACAAAGTTTGTTCAGCAGATGATAAGAAATTATTTTCATGCACTTATTTAACACAAAGAAAGAAAAAAAAGCTAAAAGAAAATCCAAGAAGGAAATAAATGGAGACATAAAAATGCTATTGACATGGCAGAGTTCAACTGACAGTTCCCTGGAGATTCTGAACCCAAATCCTTCCCTCAAATCCACATGGTATGGTTCAATTTTAACATATTGCTGTCTCCCTATACTGATGGCCTTGATGTTGAACAAAGCACTGACGCACTTGCTTACCATTGTGACACCTTCACTGGTATTTAGACCTCTGCTTAAAATTAAGCCAACGCTTAAGTTCTTTGCTGAAGGGTATTTTAGCAGGAGGAAAATGTAGTGATCGTGGGCTACTGAAAGTGAACATTCATTGTGCAGAACAGAGCAGAAATTTGCTTTGTGAGACTAGAATTTGACCCCTGCACTCTGTGTACAGAACCCCCAATACATGTAGGCACTGAAGCACGAATTAAAGGTTGAAGACTAAAGAAATGATCCAACTCTGAATCTCCTTGCTTTCACACATTTAAGATTCCAAACCCAAAGTCAGTGGTAATTAAAAAAAACAGCCAAACAAATCCTGAAAAAAGAAAGAATCCCACACTGAATCATAGTTTTGGTGATGATATTGGGACAGCAGACATCTTGGCTCATATTGCATATAACAGATAAAAAGGTGAGCATCTTATTTTTCTTTAATATGGACGTACTTAACGTATCCTGTCAGTTACCTCTGTGCATATGTGTCTACCTCATCCATGCATTGCAGTTGGATTGCAGATGGGGAGTTACTGCTGGGGAATGCCTTATCTTTTCACATGAAGGTGCAGACAGTATATCTCCATTTTCTGTTTCCCCCATCCTTCAGATTCATATCTCATCCCTCAGCTGACAGCTCGTGCTGCAACGTCCAGGAGACCCTTACCTTCCTCCAGAGCTCCAGTCTGCTCGGAAGCTGGTGACGGAGGCGGGGAAGGAGGCAGGTTGGCTGACTCTTCGACTGCTAGAAATCAAACAGTGAAAATGAGATAGAGCAATTAATTCCTGGAAGATCGATGCTTGATAAAAACCGCAGCCAGCCCTTTCTGCCCAGCTGAGAGAATTACTCGATGGAGACTTGTACCTAGCAGGTTTTCAGAGAGACCCTTTCAGAATACATTGATTTTTAAAGTTACACATAAAAGGAACTTTTTTTTTTCTTCAGATAGTATGATTTCTTTTCAAAATTCTGGTCATAGAGTACAATACAAAAACCAAGTACAAAATTATCTTTTAAATCCATAGTGCCACTTAGAAAACCTTAAGCCACCCAAGGCAATAACCACAAAGCATCTGAGCATGAGAGATATTATAAATTCATGCTGACTATCAGAAACTGTCACCTAATCTCTTCAATTTACCTGGAATTCATGAAAAAAAAACCAAAACACTTTCTGTGTGCTTTTTTTCTTTTTTTGCTGAGCTCAAGGTTAACCACAGAATACATGCAAATATTGCTTATCTAAATACAAAAGACATCAGCACAGGGAATGTATGTCAGCCATGACGTAAGTTCAGCTGAGCAAGGGGCAGAGAAATCTTAGATGCATTTAGACTAGGTCTCAGATCCATTCCCAGTCACAAGATGAGATGCTGAAACCAGATGATGTTCCAGCAGATCCACTACTGGGGCTTAACCAATATTTGGGGTTTTTTTATTTATATTAAAAAAAATAAAGCAACAAATCTGTCTTATAAATGGCACCTCTCACCAGGCAGAGCTCAGTTTCTGCTTCAGGGCTTCTTCCCAAGCATGGAAAGGCCAGTTTCACAGCCCAGCAAAATTCGCCAGGCCTCCATCTACTGATTTCAGCATGGCTTGGAAGAGACCCTTACATGAATTGTCCTTAAGACGTGTGTTTCTATCTCTGTCACAATGCAATTCTACCTGCACTTATTTTAACAGTCACTGACCACAGGAACTGTAACACTGACAGTCGCTCACTGAAGACAAACTTCTCACAATATTTTTAAAATTTCTTTTCTAGATGGAACTGAAAACCCATTCTGCCTCACCCAGGCCCCAGTGAAGCAATCTGTGCTTAAATATGTATGAAGTGCTTTGCAGAATTGGGGTCTTTCATGTAAAATTGAGTCTCTGTAAAGAAGGGAATTACCAAGCAACACATCCCCCTGATGCGGTTCAAAATCAGTTCAAGGAAGCAAAAGACCTTGGGAAACAAATTTCCAACAAATATTCTTAATTGCTCATTGACTTTAATTCATTCCTAAGCAGGGTCTAGCTGCTGTACCAAAGAAAGCAGAGTGCCTGTGGGGAAAATGCCACAAGGCATTATTTTGATTTGATCACGACACACGTGTGCTCAGCAGAACTTATCCTGGGGCAGGCTTCCAAGACTTGCTCTACCTCAGGACAGAGTGTGGCCTTTCTCTGGCCTTTGTTATACACGTTTTGAGCAACTGTAGAAGTTTTCTGGCAGGGAGGAAGCACTGTAGGTACAAATGGATGTATAATTACTTTTTTATTTATGCATACATATACACACACACTTGTATTTCAGAGAAACATTTCATGAAGGAGCCAGCAGGAAGATGGGGACACAGTGTGGACCAGTGCCAGTGGCACCATTCCCAGTCTGGACCACCGGCATTTGCTTCTACAAGATGTAAATCCCTCTCCCACAACCTCTCCTCGCCCTGCCTGGGTGCTGACCCCACTTCCATTCCACCTCGTGTGCCCTGTTCCTCTCCACTTCCAGCTCCTCCACCTTTGTGAGTAGCTACCACCCAACAACAAAGCCTCACTTTCTTAATATATGCCCATCCTCTAACCTTTGCCTCTTCAGACATTAAGCTTTCTCTCTTACATAGTACGTGGCTGAACGCAGAGGGCCTATGAGCACTGCTGGGTCCCACCAAACACGATGACAAAACCACTACCACCAATTACATTCACAGCCAGAAACCACGTGGAGAACCACTGCTAGAGCAAACGGTGAATGAGACAGTCACAGGGCCATGAAGAACTAAGGCAACAAGGACACTGCTATTATTAAGTGGTTCCATCATTTATCCAGTGGTGCTGCAGTTTACGCATCTGTAACTGTTTTTTGTAATATACAAAGGTACACACAACATTTGCAGGCAGGATACTACGAAGGTTCTTTGTCTTGTTTTACCTAAAGGTAGTGGTCCAGGCTGATCTTTGTGCGGGGCTTCTTTTTCCTGTTCGCCTTTCAGGACTGCTACAGCTTCAGCTGTCACTACTTGTACTATCCTCGCAGACACTTCTTCTGTGGCAGCAGCAAAGTCAGGAAAAGAACAAAGAAAAGTATGCTAATAAGAACAATGTTTTAAAATTATAAAGATTAGCTTAAGCAATACAAAAAAAAAGGAGGCTGACTCAATAAATTTTTTAAAGGTAATATTTTTTTCCTGAAATACAGGCAAATCATCAAAAAAAAAACAACAGAAGGACCAGATATTCCAAAGATCTCAGTGGAAAATGCTGAGTATTTATAAAAACCAGGACCACAGTCTTTACAGTAAGATGCACAAAGCCTCATTACTAAATACTCTTTCTGTTAGGGACAATGTGCAGCAACTGCAGAATTTTAAGATGATCATTTATTAACTGTTAATTAATTTATTAATCATCCCTGGAAGTGTTCAAGGCTAGGCTGGATGGGCCTTTGAGCAACCTGGTCTGGTGGGAGGTGGCCCTGCCCATGGAGGGGGGGTGGAACTCAATGATCTTTAAGGTCCCTTCCAACTCTAACCATTCCATGAATCAATGTCTGAAAACTTTTTTGCAGGTACTGTTTTGCAAACTGGTAGAATGGCCAGCTGAGTAATGGGATTTCTTGACATTTAATATATGGAGTTAGGTGCATTTTTACATGCACTTTGGATGATATTTCCTCCTCATCAGCATACAGTTAGTATGCATTAAAGGCACTTTCCAGACAGACATCTGTGCTAATGAGGATCTTGAAGAAGAAAGGCTAAATTACATTTCTGTATGATTAAAATGTATACTTTGTCCTCCTCACCCCTTTTAAGACTGCAACACAAAGCTTCATTTAAATTGAGTATTATGCAGAGGGGTTGCAGAAGATAACATTTGCTTGGTGGGATGGGCTCTCATGCCATGATCTCAGACACGTGGCATGCCCAAGAAGGGCTGAGGAACCGGGTGCCCTGGTAAGTGGAGGGTGGCGGTGGGTCCGGTCAGGCAGTAAATACTCCCAAACTGAGAAATTGTATCTGCATCTTCTCTCTAGACCCACTCAAGGTGCAGAGAAATGTCACCAGGCACATTACTGCATGTGGAAATAACCAGAGAGGTTTCATGCCCATGTTCAGCCACCTTTGATCCAACAAATCAAGGACTTAAGAGTTGGTCCAGCAGGACCATCTACAAAAGAATTCAGAAAGAAAGTGTTGCCTTTTCTTACCTGTGTATTAGCCCACTCTCCCTTACTCATTAATCAATGCATTCCTCCCTCCAATAGCCCAACTCAGCGGAAATAAACCCCTTCCCTCTCCAGTTATTTCTCAGTGCTGGCTGAGGGTTGTTTCAAAGGTGGGGTGCTGGGACCCAACACACAGCTGAGCCCTGGGGAAGACAACGAGCTGCATGGCTGTGGGGTCACCATCTGCACACCTGAAAACCCAGCAGGAATTTCAGTGCTGCTCCACCTCTCTGGTGGAGACAGAGGTTTCTCACAGCAGACAGCAATACACCCGTCTCCTACCAGGAGACACTCGCAGAGCCCTCATTAATCACCATCCCCAGCCCAGAAATGAAGCTCTCTGCTCACTCATTACCTTGTCCTTCAGGCAAGGACCAGCTGGGAAGGGGAAGTATATTTAAATCAATGTCCAACATGTAACTTTACAGCAACCACCCGAACAAGGAACACTGTCCTTTAGATTAATAATGATGATTTCTTCTCACAGTCAGTACTCTTACAGAATTCCTTTGCACTTTTAAGTTATTCCTCTTTGTTTGCCCTTTGGAAAAGTGGATTTTTTTTCTCCCAAAAAGCATAGATGTGAGTTACTTGACTTTCACAGACATGTTTGTCTAAAAACAAAGTGCTACGTTAATCTCTCTTTCCCACAAACTATATAATGAAATATTAAAAAACCCACCCTCTGGCAAAGAACATTTATAATTGTTGGTATTTATATCTTATAATTCACTTCCCTCCTGACTGGTCGCCAGGAGGTCAGTGACTGCAATAGCTTTATTGGCTGCAGCCAACAGCAAGAGCAGATAGATGACTATGTCAGAACAACCACCAAGCGATGAAATAAATAAGCAGATTTAAAAAACCGTTAGCCCAAGAATACATGAGTATAAACTTGCCAAGGATAAATTCAGACTAGAAATGTGAAGACGCTGCTTTCCTACTGTTAAGGGTTTTGAAGTTCTGGCAGTCTTCCACATAGCAGGAAACAACCGGTTTTGAGTGGAGCTCGATATATTTACAAAAGGGACTACATATGATATAGATGCCTGTATTACAGAATCACAGAATGGTAGGCATTGGAAGAGACCTCTAGAGACCATCTGTCCAACCCCCCTGCCAAAGCGGGTTCACCTAGAGCAGGCTGGACAGGAACACATCCAAGTGGGTTTTGAGTATCTCCAGAGAAGGAGACTCCACACCCTCTCTGGGCAGTCAGTTCCAGCCCTCTGTCACCCTCAAAGGAACATTTTTCCACATGTTCAGACAGAACTCCCGACTTCTGGTGTTCCACCTTGTGACTGCTACCCCTTGTCCTGTCACTGGGCACCACTGAGAAGAGCCTGACCCCATCCTCTTGACACCCTTTAGATACTTATAAGCATTGATAAGATACCCTCTCAGTCTTCTCCAGGCTAAACAGACCCAGGTCTCTCAGCCTTTCCTCATCAGAGAGGTGCTGCATTCCCTTGATCATCTTCACAGCCCTTGGCTGGACTCTGTCCAGTAGCTCCCTGTCCTCCTTGAACTGGGGGGGTCCAGAACTGGACACAGAATTAGCAGGAGACTGCGAATAGCAGCTCTAGTTCTCTGTCCCTCTCTTCAACTACCTGACCCTAGTATTAGATGTAATTCCACTCTGTTGTTAAGTAGATGAAATTGAGCACCGTAATTTCATAAATCAAGTCATGCATGTAGATAGTTCCATGAACCAAAGAACAGGAAAGCACAAGTAGCATTGGAGAAAAGCAGGAGCATGAACATGCAGCTTGGCCCATCCTCTTCCTGCAGACCTGTGGTGCCCTCTCCCACACCATGCCACACAGCCGACGTGCTGCAGCACTTTGCATGGCTGGGACACATGGGTAGGAAACAAACTGCTCTTCCATCAAGCATCCTTTGATACTTGGTATATCCCTGCTCAGATTCTGCTCTTTCAGAACAGGAAAGAGCATCGTCCCGACAGCTTTGGTGAGCACAGAGAATGGCCCAGAGCTTTGCAGAGTAGCACGGCTTCAGAAGAACCCCATGCCAATTGCCACCATCACTTTACACCTGGATGATGTGACACGTGACCCTTCTGTCAAAATTTCCACGATTCTACCAATCACAACATTACTGACAAAAGTAACACCATCGAGTCTGTACTGTTAGCTCAGATGAACAAATCGAGACTCAGTTAGGAAGACTGTCAGAAGAAACAATTTTTTTATCCTTATTTTCTCATGCAAATTTAAAGAAAAGGCTCCAATTAATTTTTCAGATATAGAATATGCAAATGTATACCAGATTTAGTACCCTGGAGCACACCCAAAGGAAACACACTCAGTCACCTGCTCTCCATCACCCAAGCTACTGCAAGCCTTCTCCCAGGAAGGTAATCCAAATCCCTATTATAAATGGTCTCCTTTGTTACAGAATTTATACTTATTGACATCCAGCCTGGTTCTGGAGTACAAACGGGCTCTCCAAGGCTGGAAAACAGTTCCTACCCTCTCAGCTCTCTTCCCAATTTAATTTGCTTGGGACAAAGATTATGTTCCACAGGGAGATATGGCTGGGGGTGAAAAGGTTACCTCCTGAAAAATCGAAATTTCAATTTCAGGCTATGCAAAATAAGTAAATAAAAATACAAATGGCCTCTGGGATTTGGGTTGTTTTTTGTTTTTCTTTAGATGGATTTTTTTTAATCAAGAAAGGCTGACTTCTGAACACTCTGTTAATGGATATTTTGGGTGACACAGGAGACACAGGCAGTTTGCCAGAAAAGCAGTGTTCTTGCTATACATGACTGCTGCAAAAGGGCAGACATTTTTGTACTAATGGACAATATAAATAGCATATCCAATGGGTAAGTCAAACCCTCCCAGGGCAGCTATTGAGACTCTTCATAGTTTACTTATGGTTCAGTTAAAGTTCAAGGAAGCCTAATGATAAAGAACAAAAAAAGAAAAAGGAGGGTTAGCCAGCCTGGATGCCAGGCAAATTCTTCACAGCCTAAAAGCTCTGGATTCATTAGAGAAAGTTCTGCTTGTAGAGATTTATTTTCCCTCTCTTTAAGCAGGTAGACATCCTCTGACTCTACTTTGTGTCACAAATGGCACTAACAAATACCAAATAACACCAAATATATATTTCTTAAAGGCAACAAGGACCCTGGCTTCACATAAGACTCCAGCAGAATGAGGAACAGCAACATGGCTTTCCTTTGCATTTTTCTGAGAGTAAAGTGCTGCTTCATTTTACCCAGATGTCAGCTGCTCATGATACAGTCTCCCAGCTTGCTTTTAGGGAAAGTGGCACCAAACAGTACAGGTGGTCCTCAAATGTGATGTCCATAATGGAGAGGAGACATTGTGAAAGATCTTCAGATCTTTGGCATGCGCTTTCCCAAGTCCCTTGAGAAGGAGCAGGCTGAGCCAAGAGACCTGGAGCTAACACACGGGGATGGTGATTTTGCTGCTCCCTCAAAGGTTGTCACTTCAGACCAAGTTCTGATGGGGCTGTCAGGTCAAGTTGCTACTGGTGCGTGCCATGGCTGCTCTCTGGCAGGAACAGAGGACTCTGCACTGCAGAGCAGGCAGACACCTGTCTTCAGCACTACACTAATTTAAACCAAAGTTAAACGAGTAAGCAGTCTCTGCTCCTGGTTTTGGAAGTCAGCCCAATTTTTCTACAAACCCCAGCCCCCAGAGTACCAAATCAGTACATCTGGAATCTCTCTCCGAGTTATCCACAGATAACTCAGGGATGCAAACCCTTTCCAAGTACTGGGATGCAGAGGGGATGCTGAACCAGCTGATGATGGTATGGGGAGCTGCAGCCTTTCCTCTGCCTCCAAAAGCCGCTGCCCTTCTCATAAGCCTACCCAAGGGCACACCAGCTCCCCAATCATCCCCCAAGCTTGCTCTGGCACAGATGTTTAAATGGCAGTAGGTGTCAGTCAGATGTTCCTTCCAGACATCTGAGCCCCCCTTCACTGACAGACACTCAACCAGGGGCCGTTGAGCGAGGTCACCAGCAGAAGGCTCTGGCAAGCCCTGCAGCCTGAGGCCCGGGTGGCTGCATGTTTTCATGGGAGCTCTGTCTGGGTCACCACATCCATTCTGCCAAATGCAGAGATCATGGCTTTCCATCTAGTGGATACCACAGCTAAGCTCCTTCTGAGAGGGTGATGACCACCAACTGAACTCACCTCTTGAGGTGGTAGTGTTACCAAAGGCAGGCCTCTGCTTTGTTTGTAGCCATATGCTAACTAAAATGAGTTCATTACTGGGCTTCTTACTGTGTGACAAAATAGTTGGTCACTGAGCTGATACTCATAAGGATAGGATAACAAGAAGTAGTTAATCACTTCAAGGTTCTCTCATATGTCAAAATACGTACTCCCATACCAATTAGGACAGAGCTGTGGCTACTTCAAGGAACATCCTTATCATCCTCAAGAAGCTGTCAAACTTGCAGTAAACTTTTACTGTCCTGAGATGACCCAATACCTTAAAAGGATAATATGAGGAAGGGTATCCCTATCCAAATGACCACCGAAGAGCTCACGGCTGCACAGAAGTGTTTTGCAGATGCTGCAAAACTTAATGTGCATGTGCAAAAGGACTATCTGCTCATCCTAATGAATAAGTAAGATGAGGTGGAGTTACGTATTAGATAGGCAGAATAATGAGAATCTTTTGTATATAAATAATGGATGAATGTCCCCAGTAAGGCGTGCTAGATTTGGGGATTTTCACCTAGCACCCAATGACAAATAAAGCAGTATCTCCTCTATAAACTACTACTGGTTTCAAGAGCCTTTGTTTCAGGTAACAGTTTTTGGTGACCCTCATACAGGCTTGGAGTTTGACTGCTTCTCATCGCTGTGGGGAAATCACAAGTGGAATTCCAGTGCGCACCAGATGTCTTCTCCGGGCACTTCCCTGGTGATTCCCCATCGGGTGGTGAGTAACCAGCTGAACAGCCAGTTGAGATATTGCACAGTAAGATACTTCATGGTAATGGTAACTTCCCCTGAGTAAATCGTACCAGTAGGGGTACACGTCGGTGGGTTACAATTGGTATTTGCAGCTGCTGGGTTGGTTTATTTCCTGCACTTGTACAGTGACAAGTGGAGCGGGAAAAAGGGTTGGAATAATGGAAAATGTGTCATCATCCCAGCAAGGGGGTATTACAAAGACTTCTCCCTTAGGACGTATTTTGAAGCACTAGGGAAAATTTGGGAGGGATCCCCCAATGCGAAGGAAATAGATTGAATATCGAAATCAATGGTGGCCTGTATATATGTTGGAAGATCAGGAAAAATGGCCAAAGAATGGCACATTAAAATATAATACTATATTACAGTGAATGCTGTTTTGTAGAAGGGAAAGTAAATGGGATGAAGCTCCCTGTGTTGATTTATTTTTCATCTTGAGAAAGGACAATAAGAGCAGAAAAGATTGTGGTGTAATGGTAACAGATACTAACGTGCTGGCATTAGAACAGGAGTATGGGAAATCAACAAATGAATTGTTAGAGACCCTAGTAACAGTAGGGTGACTTTCCCCTTCCTGCACACCCTTCTGCCCAAACTGCCACACCATATCCTGTTCACCCACACTCCCGGTCGCTCACACTCCCCAGGCTGCTTTTTATAGGTGTGGGGGATGTCATGGTTGCTCTGGCAATGCCCAGACCTCACCAGCATCTCCTGCAAGAGCTGCCAACTCCTGGCAACTCTCTCTGCTGCACGGGTGTTTCCCTAACTCAAAAAAAAATCCCGCTGTGGGCCAAGACCTGCCGCTCTGCTAGGGATAGGGATGGCTCCAGAGGTGCTCCCCTTGACAACTCTGCTCCCTTTGTGCCCTTTTAAATGGTTTTCTTTCAGCCTCAGGAACTTCTTCTCTTTCTCTTCCAGCCTACCACAACCTCAGGCTCAGTCCATTGAGGAGCTGAGTTTGCTATGAACACCACTTCCTCAGTGAAACTGCTCAGGCTCTGACAGCCCTCACCCAGCAGTACCTCTTCTTCTCTCTCCCTCCCACCTCTCTACGCAATGCTGTATTATTATTGTGAGGATTGGTTTTGACAGGAGAAACTTCCTATGGTACATGCCCCAGCAGGGATCCTGCCAGCAGAGGCACTGGGGCTGGTAGAGCTGGCCCCAGGGACCGGCCAGCTCGTCAGCTAACGTAACAGAGTCAGTGATTTCTCAGGCCAGAGCTGTCCCAGTCAGCCCCGTTTGTCTCCCCAGCTCTTCTTCTCCTTCCTCGACTGTATAGTCACTTGTATTCCATTACTACCATTCAGCCAGTTTGCTCAGCCCACCTTATCGCTTCCTCCCACCTGAGCACTCAATTCACAGCAACGGGAACAGCTCCTCCTAAAAGGAAAAAGCATTTCACATCCCCACGATTTTACCGGGACGCTCTTCCCAGAATGGAGCAGCACCACCTCCTGCTTTTTCTAGCAACAGCTCTATCTGACACCACTACGGTGGCAGCGGATCTAGAGCGTGCCGTAGCCGTGGAAGATGCCATCTGGTCTCTGGAAAGCAGAACTTGTTTAAGGCATAAACAAAGTTTAACGTGCTGGAACCACACAAGCACAACAAATGCTCCGGGAGAAAACCGAAGGGAAGGGATGATGGGAAGGAGGGATGGAGAGGAGGAGACTTAAAATCGTGTCAAAACTTCATATGCATTCACAATGTCACCCCTCAGACACCTACCAAGAAAATTAACGGTGAGCTCAGTTAAAGCACGGAGTAATTAACACTCCTGGAGCATTGAGGCTAAAACAGGAATATAGAAAGATGCAAACAGATAATACGTTTCATTAATTTTGCTACATTTTAGGGAAGGAACCATAGGCAGAGCACAGCAAAAGGATTAGCTACATGTGTGCTTGCAGAATTGGGAAAACAAAGCAATTTCAGTCAAAATGTGCCTGTCAAAATCCTCAGTGGGGTGCAGAGCAGTTTCCAAGGTAACCAGCCCTAATTGTTGGCACAATGGAATCGAGTCAACAACACGAGCACAGAGCAACCTGTGCTGCTTAGTGAGGCAAAATACCCCAAATATATTCCTGCAGAAAGGAAAGATACAAAGGGGCTATTTGCTGTCTTTGACAATTTGAAAAGCAAATAGGACCTATGGATTTTTTTCCCCCCACGGGGTACTGCAATATCCGAGTGCGGCAGGACCACAAACCAAATAGCTATTCGATTTGTTTAGAGGCATTAGCCAGTCCCCCGAGGACAGGTCCTGAATTCACACTCAGCTCTCCTGGATGCTGCTGGACAACTCATGTTCCAGTCAAGACTGCTGAAATGCTGGAGAAAAAAGACCTGGCTTTCACCCTGTGACATTTCCACTGAAAAAAAACAAACCAAAACAAACCCCAAAACAAAGACACATCTTGGACTTTATTACTGGGATTGTGACAACTCTAAGTACTGCCTTTTGCACTCAGGTTAAAAGAGAAATGCACAGCAGCAATCAAAGCAGTATGAATAAGTTATATAAAACCCAAATAATGCCAGCAGGTTAGTACTTGCGATTGAAGAAAAAAGCAGTAATGTAGCTTTACAGAATTCAAATATTTGCTCTCAAATGGTTTTTGTGAGTGTAAATATTTTGCTGTAAGTAGGTCCTTGATCTGGATGTTGGCAATATCAACAGTAATTGGCAGGAGGTATGAAGGCAAATAATGGGAACATCAGCTTTTAAATTAAATGAAACCACAACACAACTGACAAGTATCATTTCCCTAATAAACTCATTGACTTTAAGCTACTGTAGCATCAATGAGGATAGTGACAGATTAATTTAATCACCAGGATTTACCAGCTAACCAACTGAACAGATCAGAAAAGGCTTGTGTTTTGGGAAAGAAAGAGCTTTGATTGTTTAATGCATTGAAACCCAAGGGTAAGAACATTCAGACTGCCTTTGGGGATGGATGTGTTGCAGTGACTACGTGAAAAGCACGTACAGGGGTGCTACAGCTGGATACCCGACAGCAGCTTCACACCCTGCTGTGCCCCACAGCAAACAGCTCACACCTCCGTGTTTTGGGGTACTTCAGGTATTCAACAGCCCCTCCTACCTTCTCCTGAAACTCAAGACTGCAAATCTGAATTGCCATGATCCGGCCCCTTAACACATCTGCTTTATAACAGAGTAAAAGTGTTATATCCTGGCTGTATCCTGAGCTGGAGCTGAGCTGTGTCAGACCAGTTGTTCTCTGGCACAGACAAACAGGGATGCTAAGAGGGCAGCTTGACTGCACATCCCAGGCTACTCCCCAGCGTTTGGGGAAGCAGCAGCCCAGGACTTTGGCTGCCTGTCCTCAGACCGCTTCCACACCTTCTGCGTGTACTTCAGCTCCACTGCCCTGACTGCATTTTCCTGATCACCTTCTTCAGCAAAAAGAGCTGGACAAGATAGTCCGAATCTCCAAGGCATTCAAGTGGCAAAATCCCAAACGAGTCACGCTAGGAGCCAGGAGCAATTCTCACAGCTCCAGTGACCCCCCATCCTCCAACTCCCCAACACCTCCACACACACTCATTAGGCAGAGGCCTCTGCTATGCTGTCTAGCAGCTGTAAAACAAAACACTAAGGGATCAGCCCCCCCCTCCCCTTGAATTATGAAAGTCTGTTAAAAAGGAGTCATACAAATGTCAGGACAATAAAGCAATGCTTTTAAAACGAGCTCTCATTACTGCAAATACTTGCTCCCTGTGCATCCCCTGAGTCGCATCTTCTTAAGTCTACTGCCTGGAACAAAATATTTACTACTGTCAGCATTTCCCAGCCAAGTCAGAGGTGGGAAAAGCTAATCAGCTCTGTTTTGTCTGATGCATCAGCAACACAATTTACAGCTAGCGTGCAATACTGAAGAAAACACCAGACCCTCAGTGAGGTTTCAGGACCCGGTATCAGCTGAGAACATCACCCACAAATACAAAGCAGCTGTAATCTGTCATTAAAACATGAACCCTTCAGGACTCATGCAGAAGAAAGCACTTTGGCTTCAAAACAAAGAACTGGATATTTGATCCTTTCAGTGTGAGTAAATACACATAACAGGTAATTCACTTTACAATCAATATTTGTTTTGAATGTCAGTACAAGTTAAGATTTTAAACAAAGAGACTTTTAAGAACCCCCATAGAAGTCAACAGAGCCTCAGCCACCTACAGCAGGAGGTGACACATCCCTTAAAGTTCATTTTTAGCTCCTTCTGAGCTGATTTTAAACACTTTTTACAGCTTTTCCTGTGATTAAAAAAAAAAAAAAAGAATTCAAAGTATGCTATACAAACTCTGCTGTGCACATGTTGTGTGGGATTCCTAGTTGTGCCCGGTCAGAAGGACTGAAAATCATTCTGTCAGTGCAACAGAACTGTGGTTCACCCCGTCAGGGGATATGGTGACACAGAAGACACAGCAATACCGTGCCCTGTGCACCCCAGGGCTCACAGTGCCAGTCCAACCCTGATTAACCAGCCAGCTCTGCAATGCAGCAGCCGCTGCACGGCTAATCTCTTCCCAGCTCTGCTTCCCAGCCTGGCCCCGTGTCTGTACCAAGACAGCAGCCTTTCTCCTGCCGACTGTGAGGAACAGCGCTGCATCCTTACAAACGAGCATGTGCGAGTGTTTCCACAGACAGGCAGAGCAGAACAGGTCCCTCCTCACATACAAATTAACCAAGCCCCGCAGAGGTTGTGACATGGATGGATTTTCAGAGCAGTTCTGTCAGCTCTCCCCCTCTCTCCTGGCACTACATCAGCGTGTCTGTCCGGGACTCATCCCTGACTGCTCACACAGCCTGCTCCCATCCACTGCCTGCCCGCCCTTCCAGATTCCCAAAGACAAACCTGCACCTACTCTTGTAGAAGGGAGATGAGAGAGATGCACATAAAAACCCTCAGTGTATCTTCTGAACTACCTCTTCCACTTTTTCTGACAGAGCTGTATTCTCTGGGCACTTAAAACACCCGCAAGCTTCTGCAGCCACGGTGCTGGGGACATCTGGGTGCTGTGGGGAGAGCTGAGACCAGGGTTTGGGTCACTGCAGCCACCAGAAGAGGTCTGCATGCAGAGGCAGAGCTCTCAAGCATACTGGAAATGAGGAGCAGCTGTGGAAATTCAAGGTCACAGAGGAGCTACACTGGGTGGTTGGGATAAAGCTGGGAGTACATAGAGAGAACAAGAAAAAAAAGAAAACAGCCAGAGGCAATATAAGTGAGAAAAGAGGCGAAGAAGGAGAAGGAAATGCTGACAGAGCAATTGTTTAGAAGGACAATATATTCTTAAATAGAGAGAAGGGATGACAGTGAAAGGAAAGAGAAAACAACTAATGGACAGGGGCAGCTAAGCCCTCCCACTTTAGAGCTCACCGAGAACCTGCACAGGCTTTGTTACCCTGGATTTGGCACATAGCCTGGCTTTGGGGTAAAAAGCAATAGTCACAACCTGAAACCTTTTCCTTCTCTCACATGTGGTGCAAGGCTATGGATGAAAGCAGTTTTGGTACATCGTCAAGACTGCCACATCTATGCAGCATACATACTTCTGCTGATACTTCAGCTCTTAGTTATTAACATACCTGTCTTGCCAGATGCATGGACAGAGGACCAGACTGTAAATTAGTTTTATCATAACTGCCATAGACTACATGGGTTGCTGGGAGCTGTACTGAACTGATCATATATCACTATAAATTAGTCTCAAGGAAAGAAGTAGGAACAAAAAAATTAAATACCTGGGGTTTATTTTCCCCTCTCAAAGCATACAGTGCCTGCAAGTGAAACTGATTTCCATGAATTATTCAATCTACTCGGTCCTGAGTGAAAATGACTCTCTGGGAAGCAACTAACAGGTTTTCCTGCCTTGGAGATAATGATATATCTCAGTTATTTTTCCATATTCTGCGTGCAATTAAAGTATTGAAGTTTTGACCAGGTATTTTCCACACACAGGAGAAGGGCTCATTCACATGATCTAATGCACACAGCTGGGGGGTCTTGAGTTTCCTGCACTTTTTGCATGTCATGAGGAATGCCTCAGTAATAACAAAACCCCAAAAAACAATCAAGGCTGCATTTCTAAACCATCACCTCGGAATAGGTTTTCCAAGCACCACTGACTCCGCTCTGCAGTCGGTCTGTGAAACAGCACATGAAAATGTAAATGTTTTGCTCAGCATCTCCCAAGGAATAAATGATAGAATCAAAACCAGCTCGTAGCTCTCTCGCTTTGCGTCGTGCCTTTGACTTTGCTGATCAACCTTTTCACAGCTGGTAAGGACAGGCACAGGATTATCAGTGCTCATCTGCCAGCTAATGCCAGCTGCTTTATGCTGATTTCCATCCCTTCAGCTGGCAAAGGCAAGCAAACCTGTATTAATTATCATTATAAGGATTTAATTTAAAGTGAGCAGTTAAATCTACCAGTAGCAACTCCACGAAATGGAAAAACCCCAACTGAAACACCAGTACACAACTGGTTTTGCTGTCCTTACTCAGGATACGAATATAACATGGGAAGAGATGATTTCTTTCCCTATATTGTAACCTCACAGACTAAAACAGCAGGAAGGACAAAGACAGGGGAGTGGTCCCTGGGTTCCTTCTAATCTTTCTGAGTTCCTCTGAAATTAAAACCCAGATTGCTTTTGCTTTCCAATTTTAATATAGAGTAGCTCATCAGGGGTAGTCAAACCAAGAAATCTGCATGTACATATATCTCACACATGTATTTTGCACCATAAATACACCCCAAAGTAATATTTCTGTTTCATTTCCATGAAAGTTGTGCCTCAGTGAGGACAGATAGTGAGGTCCCCATTGCAAAGAGCTCCCTGTCTCTCTCCCCATCTACCCTGTCTCCCTTAACCTTGAGAATCAAACGCTAGAGGAAAAAGAAAAAAAACTAAATCCTCCTTTGTCAGACACCCTGGCTGTGGCTCAGAGCCGTTACATAGAGGCTGTGTGCTCCTGAATGCTAAATAAGCTCCCAGGCTACATACTTTCTCTTGGCGGAGCTTAAAAAGAGCTCTCACTCCGCACAGGGACGTGTTGGCATGGCAACATGGAAAAAAGAAATCAGCAACGCCTGGCACTCCTCGCAGGAGCAGCAGACTGACTGCGCGACTCATTTGTGTAACTGATCTGATGGTACCTACCTCCTCTCCGCCAAAGGTTAAACCCTTGCCCCGGGGGCGAGTGGAAGGGCTGATGTCCAGCCTGCGTGCTGGCAGGACTTGCCTCCATCACACACACCTAGGGATGGCAGGGGGCTGTACAGGCCTTGTGCTAGGCTAACCTGCGGTTCCTCAGGGCTGGAAAGGACACCAAGCCACACACACCAGCATCCTAATGGGGAAAGGAGAGGAAGGGATTTGCAAAGCACGTGGCTGAGCGGGTTAATGACTGTGGCTCCGGGTTCTTCTGCTCCACGGTGGGTGAGACCGACCCTGAGAACAGATAATTGCCTGTGCATGGGGTGAGAGGGCCAGGAAATGAGGCAGGAAACGCCTACCAGCATGTCCCAGGTTGTCACCTAAGAACCTGCTGCTTCTCTCTCAAGGTGACTTTGGAGAAGAAGACGCCATTTCAGCGCTGCCTGTAACAATAGCAGCTGTGTGTCTGCAAAACAAGGCTCTGTTGTTTTGTAATGAACCTTCCTCCAAATCTTCCTGCCCTGAGATCAAAACTGGAATGGAAAATTATATGCTGGCACGGTCCCCAGAGATACCACCTTCCAGCTGCCAGCGCAAAGACCACTGCCCACTGCCAGATACTGCCTAGTGCTTCCGTGTGTCCTTCGTGCTGCCATCCTAGGGATGGAGACCGTGATGGCTTCCCCTCCAACACGACAGGGAAGA
This sequence comes from Calidris pugnax, assembly GCF_001431845.1. NCBI lineage: Eukaryota > Metazoa > Chordata > Aves > Charadriiformes > Scolopacidae > Calidris > Calidris pugnax. Next base: position 354,997 of record NW_015091198.1, on the reverse strand, counting down.
GGCAAAGCACTCCACCTTCACCTCTCTGCAAGGGGCAGAGGGCAGGAGCCTGGGGAGAGGCAGCACACAGCCCCACACACGGCCGTGCTGCCTGCCCATGGCTCTGCCCCAGCCCTCCTCTGTGATGCAGGGTAGCTCTCTTCATGCAAAAAGGCAGGGGGGACAAAACTCCCAGGATGCATTCTGTGTTGGATGGGATATTCGTTCTTCTGCAGCAACAGCTATCCTGGCTACAGCAGCTCCCCGAGAACGGCTGCAGATTTTCCAAAGGCAACTTTGATAAACAGCGGTCATGGCGTACAGTGTGAATTACCGGCGTGGTTGGAATAACATGTCATGAAAGATATTTTCTCCACATCCCAGCCTCGTTGCCCCTTGCTGCATTTCCGAGGCCGTTATCGATTACGTTTTTCTGGGAACGCTGACGGTACCAAGCGAGCACTGGTTGCCAGGCCAACACACGCACAGCCCTTTCCCTCTTACTCCTTAAGGAAGCACAGCTGCTTATAAAATTTCCTCTTACAATGCTCATACTGTAACAAGAAAACACCGATGTGAATCAAAACACCAAAAGGGAGCGCAAAGGAAATGGCTGGTTGATGCCTTCTCTTGGCCAGATTCAATGCGGCCGTGGCCCAATGCAGCAGTTGACTCTAATGGTGTAAGTGCACCTGGTTTGAGATACAGTTTTCGAAAGCAAACCTGAACCACACACTGGCATTTTCAGAAGAGCTTTAGGGATAAAAGGGACTGATGGCCGAACTTCTCTGGGTCTCTGACTCCCAGTCATGGGAGTCAATGGCACCTGCACACTGGCCTATCTCACCCCACTCCCTTTCAGGCAGTAATTTTTGCATGCTTGCACTGCCCCAAACTGTGCCAGACCCTCCAGCTCCTACCAATACATTTCAAACACGGACCGACTGATTTCTGAAGTCCCAAAAGGAGGCGGGAGGGCAGAGCCAGCTCCTCAGAGAGGTTAGGGTTAGGCAAAATGCAATGTCTTACTGGATTTAGGGACAGGAAAACCTGCAACTGGTCTCTGCACCAGCTAGTGAATATTCAGAGTCAGGGAGAAGCAAGCTGGGAGTAGGGGATGCATGGGAAAAGATGGCATTTCTCTGGCCTCATTCCTGGTCCTCTGCAGAACAACTGAGAAGGATTTCTACAGCAAGTGTAACTGAGAACAGTAAAAATAATATTTTCTACAAGTGCCCCAAAGAGGCTCTGCTGCCTATGCTTTCTTCAGCAACGAAATTTGAACATGTCTAAAATATTCCAATAACGTGTCACAGAAAATGACACTTGTATTACTTCTAACACAGAGAAGAAAAGTTTCAGAAGTCTGGCACGTTTGCCTGTATCTAAATTGGCAAAGAAAATGGTGCGCAGTAATTACTGTCACATTTCCCGGGTAAAGGGAGGGAGATCAAAACGCCTAATTAACAGCTTCTTTCCCATGGGAGCCATCAATGACATGGTAACACGCATTCTTCCAGCTTTGTAAAATAAACAACTGAAACAGGAAAAACACAGCAATCACATCCATCTTTGAACGCCGTTGATTTTGCATCCTTCTGTGCATTTTGCCTGTGTTGCTCGAGACATGCAGCTTCCTGAAAATGCTCATGCGACAATAAGGCTGGGAGGCTCCTTTGGGGAACAGGCATTCAGGGAATTTGTGGGGGGCCGTGGTAACTCCAGGAAGGCTTGGGCAGCAGCAGGACGACCAGTGCAAACAGCCAAATGAAAAGGAAAGCTCTGACAAAACAGTCCTGTTGGAAAAACTAAGGCGGCCTCTGTACAAAGAAGGCCTGTTTGTATGTTTACTGGCAGTGCCATCTTAGTATTACCACTTGTATGGCAACAGAGAAAGAAAAAGACACACAATGGGAAAGAAGATTAAATGAGAAGTCACTAGAGAGGGAAAAACCATTAACACACCATGGCACCAGGCGATGACTCGGCGCAGTTTCAGCCCGGAGAGGCTGTTGTGTTTAGTGAACCCATGTGCAAAGCTGCAGTCCTGCCCCCGCACAACCTGCCATTGCGGCTTCAGTCCCGGCCCCCATGGGCTGAGCACCCTCCGCCACAAGAACTAAGCATCATGCTGATTTTCTAACAGCACTGTGGTGGTGAGGGCCATGAACAAGATTCTCTTTACCTGGAGACGGGCTACAGAAGATGATGGGATACAGACTGTTTCTTTGACACACTGCCAGGTGGCTCAAACAAGCACAATCCCTCTCTTCAACATGGGGTTTTTTTTCATAGCCACCCTAAAGGCACTCCCCACCTCTGCTCAAGTACTTACTGGCTATGCCAGGGCAGTCTTTCTGGCTGACATTCCCTGCAGTTTATTTAAATACGCTTAAAGATTAGCTAGTCAGAGGAACAGATTTGTTGCAATTGCCCATTTAGTCTGGCTGAACAAAGCCTAAAACAAATGGCTGAATTAGGATAAATTACATCAAGGCTGTAATGTGATTTGCCCCTTCCCACTTTTCTGCTTGGTTGTTCCTGCTCCCTGCACCGGCTCTGCTCCCTTCACAGCTCTCTGCCTCTCACCTCTCCTAGCTTTCCCACTGCTGGGTCTCATCCTCCAACCATTCCCAGCCCCTCACTCCTTCTCTCCAGCTCAATACTGCCACTTCATTCCTCTTCACAGGTCTAGGGCTCTCCTTCTTTCTGTCCCACTTACAGACTAAAATATATCAGTCTCTTGGTCCCCCCAAGCACCAAAAATCTTGGCCTCTCTCATTTATCTGTCACGGGCTCCCTCTCACCTACCTTTCCTATGACTCAAGGGCTCTGAGAGAGCAGGCAGGAGAGCTCAACCTGTGGTCAGTCCTCTGTGCTGTGCCAGGAAGCCTGCTACAATTTTCTGGCAGTCTCCTTGCATCCCACGTGGTTTGGGTACTCTGCCAATTAATGAAGGGCTCTGTTTGTTATTCTGGCAGGACGCATTACTGTCCTTAACACTGGCTGACACCAAGACAGAGCCACCGTCCTGAGGCTCTGCTAATAGGATTTTCAGGAAATGCTTCCCCTTCATCTGTCAAAAAAATAATTCATCAAATAACTGTGCGGGTAATCCAAACCCCCTCTGATTATAAACCTGAATTTGGCATATAATGAAGAAAGTACTCAATTGGCTGAGTCACTGTACATAAAGACATATTGTAGAAGATGCTTCACAATGCATCTAACTACTTTTACTCCTAATTATATATATTTGACAGGTTAGTCATTATATTACTAAAAAGAAAAATAAATGAATTTTAAATGTAAAAAACCAAACCTTTGCAGCATGATGTTCCTTGCAAGTCAAATACGATGGATTGTGTTGAATTGCTGGTTCCCAGAGAACGCTGCAGCACACCTGTACTGCTCCTCTGCACTTCCTTCCAGTTAGTTGACCACGATTTTTCAGTAAGCAAAAAAAAAAAGGCTGCCACTCATATTTCATTACAAGTCAAACACATCCTGTGCTCTACCATGGAGTCCAATCCAAAACTTCCACATCAGCCCACTTCAGTGTGAGTTCCTGAAGATTATCACGCCTCCCTTACAGCACACATCTCACATGACATGAAAACGTTTGGCTTCACGAGCTACAGATCTCATCCGCCCCTCTTAGTACTTCCAAAATCATAGAATCATAGAATCACTGAGGTTGGAAGAGACCCTTGGGATCATCGAGTCCAACCATCTACCCTACTCTACAAAGTCCTCCCCTACACCATATCCCTCAGCACTGCATCTAAACGTCCCTTAAACACAGCCAGGGATGGTGACTCAACCCCCTCCCTGGGCAGCCTATTCCAATGCCCGACCACTCTTTCAGTGAAAAATTCCTTCCTAATGTTCAATCTAAACCTACCCTGTTGGAGCTTGAAGCCATTCCCTCTCGTTCTATTGTTAATTACCTGTGAGAAGAGACCAGCACCAACCTCTCTACAGTGTCCTTTCAATCCTCACCAAAGACACTCTGTGTCTGTACGTAGGTGAGACAGGACATGGACAGGCATGGATCAGGGAGAGCACATCAAAACTCAGTGGATCTCGGGCTATGGGATGCTGCAGACATCCCCAAAGGGCAAGGTGTCTTCAGGAGCTCCTCAGGAGCAGTGTGGGACTTCTGGTTGGCAGAAGCACAGGGCCTTGGATGGAGCAGGGCTAAGCTCATGTGCCAGGGGCAGCCCAAGTATATATACAAATATATATATAAAAAGGAATAACCGCCCTTCCTTATATCACATCCATAACAGTTTCCTATGTGTTATGCCAAAAACCCCAGCCTATTCTCTCTCAGAGATCTGCCTGTGATGTCAGTGGATGCCAGCTCGGGCCCCGAGGCTGCCCTGTCCGCAGCGCTGTGCTCTCTCCCACGTTGCCATCGGCCCGTTTGAAAGGAGGGCATTGATGTGTCTCCATAATGCAGCCATTACACAGCGCGATACCGAGACAGATCAATCAAAGGCAACACAACGGCCAGATTCAGAGGATTCCAAAATTGAGGTCAGACTCAATAACTCTTAGACAGATGCCAAGAGAGAGAGAAACACATATATACAGGAAGGCAAATTTTAACTGTGCAAACCTAAAAATGTCACTTGCAGTGATGGATTGGATGCGTTTTGGCAAGAACTGTTATTTCCTCCCCCATTACCGCCCCCCGCTTCTGCATCAGTGTTGGCATAAGGTGCCTTTGTCTTGGTGGCCTGACTCTAATCTTCCCCTTAACACACAGCCCTCAGATTTTAACAGCACGAGCCCTGCAAACATGTGCCCTGCTGCTTTGCTGTGCCCCGCAGGGACCAGTGCAGTGCTGCAGCAGACCTCTCCCTAGGAGAGGCCCATTTTGTGACTAAATCCCAACTCCCGGGTCAGTCAGGCACTGGAGAGCTTCCTTAGGCAAAACGCCTCAAAATGTAACCGAGCTCTCCCCAGCAGGGATGGCGCCATGGATGGCTGCCTGGGAAATGCTCTGTTCAAACTAGTGCTCCACTGTGGATGAGCTGGTTGTTGCAGCGGCTGGGGATTCAGGATTTCGACACGAAGGCTGGGAAGCCAGAGATTTAGTTTCTAGGTTATGGTGCTGGACTTGCACCAGGGAAAAGAAAATCCCTGTAAATACACTCAAACCCACAGTTTCGCTTAATTACCTTGGTTGACTTGGCTTCCTGTGCATTTTCTCCTCAGCTGTTAGGAGTCAGTAAGCTACTACAAATGACTGAACGATTCGTGTTATTGGTAATTATGTGTATCAGAATGGCATTTAAAAACCCTAAGTGATAAAACACCCCACTGCAGCTAAAATCTACAAGCAGACAAACACAGCAAAGATGACTGAATTTGGTGGAGAATGGCAATCCTGTTTTCAAGATCAAACTCTGAATCAAATACCAAAAATCCACCTCTAAACTTCCTGCTTCACAAGGCATGAAGCACATCAGGTAGTAAATAGTAGTCTAAAATGGCAACATACGCCCCGGGCCCTTTCTATCACTACAGTAAGTTGCCAACAGGGTTCTCTTCAAAAAGAGAAAAATAATTAAAATCTTAAGTATCCCTGAGATGGTTTATGTTGCATTAATTAAATACAGGCACAGCCAGTGTGTGAGTGTGCAGTGCACAAGTTTCCAGAGAGCTAGGAATTCATGCATGAAGGCAAGCAGCTTTAGGGACTTCATGGAGCTCAAGGACAAACAAAGATGCAGCTATATTAAGACTCCCAAACAAAAACTGTATGTATCGACAGTAAGTCCCCACACCAGAAACCTTGCAATCGAAGCAGACGGTGAGAAAAAAGCAGGGGAGGAGGAAATGAGGCCACAAAGTGGTGATTGAAACAATCTTCACCCAGATCAGGAGTAGTCTTGTTCCCTTCACAAGTGTTTGTCCCCAGCCCCAGTGCCTGCCTTAGACCATACTGCCTCCTTTTTTCTTGTTCTGCTATTTAACTCCTTTTCTCAAAAAGCAACATGAAAATACACTACTACAATGCCTGCTGATGGGCAGCAGTGGGTTCCTGGCTCCTCTCACCCATTACCTGCAAACTCCTCAATTAAACCTCTCTCAAGACACTGACCACCACTCAGAACCTGAGCTTAAGAGAGCCTGAGAAGAGCATTTCTCTCCTCCCTTTCTAAGGAGAGGAAATTCCTCTTTATCCTGTGAAGTTACTCCCACTTCTCCACGTGTATGGGTGGGACTTATCCAAGATTGTGTGAAAAATCTGTGGCAAGGATGAGAAATGCACTCAGTCTCCCCATGGCCCATGTCAACCCCTAAGAACTGCAGCATCTTACTTCTATGATTCCTGCACATCTGCTCCTGTGCATTTACTGGCCAAGCATAGCACAAAGTTGGGTTACAGCAGAGACAAGACCTTGTTATCATCCCCCAAAACAATCACCAACAGTGTGTTCACCTGAATGCTTACACAGGATTTCTTTTATCTTTGGCTTTCAAATTTTGGCTGGATAGCCAAAGAACAGACTCTAAAAATCTAAACCCATTTACTTTTAGCAGAGAGATCCATTTCCAGCACAATTGCTTATGAAATGACTGTAGGGTCCAAGAGCCTTAAAATTCTCCAGCTGCTGAGAAATTATGGATAGCATCTCCAAATGCTGTCAACAGCCAACAAACATTGCTTGAAAGATCTCTTTAGCATGCACGGAGGGATGCATCAAGGGCAGTTGTGTCTGTACAAGAGAAATTCTTCTCGCACTGTGCATTTGGGTTTTAAAGTGGGAACTCTGCACAGAGAGAATTAGCATTTACTTCTAAAACAGGAAACTTCCTTTGCATATTTCATTTTGACACAGTCCCACTTTTTTTTTTTTCCCCCAAATAACAAGCTGGATCCTAAAATCCTAACATAGTTTACAAATAGACAAAGCCCCAGTGAGTATCCAGTGAAATACGCCTGGGCAAGGATGAATAAATGCTGACGCTGAATTGTGGTACTCCTGGTCAGATTAAACAATATTAAGCAATATTATTCTGCATATAGTTGGTGGTTTCAAGAAGGTGTTGCTACTTGTGAGTAATAACAGGAAACCCATCCTTCATGCACACACAAACGCACGCAACATGAGCTATCTGTGCACAACAGCTCAGTGGTTTCCTACTCCCTCCCAGCCCAGAGTAGCTGCGTGGCTGCTCTACACCAGCCTATTCTCTCATCCCCAGAGTGGTGACCCCGTCCCATCTACCAAGACGCACTAAGGCACCATCTTGCCTTTCCTGAAGTTTTCTCAGAGCACTGCCCAGGATCCTGGGTAAGGACGCACGCTGTGCAAACACAGGTGAAGATGCAGCCCTGTGAAGAGCTCGCGCCCTTCTAAGACACATTTCCTCATGTCAGCACCCCTGTGCCCCAGGGCATGCTTGGTTCCACTTAACATTTCCCCTTGGAGAAACAGCATCCAGTGGTCTGTAGAGCCCCATGTTCCGTGGTGGTGCACTGAGGTGCCATTACCTGCGGTTTCCCTGTCCCCTGCCGACAGCTCTCCGTTGATTCCATTCTCTTTGGTCCGAGCATACGTCCCCGGCTGCTCGTGGCTGCCCAGCCCCGGCTCCTCATCCTCTCGGTAGGGAAATCCATTGGCACTTCTGACCAGTCCGGCACCCGTGCTGCCCTGTTCCTTAATTTCAGGTGAATGTGGGTGTGAAGAAGCCTCTGTTAGCTGACCCGAAGTCCAGTGCGGTGCCTTGGCTTCGTCCTTCCTATCCTCCGCCATGGTTCCTTGCCTTCACCGCGCGGCCTGTAACGACATGAGCAGGAGAGATCAGCTCCAAGTGGGCGACCGTGCCCCTGACAGGCCGCAACTGGGCGCAGGACAGGCACGTTACCAGCAGCACTGCCAGGGAAACTTCCATCCAGCAGATGAGAGAGGTTTTAAATGCAAAAGTATCTCTGCTTGTCTGACCCGGCCGTAAGCAAACTGCTTTAAAATCAAAACAAACCACAAGCAGGAAAAGTTACGGGTCAAGTCCTCCCTGACTCTCCTATGCTTTACAATGATTAGCACCAGTTTCTTGAGGGCTGCCCTTTTGTTAATCTGATTTTAACTCACTAATTACAGTTAAACGTAGACCTACTTAACGAGAAGTGAAGCGGTCATCATAAGGCAGCGACATCTTCACGGGTGATAACAGGAAGAATGGCACAACTGCTCAAGGAAGAGAAGCTGCTGCTGCAATTTTCATTGCAGTCACAAAGAGGGAGTGCTCTCCGGGCACAGAACTGCAGTGTGATCTCTCCTCTGAAGCACCTGCAATTTGCTGCTAGCCATGACAGAAACCACACTGGAGAACACTGACTGGGTTCCCAAACATATGTGCTATTTGACCCTATTTATATACCCTCTTACTTGCTCTTTTACGAACATTCACACTCATTCCCTTCTGCCCAAAACAGCCTGTGGCGAACAGTTGTTTCCCACACAAGCATTTGCATTCTCTTATGACTATTAGTATTTATACATAAACAAAACTAATCATTATTTGGTACTTCACACGTATTTCACTCCTGTTAATTAGCTCCCATTTGTCCAAGCAAGGAAGGGAAGCCACTGCACAAGCTTTGGCTATTCCTCATAGAAAAGTGTAGCAGTAGCAGCTCCTCAATGCGTAAACCCAGGAAGACAACATAGTGTAATCTGTGTTTTGATGATAAAGTAATTTCTGGCAGGGCAGGGACAGAAAGGCTTGACCTGAGATAACTACTTCATAGCAGGCCTTTGCCAAAATCTTGCCATCTTTTTTTCCCCTGGAAAAAAAAAAACAAACCCAAAACATCACCTAAAAGAAATCAGCTGAACACAATCAACAAGTCACATATCACAGAGGCTGAGCAGTCTAGAAAAGAATGCACAAAACTGGATGGTGCATATATTCTGCAGACATTTAACAAAAAACAAACCAAAAAACCAGAAAAAAGGTCCTAGTTCCCACAGAGTCGGGTCAGGTTGCAGAAAATCCTCTAAATGTAAGGAAAAGCCATTGTTATTTGTCAGATAACCATTCACAATTGACATCTCTACCCCTTTCTGATCGGATATTATCATTTAATAATAATAGCTTTCAGAGCTACTTTAAATTAAAAAAAGCATGGTGAGTCATGAAAATTAGATTTCATCACAATAAATACATGACTCAAACTGTAGTTCCACTCTAAAAGGGAGTAATAACTCTTTTGCCTCTTGGTGAAACCGTGGTGTTCTGGGAAGCGCGGCTTTTTCTGCTCTCACCCTGACCCAGCACCATTCCCTGGGAATAACTAAATGGCATAAAGATTGCAGGAGCAGGTGAAACTTCAAGCCCAATGTTTCCTTTGAGCTGTAATGAAAATGGTGGGCTGAGCAGTATCACAAAGCTCGGTGGCAATGCGACATACCACAACCAAACACAGAAATAGTAAATATTTACTAGAAATAGTAAACAGCGCTTTGCCTTGTTCTCCTCCTTTACCTTGATGGGGAAACTCATCAGTGAGCCATTCTGCATATACAGCAAGAGCTTTAGTGCAGCCATCTCAAATCATACCAGAAGAGTTGATGGGGTAATTACAGAGGAGAGAAACCAAGATGGGCAAAGACCATCTCCTACACACCAAAGAGATAGCTCTCTGCCTCCACGTTTGTCTACTGCATGACACTAGAGAACATTTTTCTGATCAGAGCCTTTCCAAAACATGAGGCCATAGCACAAATGTCTCCCTCCATACAGCAGTGAGTAGCACACATCCAAAGCCACCGACATTTGAGGTCTGAGGACAGAACAGAGCCTGTTTCTGGGGAAAAAAGGAGGCATTCTCATCTCTGTCCCCTAAGGAAGCTCAGAAAAAAAAAAAAAAGGGAAAAAAAAAACAAAAGAGAGAAAAAAAGAACAAACTAAACCCCAAACCCTAACTCAAGGCTTTCCCCACTAATCTGGTGCACTTTATACCTGAGAGCAAGCCCCAGGAGCAGTATGAACCTGCCCATCAGCTTCAGCAGGTCCGTCCCCGGGTCATCCACGAGAGGAGCCCAGAGGCTCGGCAGGGAGAGGGAGGGTTATGCAAGAGCTGAGCATGGGGAACGCTGTTCTGAAAATCTGGGATGAACGTAGCAGTTATTATCCCACCGCTGCAGTTTGGAAGCTGTTATCCCTGAAGTGCCCTTCCCTGTTCCAGGCAGACACTCCCCGCTTCACTTGAAGCTCTTGAGGAAGGTTATTCACTTCCTTACAATGGACTGTGTCACAGAAGTCCTCTGTGAAAGTAACAGAAGTGCTTTTATCTTTAAAAATAAATACAGTGGGCAGGCTTCAATGAGAGCTGTGTATATCTGGAGGCAGAATTTGTCTCAGTATTTATAATAGATGGTTACAGAGTGAAACATGGATGAATTCATTCTTGACTCTCTGTTATTCATCAAGTGCTCTCAGAGTTTATAATGGTAGTAGAAACACAGCGAGTGAATCACACAATGCATCTTTGTACTCAGCAATTTAGCAATGACTATCTGCTCTACAGCGTGATTCATCCACAGCTCAGGTTCAAACCCAGAATACACGGGTGTGCTTTTTACCATCAGGTTAGTTGTTTTTCCGTCATTTCATTAGCATACCATGGAATTAAATTAATCAAGTAATTCAAATATTGACACAGAAATACCGAGAGTGGACAAATATTATGGCAGAATTTAAATAGCGTTAGGTATATAAAAAGAAGAAACCTGGAATAGTTTGGACAATCTAGGGAAACACAGTACTTCATGAAGGCAAAAAGTTCCTCTTTCCACTAAGATTTTCTTATTCTTTGCATAAACTGCAATGAAGGCTTTCAAAAAACATCAGAAAAGAAGGCACAGCTAGTCCTCTAAAATGTCATGTTGCTTAGTTAAAAAATTGGATATTTATGAGCCTTTTTTCCTTGCCCATTATAGTAGGACCTCAGTATCAAAGAATATGCAGCAGCAATCTTACTAGTGCATTCTCACCCATATGTTCTTACAGTTTTTCTCGTCCATCAGCTGAAGATAGCGTGGTAAGAGGGTGACCAAGGTAGGTGCTGGACCATGGCAGCCCCAGGCGAGCAGGAGGGCTGCATGAAGGGTGGTGGAGCTTGTGGGCTCTACCAGGCTTGGCTGCACCAAGGCCCCAGCACAGCCATTTGCTCCAATGCCATCCTTGGGGACACCATGCCAATATGCCACAAGGCATGAGTGTGAGCCTCAGCACAAGCTGTGCCAGCTATACGGCAAGGGATTGTGGAAACACTCCTCCTTCATTATGTTCCCTACCTTGAAGCCTGACCAAAGCCAACTGTGCAAACAGGGGTATGGGAGTGGGGATGGGAAATGCCCCCTCCTTCTCAAGCAGGCACAGTTGTGCACCAGACCACATCAGTGATACTGACACACATCTGAGGACCATGCACAGCCCTCCCCTGTTCTGGACAGATCACACTCCACCAGCAGCAGCAGCGAAACAGCAGTGAAGAGACGCTTTGCAGACCTTAAATTCATGTCATTGTAAATCAGGAAGTGCACTAGGGATGGCATTATGGATGCAAACTGGACATCCTGCCTTCTAAAATTAATAACTTGTAGCAGAAATGATGGTAAAAACAAATTCCCCCTTTTCAGCCATTTGGAAACTGTACAGAGACAAAAAATATTTAAATAACTTAGAATAAACACAAACAAAGAATTTCCCAAGAACCTCATGGGGAATATGTGGGCCAACTTTGTAGTTACCTCCTCCTTTCACGAGCACAGTACAAACATTTCTTAACCCATACACTCTTTTATGTGATACCAGCTCCTGTTGTAATGGCTGGGTTGAACCAAGCCTGAGTGCTTTGAACTCAACACACAACAAACTGCCCCCAGAAATACAGCATGAGAGCATGATATGCAAAGCCCAAGCTAATGCCGATTTAAACACCCTGTTGTGCTAGCTGTCCTTCTATATATTTTGTGACCACATCTTGCAGAATCTTCTTAGCATTATATTAACATTGCCTTTGCATGTAAGCCAATGAATTTTCTATGCATTTCACTTTTTAAGAGAACAGAATTAGGCCAATACTGAAGGATTTTGCAAAAACCCTGCCTTCCTGCTTCAAGCTGTGTTTTTACCTACTCCTCCGCCTGTAACTTTCACACAGTGAAATGAGGCTATTTGATTTCAGGGAAGCTAATTCATTAACTAAAAGAAATAGCTACCTGGATACACTGAGAAAGAGTTACGCCTCCACTTCAGGGGAGAGAGGTTCCTGGAGGTTCCTAAAAGGAGAAACAACAGACTCCTCCAAAAAGAAAAGCAAACCCTCTCAGAATCACAGAATCTTCTAGGTTGGAAGGGACCTTAAAGATCATCTTGTCCAACCGTCAACCTAACTGACAAAAATAGACACCCACACAACAAACAAGGAGCATCATCACTAAACCATACCTCCCAGCACTACATCAACCCGTCTCTTGAACACCTCCAGGGATGGTGCCTCCACCACCTCCCTGGGCAGCCCATTCCAATGGCTGATAACCCTTTCAGTGAAAAAATTTTTCCTAATATCCAGCCTGAACCTCCCCTGGCGCAACTTGAGGCCATTTCCTCTCGTCCTGTTGCCTGTGACTTGAGAAAAGAGACCGGCCCCCATCTCTCTACAGCCTCCTTTCAGGCAGTTGTAGAGAGCAATAAGGTCTCCCCTCAGCCTCCTCTTCTCCAGGCTGAATAACCCCAGCTCCCTCAGCCTCTCCTCATAAGACTTATTCTCCAGAGCCCTCACCATCTTCGTCGCCCTTCTCTGGACCCGCTCCAGCCCCTCAATGTCTTTTTTATGGTAGGGGGCCCAAAACTGGACACAGTACTCGAGGTGGGGTCTCACCAGTGCCGAGTACAGGGGGACGATCACCTCCCGAGGCCTACTCGCCACGCTGTTCCTGATACAGGCCAGGATGCTGTTGGCCTTCTTGGCCACCTGGGCACACTGCTGGCTCATGTTCAGCCAGCTGTTGACCAACACCCCCAGGTCCTTTTCTGCCAGGCCGCTCTCCAGCCACTCTGCCCCCAGCCTGTAGCGCTGCCTGGGGTTGTTGTGACCGAAGTGCAGGACTTGGCACTTGGCCTTGTTGAACCTCATCCCGTTGGTCTTGGCCCCTCTCAGGGGACTTGCCCCGATCCTGAGCTCAGTGGAAGGGAGAGGGGAGGAGAGGGTAAGTGCCCCTCGTATGGCTCCAGGGCCAAATTCTGTTCCCCATGGGGCTCTTCAGCTCACACACACCATAGCGCTGACTCAGCTCCCCTGCTCCTGAGTTTGGAGCCAGGAATTGCTCCATGAAGGCAGGCTGGGGTGCAGAGACATGGCTAGCATGACCTCAGGCACTCAGGGCTTCCCAAATTCCTGAATAAGACTGTCAAAAAGAGATTTTTTTAATGACATTTAAGAAATTCAGATAGTTTCTTTCAGAGAAAAGTAATCTATGAGGTAAACTGGTAAGCTGTTTATAAATTTTTAAAGAAAAGAGGGCACCAAGAAGCAGAGAAGAATGAAATTGCCTCCAAAATGAGTTACATTAAAAAATATATAAATCCTTCCTTAACATAAAAAGCCCAAACCAGACATAAATAGGGGAAAATCTAACTCATACTGGCAAATAACACAACCAAAAAACCTTTAATTCGTGTCCATGTACCAGCTGGCCAGTTAGGATGGTGTGTCTCAATAGTATCAGGCACTGTGGATGAAGAGTTCCCAAGGGAATTTATCAGTAAATTTAACTTACTGACAAATACATCTAGAAGAACTAAGGAAAGTTGGTTGGTATCAGGAGGCCAGAATAAAAGCAACAAGAGACAGAAGGTGGGAAATCTGGATGGACAAATCCCAATAACCTCCTGCCACCATCATAAAGCTAAGCCTGTAGTACGTAGTACCCAAACCCCATCAGTGCTATTGTCTCCATCGACTCTCCACATATTTACAAAACAAGAGAGATAATTTTGGATGCCATGAACACATGGAGAGCTTTGCACCCACATTTTACTCCTTCACCTCAGCTAACATGCATCTTCTCTCTAATTAATTTCATTATTTCCAGATGTGAGCACGGTGCTTCACACTGATCAAGGAGAATCACAGCAAACAGCCCAGATGAAGAGAAAGTCTCATGGTGTCTGAAAGGGACCATGTTAGCTTCCCTCTGACTTAAAATGCTCAGTCACGGTCCAGAAGCCACTAAACGATTAACAAAAGTGACCACTTGATGCTAAATGTCTAAGTGCTGTAATTCTAGTAATATGGCGTATTATTAGACAGAATTACACATTCGGTCAATTGGAGCCACTCTACCTCTCAAGCCTAATAAAGGATGAACAAGTTTCTCCAGTCATTTATAACAAATATGATTTATTTCTTCCTTGTCTACCGCTTGAGTTATTAGCTTGCAGCTAGATCCCTCCTTATAGACAATATGAGCAAGACTATCCTCTTAAATACTACCTTGCATCTGTTAAAAATGCAGGCAGTGTTCATTTCCTCACACTTTTATTAGTGTCTGGCAGTTTTTAAAGGCTTTTTCATTTCCACACCGCAAACAGTTAGTCAATAGTCACATATTCTTTGTAGAAAATCCTTTTGATTGTACCTCAGATTACAAAACAGATGAAAATAATGGATGGCACCCGGACCAGAACAAAGGAGGCTCACTGTGGAAAGAGACGAAGAAAATTTACCGCAATCTGCATCCTTGCCAGTGCTGAGAAGGAGGAATGACTGCAGCCTGTGAAGCAGTCGATCAGACCTGCAGCACTGGCGTGGCACAGAGCGAGCAGAGAGCCCGAGGAGGAGCCCCTGCTCATACTCCACAATTCTATGCATCTTCCTGCACGGTGTCCTGCCCAGTGGGTGCAGAGATTTAAACCCCTCGCAGAGTTCCCCATGGTTAGGCTGGGCATCAGCGGAGATAAAGACAGGTGGGAAGGGTAGGTCACCCCAGCACATGAGCCACACAGCTCCTGATGAAGGGGAATGCTTTCACTTGGAGAAATGCAAATCTGACAAAACCTCCCTGCTCCGTATTGAGTAAGAAACCCTGCATGACCAGGTGGTACAGCCAGGTGGTGTCCAGGATGGCCGAGATGCAGCACCGCTTGCATTTCTGTTGATAGCAAACAGGTCCACCCTGCTGCAGAACACAGAAACAGGTAAATGTATGAGAACGAGTCTTGCAGCTGCCACTCCTGGCAGATAGAGCTCTTCATCCCTGGGGAGGCTATTCATTTCTCTGGGCTGCTGGAAAGAACGCTACCGAGCCGACCTGCTCCCCTTCTCAGACACATGGGCTGCCCTCGCTCCCGTGCCCAGGGACTGCATCAACTTGCTAAAACTACAAGAATCTAAAACCAGGAGCCCTTCTCTCTTCCCATGCTGAAATCCTGGTACTAGCAGCTTCTGCCTGCAAAACCAACATCTACCATAGAGCTCAGTTCTAGCTAAAAAGCTGGAAGAAACCCTACACACCCTTTCCTGCTCCAACACCACCCCTTTTCTACAAACCCCTTCTATTGACAGCGCTGCACTTTTACACCATTTACCATTCATCACACACCCTCACACACCCCCATCTATCACTAATCATAATTGCTTCCTGCAGGAGAGAGGAAAGGCGTTTTAGCTAGTGAAGGAGATGGTAACCATAACAACAGCACCATGACAACTCTAAGTGATATCTGAAACAAAAAATAAGGCAAACACTTATTACCAATAAATTTGGTCTGTGACAAGGAGGGCAAAAGCACTAAAAAAGTAATACCAGTACGTAAAGGTGCCAACATGAAGAAACACAGGTCTCTCTGGATGAAACTGCACACAATCCTTCTGCAAATTTTAAGATGAGGCACCATGACAGCCTTGTCTTCTCCTGATCCATAAACAGAAGGCAGTCCCTGCTCAATCCTACCTGAGATCTCTGCTGCCTCGGGGAGCTGGAGGGACTGAAGAATGGGAGGAGTGCTGCTGGGAAGCTGGTATGTTTCCTGGCAGCCAGAAGACTCCCAAATTTATCAGTGGAGTCTTTTGTTTCCAGAAGACTCATTGAAGCGAGCCCTGAACAAGGACAGGATTGCTCCCAGGGGAGCACCTCAGAGTCAGACACACCACATTGATTTTTCCACCAAGCACAATTTCAAATGGGCATCGTGAGCCCTCTCCATGCACTGTAGAGAAGGCATTGCAGTTGGCAGGCTTGTTCAAAACACCAGGCTCTACAGCCATTAGTCAGAGACCATCTAAACAACCCATGCCAATCCTGGCAGAAAAAAAGATTTGCCCACGTTTGTGGCTACACTGGCTTTGTCACCCTCAGTGCAGGAGGCACAAAGGGCAGAAAAAGCACCACAAACAAACAGCACTAGCTCCAAGCACTGCTTGCAGATAATAGAGTTATTCCAGGTGTGATCAGACAGGAAAACGTAGAAAGAAACAGCTGCACGATGTGACCCTCTTGGGGCTTTTCAGGGGGAATTCTGCCCACCATTTTGCTACACAGGATTGATTCAGGAGAGTACACTGAAGTGGTCGATTCAATCCTCGCCAAGGAGACAGCTGAAAACTCGTTACAACACAGCTGAGCTGGAGGAAGGGCTATGTAAGACAAGGGTGTTCAAAATACTACCTAAAGCGAAAAAATCTTCATCGGTCAGGAAAGAAGAAGTATACAATTGATATAGTCATTGCAGGCTGGGGTAGGGAAGTGGGGAGGGAGGGAGATGGGAAAAAAAAAAAAAAAAAAAGGTAGTACTAGGAATACTCACAAATACATCACACTGAAAGCACTGTGGCTGCCAACATTTCACAAGTTTGGCCAGCTGAAATCTTGTCAGAAACCAACACTGGCTGGCTAATAAAAATGAACATTGAATGCTTGGTTCCCCTCCCCACTGCCACTTCCATTATAATTTTCAGTGCTTACAAAAGGCTGAAACAAAGTCATCTTCTGCTTATTTATTGCACAGGTGACGCAGAACACACCACCCAGTTTACCATCTAATTTTTAGACTCATATTTTCAAGCCTGTAGTTTGAAGGATTGCCAAACTGTGCATTTTACACAGATACTGTGAACAGGCTACATAGCTATGGGCTTCCTTTGCTCTCAAATCACACTAATCAATACTTGTATTTGGATGGGGTCTGGTAAAGGTAGCCCACAAAAAGGCTGGAGTGAAATTTTGCAGGATTTTTTTTCTTCCCCGCACTGCCCTTGCTCAGGCACATTAATTTGATGTTGCATCTCTTCTCTCAAGAGACTCCACGTGGATGACAGTTCAAATTAGGTAGTGAGGAATATAATTAATTATGCCAATATGTTACTTGCATATTCTCCACATAGGACAGGTCTATGCTCTTGCCAACTTCAGCAGAGCTACTCTGCGTGCAGGTGAGGCAAACTGGACTGTTTAGCAGAATGGTGCTACAAACTTAATGGCTAAACAAAAACTCACACAACCAAAACCTCACTTGCCCAGAATAAATACTTCAACTACATTTGTGCGTCTTTCCCTTCTCCACATACACGAATTACTTTCACATCCCTTCTTCTATCAGTTTCACCAAGATCTCATCAAACATGACACGTTTTCACACGATCTTAACTTTACTCAGTGAGCTTTTAATTAGGAAAAAAAAAGCTGCCTCTACAAATGTGTCTGCATTTTTTCTATTTTTCAAAGGTCTTGCCTAACTTTCAAAACGAATTCCACCCCCACTACACCCCTGCTACACTAATTCCACCCAGTACAATAAAATACCTAGATGCTATCTTTGGAAGCATCATGATGTCAGCTACTACAAATGGTAAGAAGGCTGTCCTGGGCTAATTTCATACAGATTCTTCCCCACAAATATATACAGGAGAACACGCCTACAGCAAAATTCTGGAACACAGCATTTGCACCATACTCTGTCTCTCTATGCCCTCTCCAGGGCCACAGACCCCTGAAAAAGGGGCAATTCAGTAACTCCAGGGGTGGACCTTCCTGATCCAGCTGCCATCCCAGCTTAATTCCATCTTTCCATGAAGTGAAGTAAATGAACAGTCAACTATTCCACAACTGAACTAGCAACATAAAGATACCGATGTGAAAATGAGATATAGAAGAAAGTGTCTTCAAGACCATGTGCTGCTCCTGTTTGCTTGGGTAAAAATTCTTGCTCATGTGAAATAAAGTTTTCTCCCCAGGTCAAGGGCAGCAGATTATTCCTTTGATGAGACTGCTTGTAGCTTCACTTGGTAATACTCAAAACACACCGGGTAATCATGTCAGGCACACGATGGAAGCAGAAGTATCTTATTGTCTAACAGAGGCATTGTTTATTCATGCTGAAAAAGAGCACCAGACAGAAGAAAGCTTGCTTCGAGGTCTCCCCATCCAGACCCACTTAAGCATTTTTGACTCTCAGTTTCACAGTCAGAAAAATCTTAGAGGCGGGGCCCAGGAACCCATTACAGCCAACAGAAGCCAATGCTTTTAACTGTAGCACAAAACATTTAACTGTAAATAAATAAATAGACAATAAGGAGACAAAAGGGTTGGAAAACTGATTGGGAAAGGAGTTATTTGCAAAGTGTGCTTGCTTCTATATTTATAGCAAATTTGGCATGGATGAGCCAGTGCTAGAATTTTCTTTTCTGGGGAATGTCTGAGCAGCAACCGTCGTGCAGCAAAACCTTGGACCTACAGAGGTGGCAGGATTCACAGAATCACAGAATCGTAGTGGTTGGAAGGGACCTCAGAGATCATCGAGTCCAACCAACACAAAAAACAAAACAAAAACAAAAAAACAAAAAAAAAACCAACACCACAAAAAAACACAAACCACCACCCACCACCTAAACACACAACAACAACCACCAAACCAAAAACCATCACCCACCCACACAGCACCCCACCAGAAACCAGTAATCCTGGGCACTAGAGCATGCCCTGAAGAACCACGTCTACACGTTTCTTAAATACCTCAAGGGATGGTGACTCCACCACCTCCCTGGGCAGCCCATTCCAATGCTGGATAACCCTTTCAGTAAAGAAATGTTTTCTAATATCCAACCTGAACTTCCCCTGGCGCAACTTGAAGCCATTACCCCTTGTCCTATCATCTGTAACTTGGAAGAAGAGACCGACCCCCGTCTCTCTACAGCCTCCTTTCAGGTACTTGTACAGAGCGATAAGGTCTCCCCTCAGTCTCCTCTTCCCCAGACTGAACAACCCCAGTTCCCTCAGCCTCTCCTCGTAAGACTTGTGCTCCAGACCCCTCACCAGCTTCCTTCTCTGGACCCGCTCCAGCACCTCAATGTCTTTTTTATGGTAGGGGGCCCAAAACTGGACACAGTACTCGAGGTGGGGTCTCACCAGTGCCGAGTACAGGGGGACAATCATCTCCCGAGGCCTACTCGCCGCACTGTTCTTGATACAGGCCAGGATGCTGTTGGCCTTCTTGGCCACCTGGGCACACTGCTGGCTCATGTTCAGCCAGCTGTTGACCAATACCCCCAGGTCCTTTTCTGCCTGGCAGCTCTCCAGCCACTCTGCCCCCAGCCTGTAGCGCTGCCTGGGGTTGTTGTGACCGAAGTGCAGGCCTCGGCACTTGGCCTTGTTGAACCTCATCCCGTTGGTCTCGGCCCATCGATCCAGCCTGTCGAGATCTCTCTGCAGAGCCTCTCTACCCTTGAAGGGATTATTTCATCCCTTCATATTATTTTGTAACCAACAACATTACAAACAAAGGAATTCTTTTAACTTAAATATACCCTCATGCTTGTATGACTTAAAGATAATGCCGTCCACCCACATTCAGCCACCCACTCACGTGACCCATGACTGTATACCCAGGCAAATAAAATAATCTCTCCCTACCTGCAAATGAGAATACCCAGAAATCTTTAGTGCTCTCAAATGGTCTAGACAGTAAAATCACAATATTTGGGATATAATTTTATCATGTGGTAGCTTTTCCCTGCCAAATCTTTACCCAGCCAACCCTACTGCCAACAAAGGAAAAGAAAGCAAGCAGCCACTCCTCCAGCCTGTTCGGGCACAGAGGCAGGAGGGCAGAGCCAGTATTGAAGGAACCTGCAGCCACAGCAGTTGATTTTGAAGCCCCTTGATTTAAGAGGAAGCTTTTTCTCTTAAAAGGGCTTCAATTAAGATCTTGGGATGTGCACTGAAACAGAAAGAGGATTTTATGTGCCCCGGCTTGTATTTTAAGTATAGCGATTTTTTTTTAAGTTTAATTTTTAATTCCTTGGGGTTTTGAATTAAGAAAATTAAGCTATCTAAAGCGTGAGGAGGAACCAACTCACTGAGTCATTCAGCCTTTCTGAAATCTTAATTGCAGGACCTGCTGTTACAGCAAAGACCTATTTCAGAGACTCGTTTCCTCCCCAGGCTCCCATGGGTGTATGCAATTACCTGATTCTTGCTACAGGTTGGGTTTAACCTTGTTTTGCTGCCACCCCTTTTCTTCCCACCCTGTGCTGAGGGGCTGATGTACATATGTGAAGTCAACAGCATTCTCCTGGGGTAAGATGAAGAATGAATGAGTTTTGTGGGAAGCAAGGAACAAGCCCAGGGCTGGGGAGTAGGGAAGGGTAGGAAAGTTGCATCAGATGAAGAAAGTACATGTCAAGAATGATAAGATGTGACTGATGAACAAATTCGGTAACTGAGGAAAAAGTCTGGAAAAAACCCAAGCCATGGGGCTGAATGTGTGTTGTTTTAATATAAAGAGACAGCCAGGGGGAAGGAGAGAAGCTAGGATTTGCCATCTTAAATCAAACCATTCAGTCTAGACTCCTGCCACAAGCAGTGGCCAGCACGAGCTGCTCCACATGAAGAGGCAAGAAGCTCCACAGAGCTTCAGTCTCACATCAGCGTGTCCTCAATGCACAAAGTCTCCACTTGGTGACACAGACCTACCGATTTCCATCAGAGCCAGTTGCCTACACGTCTATGAGGATCCAGATCATCCTGCACTTTCCAATACAAGCAGCGCATATAGAAGATACCTTCAAGGTGACTTTCTGGGCAAGGGGAGTAACCCATCTGTGTTCTTCCAAAGACTGTTGTCAGAGATTTCCATTAAAAGGACAAGAAAACAAAAAGCACAATGGGATATGGGACATGCAGAGCATTAATGGACACAGAAAAATCATGCATGCATTTATGTGTTCAGGTGCTTCTGATGTCTTTTCTGAGAGGTAACCAGGATCCATCTTGAATTCATTTTGAATTTCTCTGTATTTTTTCTTTTGCAAAGTCTTTCAGCAGCACTAATGCTGATGTTGGTTTAGGATGCCTGAAAGCATTAAGTATTAATCACAAATGAAATACAGTAGACCTGGAAAAGGTACAGAGAATTCAAAGAGGGTGATCAAAGATCTGGAGAAGTTTCTGTGCAAGGATATGACTCTTTATGCTGGGAAAGAGGGGAGTGGGACAGATGTTTATAAAAATGCATGCAGCACAGGAAAGAGGGAAGGAACACTCACTCTCTCCACGAAGAGCTATGGTGCATAAACAACTCGCTGGTGGCAGGCTCTCTGCAAATGAATGGTGATTCTTCCCATTGTGAATTACTCCCCACAGGGAATTACACTGTGCAGGAGGTAGTGTACAATAAAAGTTCACATAGGTTCAAAAGGCAACTACTGAATTTCTCTTCCATTAATTTGCCCATGGTTTTTCAATTTGAGAGCCTTTTCTGTGAAAGGAATGCTTTCACCACCTAAATAACATCTAAATCCTACGCAGCTTAGATGCTTTATTTGCTATTATAACTTGCTGAGTATCACAATGTGTAACAAACTCTAAATAAAAATACACTGTAGGACATACACTGTGTTGCACTATAAATGAAAAGCCCCTATTGCACAGCCAGGCTGTAGCAAATGAACAGCTTTGTTGGTCTCATAAGTTTCTAACTGAAACATGACATTACATTCCAGACATGTGTTCTTCCATATCCCTCTGCTGATGCAGCAAAAACAGGCTCTGGAGACTACACCGTACCACTTATGTGGGGCTGGTTCACCAGATGAAGCAAGGCAGGGCTCATTTTCAACCTGTTCTACAGAATCAACTTAACCACTCCATACTAAAAATCTACAGACACACTGGGACATCTAGTTAATGACAAGATTGGGGACATCAACTGGAAGCTCAGCTGAGAAAAGTGTTCTGGGGTAGTGGTGATACTGAAAAGAAAAAGCACACGAGCAGCTAGGAAGACAGATGGCTCTTCCAGAAGGACCTGGTTAAGTATCCAGAGCCGCCACTTGTAAGGGGTCTCATGAGATACTATATGTAAATGTTTTATAAATGAGATGCTCAAAGCTGCAACGGCGTAAGCAAAGTCTTGTATGTTTTCTTTCTCATTTAGGGCAAGCAGTCTGAAACATATGCCCCACCACTGACCTCAGCTCTGACCCAGAGGGGCTGTCTCTGGTTGAAAAGATGATTCATTCACTCTGCTGGAAGGGCTGAATGAATAGGCAGTATTCAGACTGCAGAACGCTTATCACTTGGGATTCCCTCAAAATTTAGGTCTGACATGACTGGGTCAGTAACCACTCGCTTTTGTTCTCAGCTCCTTGAACAGAAATGTCTCTTTGCATCCTTCAGTGGTTCCCACAAATCAGGTCGATTTTTATGGCTTGCTAATTATTACTGCTAGACTTCTGCCGGGCTTCAGGATGAAAAGAAGTGTATTTCTGAAAGCTCAGGGCACAAAACTTACAGAGTAAATCACTGTCTATCTGGCAGCAACAAAATCCAGCCATGGCAGCCGCTTAAATATACACATCTGGATAGTGCTGAACTTTATTTATTTAGGAATGGAAAGTTTTCTGCTTTTGTTGACAGAGCATATTAAAGACTGCCAAAAATGCAAAAAGAGAAAAAGAAGTAACTGTCACGAACTGGATTTCGTCAAGAGGTGCATCAACATAGATCACACATACAAAGCTATCTGAAATGACATTAAGGTTGCAAGGTTACACCTCAGGAGTTTGGCTGTGAAAGAAATAAGAGATGACTGTAACTGTGTCCCCTTCTGCATATTTACTAAGCTACTGCCTAGTTCAACAAACATTTTATTCTTCTCATTCCCTCTGTCTAGATTATCCCAGTTTCCATTGCATCAGCTTCCCATCCCAGGGATCGCCCCTGTGGGCTCCAGTCCCTCACCCAGGGCCTGTTCAAGTTTGCTGTCCAGACTATAGCTTTCACCACCACAAACTTCTAAAGATTTTACCCTCCTCATACCAAGATACACTTACAGATCCTCTCCTGGAGGTTTCATCCCAAGAAGCAGCTTGAGAAGCTCAACATGAGCCCGCAACGTGTGCTCACAGCCCAGAAAGCCAACTGCATCTCGGGCTGCATCAAAAGAACAGCCAGTAGGTCAAGGGAGCTGATTCTGCCCCTCTATTACACTCTGGTGAGACCCCACCTGGAGTACTGTGTCCAGCCCTGGGACGCCCAGCATAAGAAGGTCATGGGCTGTGCTCACAGCCCAGAAAGCCAACTGCATCTCGGGCTGCATCAAAAGAACAGCCAGTAGGTCAAGGGAGCTGATTCTGCCCCTCTATTACACTCTGGTGAGACCCCACCTGGAGTACTGTGTCCAGCCCTGGGACGCCCAGCATAAGAAGGTCATGGGCCTGTTGGAGCAAGCCCAGAGGAGGGCCACGGAGATAATCAGAGGACTGGAAGACCTCTGCTACAAGGACAGGCTGAGAGTTGGGGTTGTTCAGCCTGGAGAAGAGAAGGCTCTGAGGAGACCATATAGCTGCCTTCCAGCACCTAAAGGGACCTACAAGAAAGAAGGCGAAAGACTCTTTTTCAGGGAGTGTAGTGATAGGATGAGGGGTAATGGTTTTAAACAGAAAGAGGGGAGATTTAGAGGAGACATTAGGAAGAAATTCTTTCCTGTGAGGGTGGTGAGACACTGGAACAGGTTGCCCAGGGAAGTTGTGGATGCCCCATCCCTGGAGTTGTTCAAGACCAGGCTGGATGGGGCTTTGAGCAACCTGCTCTGGTGGGAGGTGTCCCTGCCCATGGCAGGGGGGTTGGAACTTGGTGATCTTTAGGGTCCCTTTCAACTCTAACCATTCTATGATTCCTTATTCCCATTCCTCTATTAACTTCCGGTTTTCCTTCCTGGACTTCTCATCCAGTCCCTCTCTAAAACTTTCCTCCATCTCCATGTTTACCCATCCTCACCTTTCTTCAAGCATCCTTTATCAGAGCTCTCTCTTCTGCCCTTGACCCCCTGCTTCCATAAGTTCTTGGCCATGTTTTCTAACTTTGGTTGCCTCTGCATTTGAAAGTGTGGACTTTCTCCTCTCCCTGAGACTATAAGCAAAGGAGAGGCAGCTTGTACACACCATGCTGGCACCTCCTCCTAATCTCTTGTTCTCTGCAAGCTAGCGCTGAGTAACAGGCAGAAAGATGTTTGTCCCAGATCCTGTCTCAAAGGTGCAAAAGCACCTGAATTTACTCAGCCTGGCCCCTAAACTGAGGTTTGTCCAGGCAAGAACCCAGGCTGTAGCCTGAAAAGTCATACCGAGGTTCCTCATAGCCCGTGAGACAGACCACATGCAGAACAGCAGGGCACCTTGTTCTGGAGTCCAGTAACCTCTCTACCTTCAAAAACGTTCTGAAGCGACAAACGACCATTAATTTCTCTGCATTTAGACTTATAATGCGTGGGACCAAGAAGTCCCACCACCAAATGCTGGGCACCTCTACAAAACTGTGAAGCACGTACCCATGAAGAAACAGGCACTAAATTCAGTAAGAGAGAAACTAACTGCCCCAGCACCAGGGTGTCCCTCTTCAGTCTCATTCCTCTTATCCCCGTCTGGGCACAAGAGAAGACACGCCTCAGCGTATGGACCATGTCTAGCCTCACACCAATCTTTGAAACACCCTTGTGATAAATGCTCACAGATAAAAATAACTGCTTCAGGCATTAAACTTCCTGATCAATTTACCTATCGTGAAAAGTCTGCTCCCACCCTACACCTGATTTCTGCACTGTGTTAGGCTGAGCTGGCATTTAGGGGCGTTTTTCCAGGGTACA
The DNA here is from genome assembly GCF_001431845.1 of Calidris pugnax. NCBI lineage: Eukaryota > Metazoa > Chordata > Aves > Charadriiformes > Scolopacidae > Calidris > Calidris pugnax. The sequence goes on along the minus strand of NW_015091198.1, from coordinate 329,851 downwards.
GTATCAAGGTACTTTGTAGCATCACTAGGTACCCTACATATGCACTGTCAACAACAAAGAAAGGATGAAAAACACTTTTTTTTTTTTTTTTTTAAACACAATTCTCACATATTATAAAAAGAAGGACTCTGCTGCTGTCCTTTTAGGTGTTATCAGTTTGAAACACTTTATGTGCGTGAGGCTGCAGCACAAACTAGAATAATAAAACCCTTTTCCTTAAGCAGTACTAGGATCAAAGCTGCTTTGTGCATGCCAACTGGCAGAGATTTTCAGTGAGGATTTACTCTGGTGCTTTGTCAGTGTTCTCTGGGAATATTACAGAAGTCAGGAGATTTTTCTTGAAGTAAATCTTAACTTGTCCTTCGAAGAGGCACCTTATTTGATAATGAAGGATTGGATGTGGGAGGGTACTCCAAAACTGCAATCCTCAACACATTTCAATTTTCTTTAAATTTCTGAACATTTTAGAGGGGCTGTACTTGGTGAAGTGGGAATTGTTAATATCAGGCTAATAAAGACTACAGTATCCACATAGTTCTATTTGACATAAAGCCCGTGATCAAGTGCAAAAAATTAGCATTTAAAAGATACAGTTGATATTTCAAACATCAACCATTCAAATAATATGCTGCTGTGAAGAATATATTGCGCTTTACTTGGTTGTACTGCTTCCAAGGAGCATTGCTCATAACCATTTGCGGATTCTGAAATGAGGGTGGCATTCTTCCTTTTTCCACAGCAAGAAATGATTATTGAGACAACATGTTTTAAAATAGAAAGCTTCTTTCTATCAATACTAAATGAACACAAAGGTGACAGGAAGTCACTGTATAATCAGTTCTCTCCATATAACTAACATTTCATTGCTCTCTTTGTATCCCTAGTATGAAAAACAACATGGCTCTGTTTTCTTTGGCTCTTGACCTTTTACTGCTTTCTCTACTGGTTTACCTGTTCATTTTCCCAGGAGATTTTAACATCAAAGATTTCCAAAAATCATGGGTGAGATTAATGAACACCGTGTAATGTTCTCCTTAATGCCATAGAACAATCTTCTGTGGCAAGAAAGGTGCAGAAGAGAAGACATGGCTTATAAGACACTTCTCACTCTTCCTCAAAATCCAGATAAAAAAATTCATCACCACTTAATTCCTAACATTCATTTTTCCATTTCAGCAATTGCTGAACAAGGAAATGACAAGATCATAAAAAAATGGGGAGCAGCAGCAAAATCCTGTGCTGTAGCCATGCTAGAAAATATGTTAAGGTCCCTGAACTGTCCCATCTCTGCAAATCATTGTGAAGTGTTTATGCAAGGCCAAATTAGACAAGAAAGGGCATAACCGGACTTTTATACACTAAAATGAATAACCAGTCCCTTAGGCAGCAAAAAGTCTAAGCATCCAACATGTTCTTGAGGAGGAGAAAGAGCAGAGCAGTTCAGCCTCACTGCAAGGGAGATCAATAGCAGTGTGGAAGACCAGGGAGTCACAGATTTCTTGCCCATAGCTGAGATGTTTCTGTCCTTTCCCAACCCCTTAACTAGAGCATGCTGTTTTACTGGCAATGCTGGTATTTCTGAAAATCCTACCTTCAACACTTTACTGAAGGTGTAGGCTTGGTGCTACTGACAGAGCCAGACAGGTTTATGCTGGGAGATCACCAACGTGCAATTAACCATCCCCGACATACAGCTCCTGAGACAGGGTTGTAATTCTGCAGGTGAACTAGGCAAGGACATTTTGGGGTGTTACAGTGTCAAATTCTACACTGCTAACCTCCTGTAATCAGACTGTAGTATAAAAAAAAAAATAAAAAAATCACTGGAACTTCATTTTCATGTGTATTTAGGAGCAGGAAATAGCCAATACATTTTCTCATTGTAAATCAACTTGGTTAGAGCAGCTAAGTGAGCTGTCACTTACATTTTCTGACACCCCCACAGGATTACTGACTTGTATTCCCCTTGATCTCTGCATATCTGCAGGACTGCAAATACATTGCAGTAAAAATTTCTTAAGTGTAACACAGAAAGCATCAAACACAATTGAACACATTTCCGTTAGACATGGGAAAGCAGCAGACCATCTCATGATCAGGCACAACTGCCTCATTTCCATGAGTTAGCATGTTTTAGCCATGTGGTGCTTTCATGATTAATTCATTAACAGAAAGTGACGCATTCAATTAAGATCCTCCCTGATTTCATTTTAACCCCTTCTTGCTGCTCCTTTCTGCATCTATTTATATGTACTGAAATAAATTGTAATGCCATACAGCACTCCCCAGTTTCTCATGCATTTACATGTGTGTTTTGATGGGGGCTCATGTTCACAGTAGTGAATCAAAACACCTGTCAATAAAACTGCCTCTCTCAGGAATTACAAATGTGAAATAACTATGATGCAAGAATAAATATAAAAGAATGAAAAAGCAACGTAAGCAGTACATTACACATTACTTTAATCGCACCCTTGTTACAGAAAAGACAACAATAGAACCTGGTAAGAAGATGACGAAGATTTTCTGCATTCAGTAACACCTCCTTCCATTTTACGTCCCTTGTCATCTCTGCACCAGAAACACTGAAATAACCAGCATCACTGCAGCTGTAATGACTTAACACCCACCTCAAGCACATACAGAAAAAAAACGACTAATTTCGTAGGCTTCAGTGCTTTTAAGTTATGTTTGTTACCATGAGAACTTGATTAAAATGCCACCCACAAGCTTGTAGAAGGGGGGAAAAAACAACAACAACAACAAAAATCTACTTTTAATCAGTGGTAGTACACTTGCTGCATTGCAGCATTTTCATAAGCTCCATAACCTTCTGCAGTAAGAGGCAGCAGAGATGCCCAAACAGATATATTTTGCTGAATACTTTATTCCGGAAAAAAAATTAGCTGACAGTATGGTTGTCACCCAATACTATTATGCAATATTCCATTTGAGGAAGATAAAGCACATATAGATGTTCTGCACCATGTTACAAGGCTCGATTTGAAAACTAGACAATTACGTGCATTTGCAAGGTAGAGGCAACATTGACAGCTACTCAGAACAAAAATTTTTTTTGGATGATATTTGAGATAAATCAAAGCTATGGAACACTGTGGTGTTCCATTTGCTAGCTTTATAAATTTAGGCTGAGTTTTACGCATGCATATATACACAGAAATTTAAATGATAGCACTGTATCATCTAGGCTTCTTGTGGTTTTTTTTTTGTTTTGTTTGGGGTTTTTTTTGTGTTTTGTTTTTTTTTTTTTTCTTTCTAATTTTCAGTCCCATTCTCTTTGGATTAATGGCTATGGACACTGCACGACTGCAGTTTGCCTAGGAGCCAGAGTTTGCACAACAGGCACCCCAAGCCTGCAGCCACTTCAAAGCAGATAATTAGCACTGTGGCTGAATCAAGAGCCAGTAGTGAACTACATGAAGTAGCTTGTTCAGTAGTGTTATGTGTTAAATGCAGGAGCTGATGCAGACTAAGGGAACAGCGTGCAGCCAGTGGTGCGCTAGGAAGGAGGAAGAGTTTCATATTTTTGATCAGAATAGCTTACTGGCCACTTACTCAAGAAGTCTCCTCATGCAGCTGTCTTAAAAAAAAAAAAAGCGCCATTTATGCATCCACAGGAGGGAAACTACACTACTGTAATTAAGAGACTGGCTAGACAGTATCCTATTTAAGGTAAGAACAGAGTGAATTTCCCCATGAAAGATCAATCACCCTCTCAAGGACACCGTCCGTGCCAGAGCATTAGGCATGCTTTAGACTTCAAACAAATCAGCTCCAAAAGGGAAAATCTATCAGTCAGAGATAGCATGCACTTTGCCAGAAGTGGGGGGACAACACACTTTTAATATAATTTCAGCGGAGTAGGCAGGTCTCCTAGTTCTTCGCTTGCATCTTTATACAACATTAGCAATTGGTCTATCCATTTTGAATGTTATGCACAATATGTGTACTTGCAGCTGTCATGAGTTAAGCACCACGAATGATAAACCGTTTTCTGCCAGAGGAGGTAATAAATCCATGAACTGACAGGAGTGGACACCATAACAGAAGGTCATACCCCACCTGAATTGGTCAGGCTGCATGGGGAGATCGTACCAGGTAGGCTGGGGGGGGCACAAACATTTTCCAGTGACACGGGTGCTCTCTGCCATGCAGTAAAATACAAGTATACTTGCTTGAACTTCAAAGGTCAGACGGGGACCGTGTCATACTCCCTATAAGGCAACATCTTCAAGGAGATCTTTTTAATCACTGTCAGTCAATATTTTGGGAAGGATTCCACACAGCATCCATCACGAGTGACTTCAGCAAGGTTGTCCCAGCTCAAAATCCGGCACCCACTGGCTGCCTGGAGCTCCCACCTCAACCCCTTCCCGCTCCCATACATGTATAGGACTGACTCCCACCAACTTCCATGGGATATACACCATGCAGGCCAAACGTCAGCAAAGCTTGATCCTACATACACAGAAGAAAATGGGCATATCATACCTCAGGGCTGAACACGGTGCAAAGAAATTGAGAGAATAGGGCCAAGGTGGAACATGCAGAGAAACCAGAACTACAGTAGCCACGGTTGAGCTCTGCACAACATGCTTTCATGCCTAGAACACACAATCCTGTGGATGTGCCAGTTTAGACCAGCAGGATTACTTCAGACAGCCCCTTAGCTCAATGGCATCACATTTCTATTTTTTTCCTCCTTTCCTTCTCTCTCTCTTTCTGCTAATTGCTCTGAATCTGGGGTCATGTTCCCATAGGGTTGCAAAGGCAGGAAGAAGAATGTTAGGATCATTCAAACCTCCCAGAGATGAAAAACAAAACTGCTCTCCTTTCTGTTCAAGGAAAAGCTTGGGTTATTCTTCATAGACATGGATTTTCCAGGAAAGTAATAGTATTAGCAATTATTAGGTACTTTAAGTAAAGAGATTTCCCTTTTATTATCTATAGACTGCTAAGATTATGATTGTCTCACCTCTTCTCTGGATTATTGTTAATTTATTATTTGCTGGCAATTTACCTTCTTCCATTAGGCATTAGCTGCATAGCATTTGCTAAAATTTACGGAGGGCTGAAGAAATCCATGCACCAATTTAAGTGCCTTCAAGATTATCTCACTCAAATAGAGGTTTTCTTCCTCCTGTCACTATGGTATAATATAAATACTCCTATAATCATGAGGATCTTTTAAAACGTAGAACAGTTTTATGGTTAAAGCACTGAGATGCAAGATCAGACTTCAGACCAAAGCTCTGCTGTTCACCTGCTTCATGACCTTGAACTTATGAATAAATAAGCCTTTGCCTCAGTTCCCCCAGATATAAAACATGGATTATAATGTTCCTGCTGTCTGTAACTTGCCTATTTTTGCTGCAAAACCTCCAGGGCAAGGGCTGTCTCTTCCCATATGTGTGAGGACACTCTGGCTCCCAACCAAAGTCTTCGGATCCAGATTTCAGGAAGTTTTGCTCAAGGAAGGACATTTGTCAGACACAGCATCTGCCTGAAGGCAGCACGACGAATTTGGAGACACAAGGAGGAGACCCAAAAGGAGAGAACTGCAACCTTGACCACAGACACCACAGCCTGAGTTGCTTCTTGAGTACATTGGGGAAGTGGAGGGATCCCTTCCCCAATAGACAAGAAGATACCACCTCTCTGCTTGACAGCTCTGGGGACAGAGGCAGCCCTAAGCCTTGGCCCCTGGTGCTGCTGAAATGGACCCTGATCTCTTAAAACTCTTGACGATCAGCCAGGAATATCAGGGATAGCCACAGTTTGAACTCTGTAGCACTGCTGGCTTCACAAACTGACTTGTCTCTAAATGACTTAATTAATGTCCATAACACTTCCACCCTCCTTCCTCCAGGGATCTATATATATAAAGTTTTCTGCATTTCTTCTTCTGATGGATGGTCATTTCTAAAAATAATTTTACAGAAGAACCGCCTTTGAGGGCAATTAAAAATGTGACACAATGTAGCACCAGAATCCATTTAAGAAAACATAAATCACAAGGTGTGCATCAAGTTCCTGATACCAACCTGCCTCCACAACTACATGGTATCTCCTTAAAATTTCTCCCTGACATTAAACCAGTATTGTCAACCCCCTGCTCAATTCTGCAGGTTAACTCAGCTGAAGATGTGTGATAAGCAATCCAAAAATACTTGCTCCCTAATTCTCTCATTATGTTTGTGCTCAGGTTTCCTGTCTCTGCCTGTCTGCTGTGTCTATCCACATCCATAATTGTGAATCACACCGGCCAATTTCTATCATCTTTGACAGAAGATACTAAGCTTCTACCTACTACCTTAGGAAATCTACAGATGGGTACGGGAGAGAGAAGATATTAATACCTCTATGAAGTGAAATACAAGGAGCTCAGTCCTTATTTCTTCTGCTTGGCAGTGCCCCTGGTGGTCTAATCAGTAGATGTGGAGCCCACATGCAGCCATAGCATATGCTCTTTCTGGCCCACTTAACTAAGCGAAGATGGGTAGAGGATGAAACAGGTGCTGGTTAACCTACAGTGGGAAGTAACTGCAAAGAGGATGTAGAAAGTTGCTGAGAAAATGCTACGTGGAACTCAAAGTAAGTCAGGAGACCCCAAAGATCCAAGGAGCAAATGGAGATAATTTGGTGAAGAATCAGAAAAAACATGGGTAAAGAAACCTGGGGATTGCAAGGAAGAGCAAAGTGCTGTGGGTCTGAAGAATTACAGGAGAGAGTATGAATCTTTCACAGAGAACCAAGGGGATAGAAAACTAGCAGTGGCTGGAACCACAGGAAGGGGATACAGGGGCTGGACAGTTGGTGTAGACTGTTGGTAGCGTGGTGAAAAAAGCCACAAGCTGTGAGTAGGGAGCTGACGCTGGATACCACCCCACACTGCCAAATAATACTGATTATTTCAATTTACAAAGTAGTTTAATTGGCAACACCATTTCCAGCAGTGAGCTGAACTCAAACCAAGAGGAAGACTCGACTTCAGGCACTTCAAAGTACAGATTTGCTCTGCAAGGCATAGGTACATTTCAGATTGTGAGGGAAGGCACTTTGATGACTTTACCAGATCCTCCTCTCTCAGGCAAGAAAAGAATAGTTTTTCTCACCTCAATTTGGTGGTTTTATTGCTAGCTGAAGCCAGTTATCTAAATATTCAGAACCAGGGGGAGAAAGGGGGGAAGCAGGTAAGATCTAATTCCAGTTTAAAGCCAGTGCTTAGACTAGTTTTTAATGGAGCTGAACTATTTTGTCCATTTTTGTTACTTGCTACACTGGCCAATAGGCAGAAACACAAAGCTGCATTACTAACTGGACTTTTGCTGTATTAGAAAGACAAATATTCTCAATGGAAAACATGCTATAACAGCAGACACAGACTAGAGATGAAGCTGGCCTTGTGTATTTTACAACTCATAATACACTGGATTTTAAGTCAAAAAACCCAAGTAAAAGAGGATTAGATCCCTTGTCAGCTGCATAATGCATGTGCTGTCATGCTGATATGCCCCAGGTGAACTGCATCACATGAGTATGGTTTTCCATCTACGATTTCCCAGCATGAACTACAGAGTCTCTAAGCTGCTAATTACACTGACAAATATTGTAAGCGGCCAGATAGCATGCTGGTGAGACATCTCCACACCTCTTCTTAGGTTTGACTGTAAGCTCTTTGGGGCCCGGAACAACTCTGCTGTTTGAGAACACAGCATCTAACACAACAGTGATCTAATCCAGACTTGGACACCAGCTACTAATATTATGGTAGCTACAGTAATGAATCATGGACCATTAACAAGAATCACAGCAGAAGCTGTTGCACACAGTATCTCCTTCCCAGGCATGCCGCCATTAACCCTAGACTTGATCCTGTTTTGTCTAATTCTGTTTTCAGTACACTCATAAAAATAAAATATATATTTATTTTTAGCAGCAAAACTGATGCAAGAGTAATCGTATAAGGAAGCAAAACATTTTTTTTGCACAAAAGAAGTCATAACTAAAATTAGGATATCAGGGAGTTATTATTAAGAGTACACTTAATAATAGCGTAGCAGAAATATCTTACAGATGCAGGTACAGGTAACATTATGAATTGCTGAGAAAGGACTATTGATAAAAGTGCCTTGCAATCTACCCCAGATATCCCACACAAACATGGCAAAAGGCAGAACAACAGGCCATTTGACAATTTTATTACAAAAATGTCCCGAAGCCTTCTGATTCAAGGATAATTTGGAAAACAATAAAGAGAACAAGCTGTGTCTGTAATGTCAGGAGCTCCCTTTTCACACGAAGACCTCGCTTATACACGAATCGCACGGCATATAATATCCCTCTCCTTGCATCATTATTCCAACTGCCCAACATGTCATGGCCAGAGAGCGGAATGAATTATAACTTCCTGCTTCAGAAGGGAATCAAAGTCTCGGAGGGTTTAAAAATGACTAATCTTAAGGATGACAACTACAGTATTTTTTGGTCACGATTATGACGAGTTTTCTTTCATCAGCTGTGTTGGAAAGAACATTATGATTCAAACATCTGTTCTTCTCATAAGCTTCACTCCTCATTACAAACGAATCCTTGCCTCTCTCAAACCCCTCTCATGGAGAACACTCACAGCTCTCCCATTACTCCCACTAACCCTTTCAAAAGCGTGTTTACTAACACAACTGCTTAAATACACAATAACTGGGGCTTAACTCTGAGCATCAGGTTTCCCAACACTGAACATAATGGGGTTGCAAAGCTTAGACATTTGGTGACTTGCACTACAAAGCCACTTACAGTTATCAAGTGGATGATTTTTTCCACGAGTGCTCGCAGGCAGCACTAACTCCCAGTGCCCTCTCAGAGCTGATGGGCAACAGCACGTCCCCGTGCACTGTATCCTGGCCCTGACACCAGCTAGAACCAAACGCTCCACAGTAAATTTCAGGAGAACTTGGCAGTAGGATGCTATGGATAAAGGTGGTTTTAGAGAGCAGCAGGGTTTTCTCTGAAGAAAAACAGAGAATATCTGGTAGGTCAGATCACCGGAGGAGGCAAGTGATACAAAGCCTTTTTTAACAGGTCACCAGCCCAGTCCCATTCTGATGGATGGTATAATCTGACCAACAGAGTTGAGCTTCTGCTCCATGATGTTGAGTTTTCTTTCCCTCAACATGATTCGGGGGACAGAACTCACAGTTGTGAGAATTCAACATTAGCTGTTTCTTGAGCTACAGGAGGTATTATGTTGACTTTACTGATGGAGATGCAACAGAAAATATACTTCAGTAAGTCTTCACAAAACCAAAATTCAACTCACCTTCACCTTGCTTAATTCTGCCCCTCTATAAAGTCACTTAACAACTGCAGAGGAGTGAAAAAGCTCAGTATTAAGAGTTGGCTGCTAATCCTGACAAAAGCATCAAGCAGGAGCTACAACACACAGAATGGTCCACTTTCCCTTACTTACCAATCTCTTCCTCAAAATTAAGCTTCGTTGCTCATCATTACACAGGGAAAAGGAAGCATGGCATTTCCCTCTTCCTCTCCCTTCCTTGTCTCTCTTGTCCACCTCTTGCACCCAATGAGTTGGGGGAATGCTTATTACAAAGCCGCAGTAAGTCATATAATTCTGCTTGTCAATTCCTACCTCAACAATCTTGCTTCTTGGCTGTAAACAACTTTTAAGCATCTACTAGTGACTCAGCCTGCTAAGTAGTATTGTTACTAACACCATCACCATCATCATCATGATTTACTAGTGACAGGGGACATTCTCCTTCCTTTCAATTGCTTAACAGCCACGCCTGAATCCTTTCAAAATGTAGCAAATGCTACCTTCCACAGTCCCTAAATACAAGTAACAGAGTGTTCTGCCTTTGCAGCTTATGTTCCAAACAGGTGTTTTCAAATCAAAGAAGGTGCAGATAATGGCTAGGCAGATAATCAGAAGAAAGGAGGAAAGAGACAGGTTGATTATAAAATTGATGACAGCCCTCCTTTCAAAGGAGGAAAGATGCTAAGGAATAAACAAAGGAGGAAAAACCAAAGGCTAGTTTGGCACAAGAACCCTGTGGCCATTCATAAGTCTTAGCTGGAAGCTAAAGGTTTCTTGCAAGTGAGACCACAGAACAGCCTACTGGTTGGCTGGAGACTATTTTTAAGAGGGAGGCTGATGAAGGAGGATAGGATGCCACACTGTCTGTGACAGCAGGCATGCCACGAACCTCCTTCAGCCCTGTATCAGAACCACCCAGGTGGGGATGCCTCCTGGCAACCCTCCCAATGCCACACAGCAGACACTCAAGCCAGCTGCATGGGTAAAGAGAAGGCAATGTCAGTAACACCACTAAGCTGTATCTTGCACTCCATCTACTTACAATCTTTCCCTAGTGTTACAAAGATCATTGAGGGAAAAACAAAACAAAACAAAACAAAGTAAGCAAAATTATATAGGAGAACAACATATCTAGAGTTTTTGACTCTTCAGAAATCAAGACAACGTTTCATCCCTAGGTATTACAAGAAATCCTTTCTAGCAGATATCAATTTGCATTCCTTTTCCTAAAAACTGTTCTAATGATTGCTCACTGACATCTTCCTGTACAGTATTAACTTCCAACCAGTATTTAGGGAAGTTTCTAAGCCTGAAATACAAGCTATGGTGTATTTTAAGTGCAGCCATTTAAAGTGCAGTTAGCTTTAACAGAATTAATATAAGATGTGCTTGTATCTGAAGAGGTTCCAACCTAATCTATGAAAACCTTAATACACCTTAGGACAGCACAGGTTCACCTTAGCGCCATGCGGTCCTCAAGCCTCTGCTCAGGATGGCTGCTGCCAAGCACTGTCCCCATCTACATGCCTCTCCTTCTGAGCATCAGTAGATTTACAGAAGAAAAAGAGGTGCAAGTAATGCTTATACTTACAAGGCTACTCAAAATTATTAGAAATCTCAAGATGACAGAGCCTTTGGAGGGTGTTAAGGTGTCTCCCTTCTGCTCAGAAGCAGCCCCCCATCGGGTCCAGGCAGAGTCCAAGTCAGCAAATGTCTTGGTACCTTTCTGTTGTGGAGTTCCTTCATACAACCAGCTCATGTGCAGAGAAGCACAGTGAAAAGCTCACATCAGGAGATGCTGAGTCTGTCCACAGCACACAGGGCATCACAGGGCCCAGTGACCAGTGTGAAATGTCACTGCAGCAGCCCCAGAAGTATCAGGAGCAAAACCACGCTATCAGAGAACGCCATAACGCTTCCAAAGCTTAGCCCTCAGCTCCAAATGCTGCAAATGAGCTGTACTGACACCCCAGCGCAGAGGGATGTGAGCTTTATCACCCTGAGCTTTATCCCTGTATCCCTCTGTGCCACCTTGCTGGTTTCTGCTACTTCTCCTCTTCCTCCAACAGCCCAGCCTCAGGGGATACCCTTACACAGGAGGCAACACAACAGTCACCTTGTTCTGAGCCCTTACCTTCTTTATCACAACTTTGTCACACACCTGCAGCATGTTATTTCCACTGCTAGTTTGCACTGTTACTTTCAGTCACTACAAAGGAGGACAGGACAGAGAGCAATGCTCACAAGGTATTATACCCTGGTTTTACCTCCTAACCATGGATGCAGTGATCCTGTGTAGGAAATGCCAGTTCTGACATACAATTGTTTCCCTCTTTCTATTTCAGACTTGCCCACTTCTAAAACTGTCTGTGGCATCCCAGCAGCACCAAGAGGCTACGGAGCACTCCATGGATATACTCATTATTTTAAGAGCAATAATTTTAAGTGTGTCAGTTAAAGACGGGACCTGCAGAAACAATTTCAGCTTTGCACAGTAGACATCTAGGAATTTACTTTATCACCAGTGGAATATCATCAATGGAGAAATGGTGAACGCAATAAAACTGCCCATTACTTGAAGTCTTAGAGGCTAATTTAATCCTCCATTTAGTACTTGCACGCTGCTGCAAAGGGTATTCTGGGGCCATGGGAAAATTCCTGAAGCATGCAGGACGACTGTAAGCAGCCTTATGCTGCCCTCCACCCTGGCAGAGGCTGGCAGGGAGCCATCCTGCCGGCACGCTGGGATGCTGTGTGTGCTGGCTGTCCCCAACAGGAGCGAATGCCGGGGCTGGGACGGCTCCTGCCCTGCTGCAGTTCTCCATCCAGGATGGCAAATGCTCCTTCCCAAACTGCCGGGCTGCTTGGGCCACGGTTTTCAAGAGGAGTGGCAGCACTGAAATTTAGTGCAACAGCAAAAGACAGCCTAAACCTCGTCTCTCAGGGACAGGAGAGGCTGGTACACACAGCCTTTATCTGTCTCCCACAGCCCCTGGCAGGTCTGGGCTGCCACGGCTTGTGAGAGAGAGAAGATCACAGATGAAAAGTGAACTGCCCCGTACTTGTGTATGTGCTTTACACAGCCTGAAAACCTAGAGGGCCAAATTGGATCCTTGATTTCCGTTTCCTTCAAACTCACAGGGCAAGGAGAGACCACATACTGAATTAAACTAGGGGGGTGGTGAGGAAATGGATAGATTTATGGGCTTATAAAAGTTCGAGAAGTCCAAAACCATCCTTGTACTAATACATACACTAACATGTACAAGTCCATGTGTCCGTGTACACACAGATCCCAGATCACACACTATTACACTAATACGGATTCCACATTCTGTAGCTTGCCTTCCTTTAAAGCTGTATTTGATCTTCTATTTTTTCATCAGTAAGTATCTTGGCAGCCTCAGAAGCATGGTACAGTATTTTTGAGGGGGAATAGGGAAGATTCATTTTGCTCACAAAAAAGCAGAAAAAACATGAACAATTTAAAAATACCCCATAATCCTATAGTCCGTTTTCTGTAAACCAAATCCTTGCCATGCTGTTCAGATGTCAAAAAATGACAGCTTGTGAAATTTCAGAAATAAAAGGTCCAGAATGGACTGCCCACTGAGTGATGAATATCCTCAAATAATCACTCATTATACACAATGGGTCTTGTACACAGCTTGCAGCAAAATTCTTGGACAACAGCCTAGAATGGTATTATTAACTTATAACAGGACCAAAAAAAAAAAAAAAACAAAAAATTCCAAAGGGTCCCTACAACCCCCCCCCCCCCCCCCCCCGCTTAAGTATAATCTCACAGAAGGAATATGTCCTAAACTGGAATAATCCAACACCTTTTTATTAACAACAACACAGAGGAGGTAACTTCTACCAACTGAATAGAAATTTTGTGTGTGTATTTGTTCATGCTACTCCTCAAAGTATGCAGAGCTTGAACCTCCTCTAGCTTGCTGAGCAGAGGGGAGATCCTGGGAAGGGGACCACCATCCCAGTACGCCTTACATCTCACTCTCCATGATCTTCTACAGACACCTCCTGAGCTCACTGAAACCCACATTTAGGTTGTGTTGTAAGGCCAGCACGAAGACAACACTTCACCCCAAAAGAATAGCAGTATTTCACCTTCCCCTGCCCAAGTGAAGTTACAACAACAGAAACTTGAGCACTTTGCCACCCACTTATTCTGCCCTCCTGCATTTCTTTCTTACACTTCATAAGAAGTCTTTCAATTGAAATCCACTCTCATTTCCCAAAGTTCAGTATTCTCTCTTAGTATTTCAAACTCCTGCTTGTGAGAACAGAAATTATGTTCACTTGTAAATCAAACTGAAATGAATACATATGTATAAGAAAATAGTGGCAATACGAGTATCTGCTCATCCGCATGACAGAGGCAGCACAGGTTCCCTCTACCACTTATTTTCAGTCTTCTGAGACAGTGGTCTCTTGAAAGTTTTCTCTTTCTTGAAGAGAAGAAAAAGTGCAATTTCCTTGATCTAACGCCATTATTTTCAATTCTGGAGATGAGGCAGTATTATGCTTGCCCTTGCTCTGCCAAATCATTTCCTGTGGTAGGACTCACCGCAGTTGCAGGGCATCACAAACCAGAGCAGCATGCAGCAACACCGTCACCTCTCTCAGATGTTCTCCCTTTGTAACAACACCATCTTACACCCTTTCCACCCAGAGCTGAAAGCAGGTTCTTGCCAAGCCAAAAGCAAGACAGCTGCTTTGACAATGGGTACAGTGTCTCCCATCAGACACAGGAGGCTTTTAAAATTTAAAAAAAAAAAAAAAAAAAAGGAGATTACAAAAGCAGGAACTAACCCCAGAAAAATAAGGTATTCCAGGAGAGAGAGGTGTTTTCTTCTTACTCTTTTTTTTCAAGCCTCCCCAGTCTGTTGAAGCAGCCTCCTTGTGAAACTATGCTAACAAGTAAAAAGGTCATACCTGTTTAAGCAGATGACAGGATGCTGTGTCTGGTTGTTAAACAAGGGAAACTCTCTGTTCCTATAAAGAAATAGAAATACACACTCTATTTAGTTTCTGTTCAGTGAATTTAGCATAAACTCAATAAGGACTAAAAGATGCTGCATATTTGTACGCTATGTCTGAGCCTTTTTCTCTCGGGTCTATTTCCCAAGGCTCACTTGAGACACACGTACTGAGATCCCCTGTTGTGCCCAGCCTGCTTTGGGACCACCAAGGAGCTGCTGAATCCCTAGACTTGTCCTAAGAAAAGCTGGCAATGGCTCCAAAAAGCCATCCACTGGGGAAGGCAAACGGAGCACAACACACTCCAAGACTCACTCCCTCCACTGGGAGATTGGGCAGGGCTGTTATATGCAGTTTTCTGCTGCAGGAGGATCTCAAGCAGGAATGAGTAAAATGGTTGCAAAGATGCCCAGAAAGTAATGGAAGAAGAGCAAGAGTCCCCCACTGACTTCCCGGTATGACACTTCAGAGCAGCTGAAGACACCAATGCAGTGAACTACTCCAATTTCTTCTTAAAACTGTTCTTCTTGCCCCACTTGTACAGCAGTATGACATCCTCCCATTTTAAAATTTAGCAATCATACTCCCTTTTAGTGTCCTCATTTCTTCTAAAGGACCAAAGGTAACATAATCATCATCATTAAAACTATACTGATGATATATATGTATTTTTATATATACACAGAGAGAGAATATGTAACATTATTTCACTGTCCAAGAATGTAACTGTTGACTCTTTGTTCTACAAGTCCTTCATGAAGAAATCACACTTTTGCATCAACCAATGACAGTATTTAGTTGAAAATTTAATCAGCTGAATTTTAAAAGTGAGCACTTTGCATGTATCTGGATAGATATTTTGCACAGTAGCATATTGCAATCATACTCCCTTTTAGTGTCCTCATTTCTTCTAAAGGACCAAAGGTAACATAATCATCATCATTAAAACTATACTGATGATATATATGTATTTTTATATATACACAGAGAGAGAATATGTAACATTATTTCACTGTCCAAGAATGTAACTGTTGACTCTTTGTTCTACAAGTCCTTCATGAAGAAATCACACTTTTGCATCAACCAATGACAGTATTTAGTTGAAAATTTAATCAGCTGAATTTTAAAAGTGAGCACTTTGCATGTATCTGGATAGATATTTTGAACATGTTCCTGATACAGGTGTTAAAAAAACAGAAATGAGCTGGCATGGAAGATACTCATGTGAAAAACATACTGAAAGGGATGCTCCTCATTGCAAGCCTAGGACACAGAAGCTAATGACCCACCCCAGTGGTGACAGCAGCTACAACCCTCGGTCCTTACGCAGTAATGGTGCCGCGTACCAACCGACTGACTTGAAAGCACGAATACATAGCATTGATGTACCAATTACCAGACAGCCAGGCCTGCTGTACTCATTCTCTGGTAACAATTCAGATAAATTCTCCTCCTACTTAGAGTGAGGAAGGTCGAACCCTTGCAAAACACTAAAAAATCATCAGAGATCCTCGTTAGAAAAACCTAAATCATGAAAGCTCAAACCTCCACCAAGGAAATATTTTAAGCAGGACTGTACATGGAATGACCAGTGTAACACAGACAGACAAGAAAAGATTATATTGAGAGTGGCTGTATCACCTTCTGCAAGTTTTCTCCAGTTTATCTGGGATAAATAGCAAAGGATACCACAGACCTTACTACACCTTTTGTGACCCTCTTCGCTCAGTGAGAAATGCTTGGACACCAAATGCAGTTAGCCTGTTGAAATAGCCTCCTTTGCATGTCCTGCTACACACCCTCTACACACCTTACTTATTGTAAGTTTTTGAGTAGAGCCCACCAGGCAAAACATTACAGCTGCAAGCAGGAGACAGACACCAAAGTGGCTGCAATCATGGAGAAAGAGGTCTTCTTGCCACATGCATCTTTGAGTATCTCCCAAGTATTACGCGGACAGCTGGTACAATTACCTATATTTGAGGTTGTGGTGTTTCTCACCTCTCAGGTGCTTGTAACTTTGCTGATTTTAATTGTTCATAAATTAATTCCCCATATATGATACGTGACTCAAGCTAATGTTTTGTTTGGGAGTTGTTTGTTTTAAAGCTTCAGCAAGAATGAGCCAGCCATTTCCAGGAACTAGAATGGTGAGAAATACATGACTAAAACTAAGTTAAAAAGAAAGATAATATTAAGGCAATGATAAAAAAGTAGGGTGTAAGCATACAATTAGAGAGAATCGTAATGGATACACAACACCCTCTACACACCTTACTTATTGTAAGTCTTTGATTAGAGCCCACCAGGGAAAACATTACAGCTCCAAGCAGGAGACAGACACTAAAGTGGCTGCATCTTTTGAGTATCTCCCAAGTATTACGCGGACAGCTGGTACAATTACCTATATTTGAGGTTGTGGTGTTTCTCACCTCTCAGGTGCTTGTAACTTTGCTGATTTTAATTGTTCATAAATTAATTCCCCATATATGATACGTGACTCAAGCTAATGTTTTGTTTGGGAGTTGTTTGTTTTAAAGCTTCAGCAAGAATGAGCCAGCCATTTCCAGGAACTAGAATGGTGAGAAATACATGACTAAAACTAAGTTAAAAAGAAAGATAATATTAAGGCAACGATAAAAAAGTAGGATGTAAGCATACAATTAGAGAGAATCATAATGCATACACGTAGAGGGGACTAACCTTAAGTTGGAAAACAGTTCAAGCATTTCCTATTTCCAAGCATGGATTCTCTCATTCTTTGACACTGAGTTAGTTTCCTTGCCTGCACCATGTCACTGGCATAAAGCTGTGCTAAATACAGGGCTTCATCAGTTTGCCCAGTTAACACCCAGCAAGAACTGAAAAATCTTGCTGTCTTGAAGGGGGAAGGTTTTAGATGGTTCTGATGGCAAATACATGGCCGTGACCACTCCACCTTACTGCAGAGGCTGGCAGCAGAGTGTACCATTTACTTACATGCAATAATGAGTTACACTAAATGAGCTATGTGGAAACAAGGCTCCAGCCAGCATCAATTCTACCTACCCGCAGGATGAAGAGGAATGTTAAAATAAGCTAATTAAATTTGCTGTGGCTCAGCAGAAAGATCGATGTTCTTGACAGCTGAGTGTTCAGCACTCAGCGTCCCAACAGCCCTCTGATGTGTCACTGATGCAAAATAATGCCATGTAGTCAGAACCAGAGGAGGTGGATGCACGCCTCTTGGGAAAGACAAATGCATAAGACAGAGGCATTCAGCAGGGACATTAGCAGGAGGGACACACCTACAACAAATCCCAGATGATCAGATGACATTTTTAATGAATTAAAAAAACCCAGTATACTGGCTTAGTACTTTCACGTTGTCTACTATACCAGCATTGAGCATGCCCACTAATAGTTAGAACTGAGGCCTCAATCACCTCTCTGCTGAAGGCCTACCACAATAAATGTGATTCTAGCTGGCATCACAATACCAAAAAGACCAGACAATCAAAATACAAGATTCCAGAAGTGGGAAGCAGTTTTATTTCCCCAGGAATTTGCTGGGGACAGGCTGCGATCAGCATTTCCACCTCTTGCTGACTGGGAAGAAACTGAGATGTTTCAAAGATTTCTCCCCTAGAAAACAGGAGAGACACCCACCCAGCACAGAGGAGTCAAGATCTGCGCATCGGGGACAGCTAGTTAGAAAGCAAGAACTTAAGTGCCTGGTCAGTACCTGGCACCACATATAGAATAGGTTTTTCCACTTCTTATGAGTATCTTCTAATAACCAGAGCAGAGAATGCATTAAGAAAGGTTTCTTTTTGTTTATTTTTCCCCAAAGACTTTGGACAGAAGTCCCCGAAGAAAATGTCCCAATAAGGAATTCATTGAAGTTAGAACAGTCTTTAGAAAAGCTTTGTCCTTTGAACATGCTGGCTTGTTGGTGCTTTGGCGCCAGGACCGCAGGGGACAGCACCTTGGCTGCTCTGAGCATCACCCTTTCCAAGGGACTGGGCACAAAACAGATGAGCTGTATTTCACTCCCAATGGGAAGCTGCCATTCAGAGACTCTTCAATCTTGGATATAAAAATCTTTATCAGATCAAGCAAGTTTATCACAATGAATACACCTTTCTGAAGTCTTGTTCACAAATAGAGGCTGGTAAGTTAATTTAGCATACAGTTTTTCTGTTTAGTGTACAGTTTTTCTGTTGATGTAGACTAGCACGGGTCTAGACAGCTCTAGGCTAGATGCACTGTGACCTAGTACAAAATAGATAAGGATACCTCTTTATTCTGGCTCTGACATTCGCCTATGGGTAAAGCATGTCACTGACTGCATCCTCCTTCCCCTGCTATATATGTATTAGGGATTGCATTTCCTGCTTTTTGTTAAACACTTTTCACATTTACCTGTAAAAATTGATAGAAAAAACCCCAATGTGCATACACATATATATGCACAGCAGAGGACTAAGGCTCTCTTTCATGCACAATGTATTTGTAACTGTTCTTCACTAATGTGCACCTACTTCTGCTTTTCAAAAAAACTTTCAAAAAAACCTGGCTTGATAGATGTATATATTTATATAACGTTTGTTTATACAATTTATATTTATACATTTTATTCAATTTATAAAAATAATCTTTTACAGGACCTGTTTCTCTTTTTTTCACTTTGGGGGACTTTTTCAAAGACTCCTGTATGACCTGTCCAACAACACACCAGTTCTGCACAGTATCTGTGATGAAAATTATAAGGACTAAGTGCATACTTCTCCTAAGCCCAGAAAGGAGCTGTGCTGTCATCCTGAGGGGTGAGCTCATCCACCCGAGGCTCTGACTCTGCCTTGCAGAGATCTATTAGCTTCAACCGAGTTGCCTGCAGAATTGCACATTTAAGACTATAAACTCTTCGGTCTGGGAGCTTGTTTTTTGCGACATATTCCCCCAGAGCAGCACGCAAGCAACGATAAAAACATAAATTGCCACAAATTACTTTTAAGCATTTAGCGTGTTGCCCAACAATGCATTATACACCTTCGTCTGCAAACACTAATGGATCTGATCCATTAGCACCAAAGCTTTCCACATCGCTTTTTCCTTTTAGACTACACTCTCCTACTCCTTCCTACTCCCCGTCTCCCTCACGCTTTCCCCTCGGCAGCAGAGGCTTAAAATAAGATAACAAACGTTTTTTCAAAGGGATGCAAAGAAAAATAATCTGATATCTGGAGGGCAGAATTCACTACACATTCATTATTCAGTTTCAAAAGCACTAGGAAATGAAGGACAAATATATCTGAATTTCAGCTGGTGTTAATGTGGATAGCAAATGTCCTTACAGCACTGCAGCTAAAGGAGGGAATCCAGAGACCGGGTTATGCTGGTGTAAATTGCTGACAATCAGCAGAAGTCAGCAGCTTTCCCCGGCTGCAGACATGGCCCAGAAATTCAGTAAGGACTGCAGTAGGATGGTGCCTCAACTCAAGAATCAAGAGTCTGGTGCCATCCTGACTGAGAAAAACACATACCAAAGCTGTCACCACCAGTCTGAACGGGCTTTAAGCAGCACATAACTCAGTACTCCCTCCTCTCACTCCTAGAACATGCCTACCTCTGAAAGCTGGCTTAGCAGCACTGTTAGAAGTTCTCCCTTTTGACCCAGCTGATCTAGAAAAAGTTTCAGTGCCGCAAAAACAACCAATGCCGATCTAGCCATCACAAATTTATTTATTCCAAAAGCTATTAAATTGCGTCTGTGTTACAAATGATTGGATTACTCTTAACACTTTTTAATTCCCTCTGCTTAAGTAGCACTGCTTGTCCAGTGACTACAGAAATCACCTTTTCACTAAAATATCCACATCAAATTTTTCAGTAAGTTAAAAGAAATTTTTAAAACCCTGCAACTTGAGAGAAGTCTTTTCATGGAGAAAAGCATCTTGGGGCTGCTACTGCTAGTCTGAGCAGCTCACGGCCACAACGGTTAAGGAGACAGAGTCAGTCTTGGTTATGACTGTGAGGAGGAGGATGGAGCTCTCTCAGCATCCAAGAATCTTGGGTAACTGGAGCCTGAAATACGCTGCAGGCAGGAGACACTGTTCAATCATTTATGGAAATCAAGGTTAGCAGTGTCAACATAGTTGGCTTGGGAGGAAACAGTTTCCTCATCCTATTGGCGCAGAAATAACTTGGCTACGTTAGTGGCCGCCAGTAAGGAATGAAGAAAGGAAATAGAGAAGGACAAGGAAAGCAAAGGATAAAATGAGTACATCAATATTTTCACAGCTTGCATACAGCAGCCCAGCTAGGACCCCAAGGGGGTTTATGTTTCAGAAACCTCAGAGACGGAGACAATTGCTACATTTGATGAAAACGTACGCTGTCTGGGTTTTACAAATGGTGTTGCTAATAGTGTATCTGATTTTATAACTAGCAGGGAAAGAAATTGTTTTGATGACAATTACTTTGAGGTACTTTGCTGTGTTTACTGGCATAGGCCTGTCATTAACACTCAATTTCTCTTAACTATAACTTACTTCCTTTGTAGTTGCTCAGTGAAGATAGGTCTGGGGGTTGTTTTCCTGGTCTTGTCAAGATGAATTTTAATGCATACTGCTAGAAAGATGTGCCACCTGCTATTTTATATCTATAATTTATTGTATAATGAGATCCTATAAATTCTTATGATAGCTTAAGAGACTTGTAAAATGAATAGTCGGCCTATTTTTTCCTCGGTTTATCAGCAAAGCAGAAAGAGCTCAGGTCACTTTGAGTTCCTCCAGATGCAGTTCTGGCTGACTTCCTCCACAGAAGAATCTGACCTCTAGGAGAAGGGCCATTGTAAGACTCTCGCTGCTAACTGAGAGATGCTGGCATTGCAATGAACCACAGTTTTAAGAAGCCTCAGTTATTTCAGATACCCATTAAACCATTCTATGGACAAAAGCTAAGTCTCTACATACTCACTAGAGACTCCTTTCTGAACAAACACTGGCTGCTACAGTCATTTAGTGGAAAACCAACCAACAACCCTGCAAGTTGGTAGCCACGAAACAGTATTAAAATCTGGGACTGAGAAATCTTTCACCTATTAGGGGCACACTGTCCTCACCTCAATATCACACATCAGAAGATATGTTTCCACACTACGGTTTAGCTCCCCCCTGCCCAAAGTTACCATTAGAAGCTGGAGACTTTTCAGTTTGAGACTTGACTTTACATCTTCCCTACCTTTCGGGGCCAAGACCTTGCCAAACACTACTAGTAAGTTTCTAAGAAGTGATGGGGATTTCTGACTTTTTTTTAATTATTATTTTGTAAATGAACAGCAAAAAAAAAAGAAAAAACACAACAACCTACTTCAGAATAAGGGTACTATAACACATGCATCTTATTAAATACTGCATTTAACCTGTCTTTGGACTAACGGTACTTTCTAAAACAAACCGACTGTCCTCACCTCAATATCACACATCAGAAGATATGTTTCCACACTACGGTTTAGCTCCCCCCTGCCCAAAGTTACCATTAGAAGCTGGAGACTATTCAGTTTGAGACTTGACTTTACGTCTTCTCTACCTTTTGGAGCCAAGACCTTGCCAAACACTACTAGTAAGTTTCTAAGAAGTGATGGGGATTTCTTACTTTTTATTATTATTTTGTAAATGTGCCCAAAGTTACCATTAGAAGCTGGAGACTTTTCAGTTTGAGACTTGACTTTACATCTTCCCTACCTTTCGGGGCCAAGACCTTGCCAAACACTACTAGTAAGTTTCTAAGAAGTGATGGGGATTTCTGACTTTTTTTTAATTATTATTTTGTAAATGAACAGCAAAAAAAAAAGAAAAAACACAACTAAAAAAAAAAAAAACAAAACAAAACACCACAACATAACGGTACTTTCTAAAACAAACCGCATCCTTCAGTAAGCTCATGGATGCAAAATCAAAAGTGTGTGTTGAAATGAGACTGTTTCCAAGCAGAGCTCTTGCATCGAATAAAGCCAGGATGTGCCAAGATTGCAGAGGGCTTTCTCTCTCAGTCATGAGTGACAGACACCATCAACAGAGAAAATCAGCCATTGCCTTTCATCTCCTTACAAAAGCCTTGACAGCCAAGCTCTTGCAAGCCAGGAGTATAGGAGTCTTTCCCTCACACATCCCAGTTATTTGGGGGGAAGAAAAGGAAAGGGAGGAGGGAAGGAAAGAAGAGGTCCTGAGGAGCTGCGACAAAGTGTCGGGATAAAGCGTCGCAGTGAGACTGATGTCTGGGCAGAGCCACTTCCAGCCTTGCTACACATGGATTTAGGGAAGCTGAAGATGTGCTGCCCAGAGAGCCCAGAGCAGGCAGGACCCGGTGCATCTGGACAAGCCTGGAGTAAGTACACACCACAGACCAGCCACAGGTCTGTGCTGCCTACACGGCTACTCCAGGGATACACTTCAACCCAGCAGCAATGAGGGCATTTTCTCAGTCACTGGCCGTGATTACTGCCCTGCCTCAGCAGAAGATTCACCCCAGAGGGAAAGAGCGGTACCTTACCCTGTGCTAAGCTCTATGCTGCTCTGGTTTCCAGGCTCTCATGTCCAAATTTAAAGGTGGGTATCCTTTCCCTATAGCACCCAGGACTGTAACACAGATATAGCCTATGCATGGGGTAGAGATGAACAGACAAGGAAGCTGCAGCTATTGACTTCCAAAGGACAGCACAGGAGTCTTTCACTGTTACTGAGGGACTTAAGGAGGCAGGAAGGGGGCTTTCTGCAGCTGAGAAACGAAGGACATAAGAGAGGGGGTTAGAAAGCAAGAGCTGCTGCACTGGCTTGGCTCCATCCTCTTGCTTGAGGATCCTTTTCTATGACATCAGTTCTGTTCATCCTGCAGATTTTCCTTTGATAAACTAGGCAGACAGTTTCCTTAGTACATCCTATACCCAAGAGCCAACAGTATTTCAGAGGTGTGATGGAAATGAAAAGTAAGACACAATAAAAATATGTCACTTTTTTTTGGCTTGGCTTGCATTTACTTTTCTTGTTGGTGTGATATTATACAATTTAAGGGTGTCAGTTAAACTTCAGAAGACAATTTTGATGAAAAAGTAGCAGAAACCCATTTTACAGGTCTGTAGACTTTCTGTGGGTGACAGTGTTACTGCCTGAGACAGGGAAAAAACAAGATTTCTCAGATCCTACCTCTAATAATATGGTTAAATGTATATTGCCAGCGTTGCCCTTGATTTAACACGGTACGTAACTCCGTACTCTTGTAGTAACCAAGTGCAGCCTTTCCCCAGTGTGCCTGTTAACACAAACTACCTTATGCCAGCTCAGGATTCAGGGCTGCTCTGGGGCTGTATGGGGAAGCCGCTTCAGCCTACGGCTAGTCCACAGGTTCCTGTCATCAGCTGGCTGTATGTTTTCTCCAATTTCAATACTCAAAAGTTAAATTTATAGAGTGGAGAGCAGGCTGTGCAAATTGTCCGGTACCCATGGTAACTGAGTTTATGCTGCAGTTTTGCACTGAGATGGATATATTTGAGATAATAAAGACCAAAGCACCAGATTAAATAAGGAAGGGACAGAACACATTGGCTTGAACACATTTTCAAAGGCAGGGCTCCAACATTGTGGCATATGTGCCACCAGTGATGCCCAAGATAAATACAAATGGCATAAAAACATTGCCTGAAGACCTCCACCTGGGAGCAACTGTGACAGGGAATGCAGTACAGGTTAGCAGGCATTCCCAGCCTTTTTTTTTTTTGGTAGAAATTTTAGTACCATACTTTGCATTTCTGCTACTTTCTTCTCTCCAGTTTAGAGCATCCTAGGCAAGCAGTGGTGTGGCAGTACTGACAACATCCCATGGCGCATTATGGAAGTTTTACTGGCACTATTTCAGAACAAGCCACATCACTTTGCTCATGATCGTATTCACAGACCCATTTCACATGCATCCCAGTAACACATGCACTTCCCATGCAGCATAAAACTGCAGAGCAAAAGCTCCCAGAGGCTTTAAATCTTTTATCTCCTAAATCACCTCTAAACTGCTTATGTCCATTAGCAATCTGGAATGCACAAGTCACCTGTCACAGGGTGAAGGGGATTTAAGTAAAGTCAAGTCTTTCGGCAGTTGAGAACTGGAAGTTTTTTGCTTGCTTTGCCAGGGATTATCTGGACATCCCCTGTCACCATTTCCTCTAGGCTTGCCTGAAGGTCTGCAGCTCCAGAGTCCTGAGAAATGCTCACCAACATCCCCTGCACATCCCAGCCAGGCACCCCAGGGACAGCATCTACGAACTGTTATCAGCCTAATGAGGCCACGGCACACCAGCTCAGGAGCCATGAAGCAGCACTGCCCAGGAAACAACTTCCTCGTTCAGCTTCAGAGGTTTTGGGGAAGCCCCTGAGGTGCAGAACACTTTCACAAAAAGATACCCACAGACTGGACTTCAACGCTGCCAAGTGCCAGCCTCCCCTCTGTGCTGGGGTAGAGCTCATCGGAGGAACCAGAGACCACGGTTGAGACATCACCAAGGTCTGCAGTGAGAACACAGAGTGAGAGGTGACTTAGGAGGGGACAGGGGATGACTATAGCCCTTAAGGAAAGAATCAACAGCATCTCTCTGCTGTCATGGTCAAGTCAAAGTTGTTTTAGGTCAACTGCTTGACTCTGCTGCAGGAGATGCCTTCCTGGTACCCATCCCTCTGATGGAGAAAATAGCTACATGTGCCTTGGCTGAATGACTTTGTCATTCATCTCAAATCTCAGCTCACACTTGCCATGTCAGTAGGTCAACCCAACATGCTGAACCATGCCCTGAGTCACCTGGAGCCCCGGGACATGCTCTGTCTTGCTGCCCTTCCAGCAGGGGAGACTGCCATGGAAAAGACAGGTGGAGCACATATCGTGTGTGAGGAACATTTAAAGTCACAACAGTGAGTGCTGCCAATTTTTGTCCGTCAGTCAGGAAGGCTGTGCACGGGAGAACCACTGCACAAACCCCCAGACACAACCACTAGAGAGTGCACGCTCCATGAAGCCACTCATAGTGGAAGGAAGCAAAGACTTGCATACATGCATGCCTTCCTATAATTCAGTAAGTAGCAAGGAAGTTTTTCTGTAAGAAGTAACAATCTTTGAAAAAATTCAGGTCCTTCTCACTCAAACATCACCTATTGCCAAATCTGAAATATAGCATCACTTTATTTTCTGCTCGACCAGTGTCAATGCTTATAAAAGTGGACTATCTCTGCCAGGCCAGGGACTGCTGAAGTAACCATGTATGCCGTAAAATTCCTCTTAGCATGCATCTGGTTCCTGCTTTGTACTACTAACCTGCTGATGACTTAGGTAAATGAGCAATTCTCCATGCCAGAGAGAACGTGATACCAGGACCAGTCAGGAAGAGATGTTTCCACTGTGAAATAGGACTCGCCAGCAGTCACATACTCAGCCCCAGAACACAGGGTGGTTGGCACCACCACATCCACATCCAGGCCTTATCCCCTTTCTCTTGTTTTCCCCTCATTCCACTGTCCACCTGACTTTTTCCTCCTCCTTGCTAAACTCTTAAGAGCAACAAACTCAAATGTCATTTGCCTAACATCAGACATTAGGTAAGAAATGTTAACCTCATTAGAAGATAAGTCATGCTTATGGGACACAGGTCTTGCAAATGCCACAGTCCCATGGTTCCCAGAAGTGTGACAATTGGAAAATTGTCCAAAGAAACCGAAGTCCTTAAAGTTCTCCCATTCCTGAATTCCCTAAAAACAAAAGCTTTTACTTTTGTATCTGATAAAGAAATTAAGAAATATTGGCAAAAACTCTCCTCCTGTTCTCCTGGTTACATGAAAGCCCTTGCCTCTTTGCAATAGAATATAGGTTGGTTCAGCTGAAAAGAATTCAGGCACAGCCATTTCACAGCATGCAGGTAAGAAATCCGTAAATATAGGGGTGGTATTGGGCAGAGGGCTGTCATGAAACAGAATTTTGAGCAGGGGTGGAGGCTCCAAAACAGACTGTGGGTGCTTCCTGACAGGCTGTCAAGACCAGCTTCACATGTCTCCAAAATGGACATGTAAACAATTTCTAGTCAGAGAGTTTAGACCATTATACTCAGCAAGTCTGTCATCCTCCGTTATACAATTAGTAAAAAGTCTGGAGCTCAACTCGCAGCAGAAACCTCTGACTCCTCCATCCCCCCGGGACCCACAATCACCCACTCCCCAGCTCATTTACCCTCCACAGGCTCTGGGGGACGCAGTCCCACACAGCCTCCTGCCAATCATCCCAGTCCCCAGCCAGGCTCAATGCTAACCAGTATTAACATTGCCATCTCTGTAACAAGCGGGCACAAAGGGCCAGCCTCACAGCTGGGAGCAGCCACAGCCTTTCCCAGCTGTGTTTGGGGTTCATGGGTACTTAGAAGTGCATCCTGTCATTAATCCACTCTGCCTGTCGGCTCTTGCGAGAAATCCTACCGCATTTTCAGGGCTCTTTCTGCTCAGGATGAGAGGCAGCAGGACTGGAACAAAACACTGTGCCCATAAATAAAGTTAATGACACAAGTCTTGCTGCCACCCACTTCACCGATAACATTTTTTTCCTCTCTTTTTAATATTTTTTTTTATTTTAATTTGTTGATTTTTTTGCTTCTAAAGACACTGTGGACTGGCCAACACCATGTGCAGATAAATGGGCAGCTATTGGAGTGGTCCTCTCACCCTAAGGGCACCCCCTCTCAGCTCCAGCAGAAGCCCAGGCTGAGCCAGCCCCCCACATTTTTAGCCAATGAGCCTTGCTGAAACATGAAGATTTTCACCCAGACTGAGGTACCAGGCAAAGTAGTTTTACGGCTTTTGAAATCTGAGTTATTATTTCCGTACTGGCCTGCACCAAACCAGGTGGGAATTCCTTGAGTGGATCAGCACTGCTTGGCGTTGTGATGAACAGAGTGACCATCGACAGCCAGAGCTGGCAGAGATCGCCTTGCCAGGTCCCACAAGATTTCTGAAATGTTTTCTCAATCCAAGTTCAAGATATCAAAAAAAAAAAATTAAAATTTTAAAAAATAAAATCACTGCATATTTCAGACTAGGTCAACGAAAATGTTTCTACTGTGTTTTACTTGGGTTTTCTTTGAGTTTTCTTTCAGAAATTTGACCTATTCCAAACTGAATGAGACCTGCACTTTTTTCTCCCATTTTCAAGATGTCCAAAATTGGTATTTTAAAAATCAGAAAAAGGGATGGGGGGGGGGAGGGGGGAAGGGGCGAAGGCAGGGGGCAACTTTTCAGGAATGGGAAGGTTTTGCAAATAATCTTTTCCCAATAAATGTTTCCATTTTATGAATAGTTTTTTCTGATTTAAAAAACCCCAAGCAATCAAAAAATGAGAAAAAGGGGGGGGGGGGGGGAGGGGGGAAGGGGCGAAGGCAGGGGGCAACTTTTCAGGAATGGGAAGGTTTTGCAAATAATCTTTTCCCAATAAATGTTTCCATTTTATGAATAGTTTTTTCTGATTTAAAAAACCCCAAGCAATCAAAAAAACCAAAAACAACCAAACAACTATGTTTGATTAGAAAAACTCCAGTTAGCTCAACTTCCTAGCTTCAACATCAACACCAAATGAACCTCTGGGAAACAAGTCCTTTGTTACTTTCCCCAAAGATAAGACAGGAAAAACTGACATGCTTTCATTTGGGAGAAGAGTCTGCTGCAAGGACTCTCTCCTGCAATGTATATATTCCAACCACTTGTTTATTTGAAAATTATGTAGTTCCTGTGAAACCAAATGTTCTGTATTTAATAGCTTAAGCTATAAGTCATAAAAGCCAAATTCAGCAGACTATATGTTATTAAGAAACAGGGATCCAGATGGCTAGCTGAGGTCAAGCTGAGGCCAGCATACCCATAAAGAATACACACTTGTGTGTCCTTATTAAAGTTTGAAGATTTCATAAAAACAGGAGTGTTTTCCTTTTAGAGCACTCAGTTCAGATAATTTTGTTTACTTTAATAAAATACCCTACATTGTTCACAAAGTTTAAAATAACTAGAAGCTGCCAGAAGTGGGAGACCACTATATTGTGGTTTCACAAGGAACTGTTGCACCTTTTTTTCACATAATTAAAAAATAGTGCTAACTCCTAACTGCTTTTGTTAGGAGCCAGAAGCTGTGTTGAGGTTCCTGTGTCTTGGGAAAACTTCCCTGTGCCTTGAGGGTCTAGAAATCCTAAAGAAATCAGTACCACTTCCTCTTGTACTCCTCATCTGCTCAGCTAAGAGCAGCCTGTGACAGTGACCACCTCTAGCTGCACAAGATTTGTCACCATTTACTGCTTCACCAAGTTCAGGTGGTCAATATTGGGTGCTGAAGTCTGCGGTTCTGGGCCACTGTGGGTAATGCAGAGGAATCACCAGCCAACGTAGTAATCATCACTGCCTCTTACTGCCCACCACCTCGCCACTAACCTGACGTGGGACTTGGCTTTAAGACCAGGAACCTGCACATCCAAAGGCAACTTCTTGCAAGTTACGCACCACCTCGCCACTAACCTGACGTGGGACTCGGCTTTGCACATCCAAAGGCAACTTTTTGCAAGTTACAGAGGTTTGGAGCATGAGCTGAGATCAGGTTAATGTGAAAGGCCTTAGTTCCAGCAGTAAGTTTGAGATGGGCTGGTGAGCACTGATCCGTGAAGCCCTGTACCTCACCACAGGTTTTGCTTGCAGCTACCCCAGGGCAGGTGGGGTCTCTGCCACCTGGATTTAGCAAGACCTGCCTCAGATCCTGTCTGATATTGACATTCCCCAACAGAGAACTAATTAACAGCTGATAACATTGTGACATAAGACTAGTGCAAGACGAAGCAGTGAAATAGAAATCAGAGAAAAGTTCAGAGGGTCCTGGTGCTCTCTCAAATTCCCACAGTATATCCCCTTCCCTCCTCTGAAAATCCTGCTGTCTCTGACCGGATGAAACAAAACTCACCACGAACATCAACGGCCAGCACTGAGGGAGGCACAGACTATACCTGCTGGCCAACACGCTCACAGTTTCTCCTCTCAATTTTCTGTCACCGTTTCTCTGATTATTCCCTTTATATATGTGCAGTTCGAAAGTGTATTTTGTTATTACACTTTAATTGGCTTATGATTAAGCAAGCAGGCAGTGCTAAGGAGATGAGAAACAATGGTGCAACACAGTATAAAGTATTAGATGCCTTATTTCCTCCCTCAAAAAGAACTGTATGCTGCATCTGAAAACACTTAGCAAGCAGCAAGCCAACAAGAAAAGCAGGGCAAATACAGATTTCTACCCTCTTGAAACTAAATCCCTGTAAAGAAAATTATTATTCTCCCTCAGCACCACATGCTTTTGATTGAATCAAAACGCATTAGAATAACAATGCTTTCTCCTAAAATGACCAATCTCAGGAAATTATTTACCGGCTGAAAGCTGTACTTCACTTGTTGGAGACTACTTAAGTACCAGGCTGCACCGGTTATTCACAGCACCAGACTTTCTCCAACAAAAGACAGCACTGATTGCAATTGCTTTTATGAAGACAGAAAGAGTCAAAAATAGTGTTTTGACTTTAAGATTAGGGACTTTACAGGTCATAACAAAGCCATTAACACCAAACACCTGTTGGAACAATTTTAAAAACAAGTATTTTATTATCTATTTTACCTAGTGAACTTGTCTCTTTTTTTAGAGCTAGCATGTAAAATTTGAGGAACTTTCAAAACAAGTTCATTACTCAGAAATGCATAATAGCTTCCTTAAAACACTATGCTGTGTTATATAAATACCTTAATAAAGAATAAAGAAAGTGATTGAAAACCAAAAGTTACTGACCCATTTGACCACAAAGGGTGTAGCCTTCTGTAACAGAGAATTTCAGGTACTTTAGCACAATTTAGATCTCATGGCAAGTAAGTCACACATAGTATGGGAAGTCCTAAAGAACATTCAATTATATAGAGACCAGCACTTCTGCCCACCTGGCAGATACTTTTTTTCACATTCCTGATCCACTTTTAATTCACACATCTGAAAATGGATTCACAGATCTGAAGACAACATTAGGGAGCAAGAGGAAACTGTTTAAAAACCACTTGTGTATAGCAATGAATAACAATAAGGAGAATCACAATTTCCACACTGATACATGTGCTAACAAAATTTATACTATTTTAAGAGTATTAACAATTTTAAAAACCACTCTACAGCTCAAAAACTATTTCCATAAATGTAGAGATACTAGATCTCCTTAAAAGAAAAGGATGAACCATCCTGTTTCCTGATATAACATGATGCCACAAGTAAAAGCCTTACTTCCAAACTCTAGAATAATGTTCTGCCCATCGCACCACATGCAAGAAGATGTGGTAACACTTGGCAGTTCTTGGTCCAAAGTTCAGAGGTTGTTCCTGGTCAAGCATCTGTCAAGCAATGAGCTCTGCCGAGGGCAAACTTCTGTACTAGAAAAGCATAAGCAAGGTGAGTGTTATATCAAAACCTCCTTAGCCAAGAAGAACAGCAAACTTCCATGGTGGCTGTGCAGAGGCAGAACACCCTGCAGATGCTCCCAAAGCTCAGAGGTGGGTGGATCTTCCTGTATACATGGAAGATATCCCCAGATTCCAGCAGCGTGATTAGCCAGGCACTTCTAAATGCTGCCAGATATTATAGCCATGGGTTCCCTTTGTCGGGTGCACAGAGCCGTGCACTATTGCAGAATAGCTGCTGGAGTCAGTTTGTACAACCCTCTGCAACCTGAACTCGGTGCAAGTCCCCATCTCACTTACGGAGCCAGCCCTACATCGCAGTTTATGGAGCTAAACCAGCTCAAGTTTTCTAGCTGTCTTCTTCTAGCTCAGAACTAGAGACTAAGGGGCTAAAACTCCAAGAAAAAGAAGACTTTCCTTTCAACCACAGGGCCTGAAAGACTTCATTCTTTGCCTTTGAGTTCTGTACCCTCGGTTCCCTCAATTCTAATCATCAGAACAAGCACCAACAACCTTGTAGGATCCAAACCTACTTATTTCTAGTTTATACCTATGTGCTAAGTACATCTTTAACACATGCAGGCTTTGGTTGAGAGTGAGACCCATTACAGAAGGCAGTGCACATATGGGAAAAGGTGTTGGTCCTTGAAGAGTTTATAGCCCCATATACATGAACAGATGATAGAAAAGGAGGCTCTCTGTAATAAATAAACAACTTGTAATTCAGCATCAGTGCAGACTACGTTCATATTTAAGTTATACAACAGGAAAGTTAACTGCCTTTGGTCTTCCATAACCTGTCTCCTATTCCCCAGCTGTTGAGCTCTCACCTGCCTCCCTGCCTCTGATTTTTGAGGATTATCTGTGGATTAATTTTTAAGGAAAATAGTTTCAAGAACTGTTTTTTATTGTGCCCATTTTTAGGCTTTTTTCAAGATTTTGAATTGAGACTAAAGAGGATAAAATGCCTTGCCTGAAAACATGCACAGACTCTACAGCACATCAGGGAAGTACATGCATAATTTTCTGAATTTCAATCCAAGCTCTAAGAGAATCACTGCTCCATCTTAGCTAAGGACTGCAGTCTCTGTATGCAGTAAACAGATGATATGGGCCACAGGCCTGAAGTTTATCTTAAGCTCCTTTAAAAGCACAGCTCATCATTCAAAGGAAAACGTGTGACCTTTTGTGACATCTCTCTGGAAGGAGCTTTCGTGTCTGCTGCTCTGACATGATTAGAAGACATGGTATTTTGAATGCAAACTAAGAAATCTCAGTGCTCTGTTGCTTCTTATTCTTGAGCATTAAGAAGCGGATTTCTCTGGGGTTTGCAGGGATTCGCGAAATACATGAAAACAGGAAATGAGCAATGGAGTAGCAGGGAGCTTTGTCTGGCCCCTCTTTTCTCTTGTTGGTGGAAGCCTCACTATTCTCCTTTCAGGTGCTGAAGGGTACCCTCCAGTCACATATTGATCAGAAAAAGCTTCCAGCCAAACTGGAAGAGTGGAAGCATGAAAAACTTGTTCAAATAGCTATTACAAATGGACAGTTACTCCTGATTCCAAACCTTCTTTCTGGACATGGACTAGGACATTTTGCTGAATGGTAGTTTCTCCACCAAAAAGGAGGAGTATCTACCTCATCATCAGACTGTCATGCCATGGAGCCAACTGGGTAAGGAGTGAGAATGTTAGAAAGAAAAAATTGTGCCTTCTTAATACAATGGCACTTAACTCCATCACACTTGCAATTCTCTACATTTACCTGGCCAGAATGGTATCTCTGCCGCACAGGTAGATCATCACCTGACCTGACTCTAAACAGCCACAATGACCTAATGGCACAACTCTGGATTGTACCAGCTGAGGGTATGGTCTCAAAGCAGAAGCTAGTTTAGGTGGACCTCAAAGTTTGATCACCAGTATAATACCTGGTCATGGCAACAGAACTGTCAGTACTCCTGGAAACTGCACATCACCTGAACGGAGCCCCCTTGAGGTTATTCAGATAGTATCAGTCTTTATTAAGCTTTCATTCCTTCAAGCCCCTTGCATCCACTCATGTAGTGCCAATTTTCTGGTGACCTCTTATTACTGAGCTGGCCCATTTCCCAGAAAACATATGCCATGCGAAGTAGCTCACCCCAAATTACTCCAAACCAATTAAAACTGTTTTTGCAAGGAATTACCTCTTGGCTGAGCGCATTTTCACGAGGCTGTATTTTGCTCCACTTATTGACTGTTGTGGTCTTATATGCCCTTGCTATACTCCAGTCATGGGGGCATTAGCCCAAAATTATTTGAGGGAAAACTACAGTCTTCCCACCTGTGGCCAAAGAGCCCAGAGAAGGTGAGTGCTCCAGGCTGTGCCACATTCCAGTTCAATGATGGGGGATAGCAGGAGACAGGAATTAAGGCTGAGACAGAGAAGTTCAAAGGCCTCCTACCAACCGCTAAGTCCAGTCTGGCTCACAAAGGCAGAACTACACCACAGTGCTCTTTGCTCAGGAAAAACAAAGGCATAAAAAGAGGAGAAGCTGCCACCAAAATAACACTATCAAAAATTTGTGTCTCGATTCTGTAGAAACATATGGTGTCCCAATAAAAGGCTCCACCAGAAGTAAATACGGACACAACTCATCCTGACCGCGTGTGACAGTGGGGCCATAAAGTCTGGGAAACAGAAGACAGAATGAATCTCCTGTAACCCAGTATATGTGCTTGGGGTCACAAGATAAATAATCAATTTACCTTAATTAGGCTACATCCTCCTGCTGTCATGCAACCTCCACTTGGCAACTGCACAGCTAGGTGAAACCAATCCCTTCTGTATCAGTAATTACTGGATACAAGTTTAATTTTGCTATATTCTAGTATCTTGGTGGCTCACTCTGCAAAGTTAGCCATGGTATTTTCAATTCAGATGGATATACGAGATGGCATACCTTAGACAGCATACCATAGCTTGACAAGAAACAACTTGAACAGGAGAAGAGGATTTATTTAACCAACCAGCACAAACTTCAAGAAAACAGAAACAAAGAAAGTCTGAAATATAGACTGAGCACGCACTTGGTAAGAAAGCAACCATTTAAAGCAAGAAAATACTACTACAAAACAATTTCCTGTATTCATGTGTGCACTTGTAATAAAATTACTTCAGATATTTCCAATTGTTGATTAACAATGAATGAAGAAAGCGTCTCACTTGCACTACCTTCAGATATTTCCAATTGTTGATTAACAATAATGAAGAAAGAGTCTCACTTACACTATTCCACACAGCTGTTTTAATGCTAAGAGACAAATGTGTGCTTATATGCCTCAAGAAGTTGGAGGAGGGGACTTACTCTTTTGGATAAACTGCATGTTGTGAATTACTTGTTCCAATCTTATTATCCCTAAGAAAAGTAAGGTAACTGCTTAAAAGAAAGAAACAATCCACCCTTATCTTGCTACCTACAGAAAAAAATCTTGCAAAAGATTTGCACATGAGGCAAGGCCTTGCATGGTGAGGGCTGTTCTACAAACGCCATGAGTCCAAAGCTTGCATCCAACTACCAGCATCCTCCAACAGCTGAGAAGGTGCCCAAATGGAAACTAATAGATTCTAATGTTCTGAAATCCCAAAACACACATAAGAGAGCTAAAAGCCATCTCAAAAGTCTGTACCATTTTCACATTCTTAATAAGCCCCATTCTGTAGAAAACACACATCCTTCATGGGTTTATGGAGAACCTATGTAAGGACTTCTGCCCCAGGGATTTCCGTAGATGGAAAGAGTAAATAACACACAGAAAGGAACTACACCATAGGAAACACTGCCCTAATTTTGACAGCATATGCTTTAATGTACTGTTTGCAACCAGTCAATAAAACCACACAAATCTGTTTGAATAAGGCAATCAAAGCATTTCAGCGTGAGTTTAATTTTTAAGGCTGAGCCCACACAGTTGCATGTGTTGCTATTAAACCACTCAGAAGAAACAGAATTTATTTTAAACAGCCTTTTTTATATCCCCCCTCCCC
The DNA here is from genome assembly GCF_001431845.1 of Calidris pugnax. Taxonomy (NCBI): domain Eukaryota; kingdom Metazoa; phylum Chordata; class Aves; order Charadriiformes; family Scolopacidae; genus Calidris; species Calidris pugnax. The sequence continues at coordinate 294,940 of NW_015091198.1, read as the reverse complement.
CCGTCCCCCTTCTTACCTTTAAACTTTCAGCTAAATCCATCACAATTCCTCCCTACATATTCATTATAATTATGTAGATATGTGAATTAAAACATTTTCATTTGTATAAGCACAGTAAAATACCTAAATACCTCCACCTTCCCACTACAACTACATCTCAACCAGCAATGTATGGGACGTTATTATAGCATTTTACTCCATTAAAGATGATCAACCAAGAAATAGATATCACCAGCAAAATGCAGATGATTAGACCATTTTAGACTTAAGGTTGTATTACAAGTGTATCTGTAGCAGCCATGAGCATTTTAAAGAAAATGGCAATTTGGGAACCAAAGCAAGCCAAAGCTCTACCAAACCACAAGTGAGTAACTAGAAGGTGTATTTTACTAGTTAATATTAAACAATAAATTCTCCCATTCTGCCAACGTCATTAACATCACTTTTCAGCATAATGACAGCCTCTGGCAAAAGACTCTATGGTGACAAATCCAATTAACTTTTCTCATCTTTATCTCACAGGTCACCTGTTTAAAAATGCATGTTTACTCCGTCTTCCCTTAGAACAAGACTGACTGCAGTGGAGGTGAGGTGGTCTTCTACATCAAGTAGGTCACGCCGTCTCAGTTCCACTTTGTCCAAGCCACTCTGCATGTTGTGTGAGCTGTCATTTGACACGTCTTCCTCCCCAGCTTCCAGGATGAGCTGCCTTATGCCCTGCTGGCAGGCCACCTCTCCTTCCCTTACCAGTGGAAGGGAACCCAAAGAGATGCCTTTCTCATGTCAGTATCTAAATTACACCAGTGTGCTCTCTTCGCTGATTAAAGGAGGTCCTTCAGGGCACAATCCAAAACCCACTGGAGCTGATAAAAGTTTTTACTGTGGTTTCAGTAGGCTTTGGATTAAGTCCTGTTGGTACAATCACACACTTCCTACAAGATACACAAAGGGAAGAGGGGGAGAGCCTATTTTAATCTTTTGTTCCCCTGACCTTAAAGGAAAGAGCACAAAAGGATCATTCTGTTACAGAAGCAGTGCTTGGGACCTAAGGGATGGTTTCAGGAATCCATCACAAGCTGATTTCACAGCTGTGGTGCGAGGTGCAATGACAGCTACCAGCTGAAGAGACCCAGTGGAAATGTGGAGTATATCCTCAGAGTAAACAAGTCTGATTCCCTCTTGGATGCAGAGAGGGGAGACTGTTCCTAGGCAATGAGTACTTGCCCCTGTAGACATAGCCTCCAGTCCCTCTCCCAGGGACAGAGTTCTCTCCCCCAAAACCGAACTTGCATGTCAAGACCACACAAACCATCACATCCAAGTGATACATCATCAAAGAAGAGACCCCACATAACGACAGCATCCTCCAACAGCTGAGAAGGTGCCCAAATGGAAACTAATAGATTCTAATGTTCTGAAATCCCAAAACACACATAAGAGAGCTAAAAGCCATCTCAAAAGTCTGTACCATTTTCACATTCTTAATAAGCCCCATTCTGTAGAAAACACACATCCTTCATGGGTTTATGGAGAACCTATGTAAGGACTTCTGCCCCTGGGATTTCCGTAGATGGAAAGAGTAAATAACACACAGAAAGGAACTACACCATAGGAAACACTGCCCTAATTTTGACAGCATATGCTTTAATGTACTGTTTGCAACCAGTCAATAAAACCACACAAATCTGTTTGAATAAGGAAATCAAAGCATTTCAGCGTGAGTTTAATTTTTAAGGCTGAGCCCACACAGTTGCATGTGTTGCTATTAAACCACTCAGAAGAAACAGAATTTATTTTAAACAGCCTTTTTTATATCCCCCCTCCCCCCGTCCCCCTTCTTACCTTTAAACTTTCAGCTAAGTCCATCACAATTCCTCCCTACATATTCATTATAATTATGTAGATATGTGAATTAAAACATTTTCATTTGTATAAGCACAGTAAAATACCTAAATACCTCCACCTTCCCACTACAACTACATCTCAACCAGCAATGTATGGGACGTTATTATAGCATTTTACTCCATTAAAGATGATCAACCAAGAAATAGATATCACCAGCAAAATGCAGATGATTAGACCATTTTAGACTTAAGGTTGTATTACAAGTGTATCTGTAGCAGCCATGAGCATTTTAAAGAAAATGGCAATTTGGGAACCAAAGCAAGCCAAAGCTCTACCAAACCACAAGTGAGTAACTAGAAGGTGTATTTTACTAGTTAATATTAAACAATAAATTCTCCCATTCTGCCAACGTCATTAACATCACTTTTCAGCATAATGACAGCCTCTGGCAAAAGACTCTATGGTGACAAATCCAATTAACTTTTCTCATCTTTATCTCACAGGTCACCTGTTTAAAAATGCATGTTTACTCCGTCTTCCCTTAGAACAAGACTGACTGCAGTGGAGGTGAGGTGGTCTTCTACATCAAGTAGGTCACGCCGTCTCAGTTCCACTTTGTCCAAGCCACTCTGCATGTTGTGTGAGCTGTCATTTGACACGTCTTCCTCCCCAGCTTCCAGGATGAGCTGCCTTATGCCCTGCTGGCAGGCCACCTCTCCTTCCCTTACCAGTGGAAGGGAACCCAAAGAGATGCCTTTCTCATGTCAGTATCTAAATTACACCAGTGTGCTCTCTTCGCTGATTAAAGGAGGTCCTTCAGGGCACAATCCAAAACCCACTGGAGCTGATAAAAGTTTTTACTGTGGTTTCAGTAGGCTTTGGATCAAGTCCTGTTGGTACAATCACACACTTCCTACAAGATACACAAAGGGAAGAGGGGGAGAGCCTATTTTAATCTTTTGTTCCCCTGACCTTAAAGGAAAGAGCACAAAAGGATCATTCTGTTACAGAAGCAGTGCCTGGGACCTAAGGGATGGTTTCAGGAATCCATCACAAGCTGATTTCACAGCTGTGGTGCGAGGTGCAATGACAGCTACCAGCTGAAGAGACCCAGTGGAAATGTGGAGTATATCCTCAGAGTAAACAAGTCTGATTCCCTCTTGGATGCAGAGAGGGGAGACTGTTCCTAGGCAATGAGTACTTGCCCCTGTAGACATAGCCTCCAGTCCCTCTCCCAGGGACAGAGTTCTCTCCCCCAAAACCGAACTTGCATGTCAAGACCACACAAACCATCACATCCAAGTGATACATCATCAAAGAAGAGACCCCACATAACGCCCAAATCTCTACAGATCTAAGAACCACATAGACTGAAAAGGAGGGACATGGTCCCAGAATGAAGGAAACTTCAGAGTTTCTTGGACCATATAATAGGGAAAATTCACGTTTGTTTGGTTTTGGTGTTTAATTATCCATAGCCTTTTAATGTATGTATGGGTCAAACGGCACAGTTTTTGCATGCAGACTAACAAGCCTACAAGAAGCGCTTGCACACACACATACTCAAATTCACTCCATGCCATGGCAAGGTTAGATGATTCAAGAGAGAGGACAAGCAGCAGGAAGGTGAAGCTGCATATTAAAGTGCTAAGATCAGTTGTTAGATCTCAACTCTCAGAGAGAGCACAGAAAATGGTAGTATGGACTTGCCTTGAGTTCAGGAGCATTTCTCTTTCTTCTTCAGTATCAACAGCTGGGTCTTTATTAGGCCAGAAAACAACTAGACCCAGGCCTTTTGACAGCTCCGCCTTGACAGAATCAAATATGAGCCATCCTTGAAGTGTCTTTCCTGGCAGTTTCAAGACTCAAGTTCCCTGCAGGAATTTCATATAACGGATGCTGTGCAATACACCTTTGGCCCTAATACCAAAAAGTTTTACATAGGGTGATTTTTAGGCAGTTAAAACGTTCTTTTCCAATACCTTAAATATCGCCATTTCTGCTCATACAAGCACTTGCTAGGCTAGTGATCTCCCATGCTACAGACGGCAGTGTTCTCCAAAAAGTTTGTTCCCAAAACCAAAGCACTGTCACTTAGCTCTTTGCACTTAGCCCATCAACTGTGCATTCTCACAGTAATGCTGCCTTCAACCTGCCAATCCCCTGGGATGACTGCAATCCTTTTGCAAGATCTAGGTCCTATCTCAGCAAGTGACTGACCTAGTCACTCTGGTTTCAAGGCAATATAGGGCACATACAGGCTTTAAATAACTATATAAATGCATACACTTTATTTATCTACCTCATAGCCTCCCAGATATGTGGAGGCTTGGGGATTTTCCACGCATTTCCAAGGTAAGAAAACTGAGTAATGCAGTCACGTGAGAATGCAGGAATTACCTGATTCGTCCTAAATTACCAAGCAACCAGTGAAAGCTCCAGGAGAAAACTGCCTTCATTCAAGCAATTTTGTGTAACAGCATCTATAGAACTCATGTTAAGCACTGTACAGTTGCCCCATCAAATGAGTTATTTAAATATTTATATTGCATCTTCATCTCCATCCTCTTTCCCTCCCCCTCACAGAAACTGCAACTGACACCAGCTAAGCACGATAAAATCTCTGGGGCTTGCAAGGATCACCGAACTCCAAGAAAAAGAAGACTTTCCTTTCAACCACAGGGCCTGAAAGACTTCATTCTTTGCCTTTGAGTTCTGTACCCTCGGTTCCCTCAATTCTAATCATCAGAACAAGCACCAACAACCTTGTAGGATCCAAACCTACTTATTTCTAGTTTATACCTATGTGCTAAGTACATCTTTAACACATGCAGGCTTTGGTTGAGAGTGAGACCCATTACAGAAGGCAGTGCACATATGGGAAAAGGTGTTGGTCCTTGAAGAGTTTATAGCCCCATATACATGAACAGATGATAGAAAAGGAGGCTCTCTGTAATAAATAAACAACTTGTAATTCAGCATCAGTGCAGACTACGTTCATATTTAAGTTATACAACAGGAAAGTTAACTGCCTTTGGTCTTCCATAACCTGTCTCCTATTCCCCAGCTGTTGAGCTCTCACCTGCCTCCCTGCCTCTGATTTTTGAGGATTATCTGTGGATTAATTTTTAAGGAAAATAGTTTCAAGAACTGTTTTTTATTGTGCCCATTTTTAGGCTTTTTTCAAGATTTTGAATTGAGACTAAAGAGGATAAAATGCCTTGCCTGAAAACATGCACAGACTCTACAGCACATCAGGGAAGTACATGCATAATTTTCTGAATTTCAATCCAAGCTCTAAGAGAATCACTGCTCCATCTTAGCTAAGGACTGCAGTCTCTGTATGCAGTAAACAGATGATATGGGCCACAGGCCTGAAGTTTATCTTAAGCTCCTTTAAAAGCACAGCTCATCATTCAAAGGAAAACGTGTGACCTTTTGTGACATCTCTCTGGAAGGAGCTTTCGTGTCTGCTGCTCTGACATGATTAGAAGACATGGTATTTTGAATGCAAACTAAGAAATCTCAGTGCTCTGTTGCTTCTTATTCTTGAGCATTAAGAAGCGGATTTCTCTGGGGTTTGCAGGGATTCGCGAAATACATGAAAACAGGAAATGAGCAATGGAGTAGCAGGGAGCTTTGTCTGGCCCCTCTTTTCTCTTGTTGGTGGAAGCCTCACTATTCTCCTTTCAGGTGCTGAAGGGTACCCTCCAGTCACATATTGATCAGAAAAAGCTTCCAGCCAAACTGGAAGAGTGGAAGCATGAAAAACTTGTTCAAATAGCTATTACAAATGGACAGTTACTCCTGATTCCAACCCTTCTTTCTGGACATGGACTAGGACATTTTGCTGAATGGTAGTTTCTCCACCAAAAAGGAGGAGTATCTACCTCATCATCAGACTGTCATGCCATGGAGCCAACTGGGTAAGGAGTGAGAATGTTAGAAAGAAAAAATTGTGCCTTCTTAATACAATGGCACTTAACTCCATCACACTTGCAATTCTCTACATTTACCTGGCCAGAATGGTATCTCTGCCGCACAGGTAGATCATCACCTGACCTGACTCTAAACAGCCACAATGACCTAATGGCACAACTCTGGATTGTACCAGCTGAGGGTATGGTCTCAAAGCAGAAGCTAGTTTAGGTGGACCTCAAAGTTTGATCACCAGTATAATACCTGGTCATGGCAACAGAACTGTCAGTACTCCTGGAAACTGCACATCACCTGAACGGAGCCCCCTTGAGGTTATTCAGATAGTATCAGTCTTTATTAAGCTTTCATTCCTTCAAGCCCCTTGCATCCACTCATGTAGTGCCAATTTTCTGGTGACCTCTTATTACTGAGCTGGCCCATTTCCCAGAAAACATATGCCATGCGAAGTAGCTCACCCCAAATTACTCCAAACCAATTAAAACTGTTTTTGCAAGGAATTACCTCTTGGCTGAGCGCATTTTCACGAGGCTGTATTTTGCTCCACTTATTGACTGTTGTGGTCTTATATGCCCTTGCTATACTCCAGTCATGGGGGCATTAGCCCAAAATTATTTGAGGGAAAACTACAGTCTTCCCACCTGTGGCCAAAGAGCCCAGAGAAGGTGAGTGCTCCAGGCTGTGCCACATTCCAGTTCAATGATGGGGGATAGCAGGAGACAGGAATTAAGGCTGAGACAGAGAAGTTCAAAGGCCTCCTACCAACCGCTAAGTCCAGTCTGGCTCACAAAGGCAGAACTACACCACAGTGCTCTTTGCTCAGGAAAAACAAAGGCATAAAAAGAGGAGAAGCTGCCACCAAAATAACACTATCAAAAATTTGTGTCTCGATTCTGTAGAAACATATGGTGTCCCAATAAAAGGCTCCACCAGAAGTAAATACGGACACAACTCATCCTGACCGCGTGTGACAGTGGGGCCATAAAGTCTGGGAAACAGAAGACAGAATGAATCTCCTGTAACCCAGTATATGTGCTTGGGGTCACAAGATAAATAATCAATTTACCTTAATTAGGCTACATCCTCCTGCTGTCATGCAACCTCCACTTGGCAACTGCACAGCTAGGTGAAACCAATCCCTTCTGTATCAGTAATTACTGGATACAAGTTTAATTTTGCTATATTCTAGTATCTTGGTGGCTCACTCTGCAAAGTTAGCCATGGTATTTTCAATTCAGATGGATATACGAGATGGCATACCTTAGACAGCATACCATAGCTTCACAAGCAACAACTTGAACAGGAGAAGAGGACTTATTTAACCAACCAGCACAAACTTCAAGAAAACAGAAACAAAGAAAGTCTGAAATATAGACTGAGCACGCACTTGGTAAGAAAGCAACCATTTAAAGCAAGAAAATACTACTACAAAACAATTTCCTGTATTCATGTGTGCACTTGTAATAAAATTACTTCAGATATTTCCAATTGTTGATTAACAATGAATGAAGAAAGCGTCTCACTTGCACTACTCCACACAGCTGTTTTAATGCTAAGAGACAAATGTGTGCTTATATGCCTCAAGAAGTTGGAGGAGGGGACTTACTCTTTTGGATAAACTGCATGTTGTGAATTACTTGTTCCAATCTTATTATCCCTAAGAAAAGTAAGGTAACTGGTTAAAAGAAAGAAACAATCCACCCTTATCTTGCTACCTACAGAAAAAAATCTTGCAAAAGATTTGCACGAGGCAAGGCCTTGCATGGTGAGGGCTGTTCTACAAACGCCATGAGTCCAAAGCTTGCATCCAACTACCCCAAATCTCTACAGATCTAAGAACCACATAGACTGAAACAGTTGCATGTGTTGCTATTAAACTACTCGGAAGAAACAGAATTTATTTTAAACAGCCTTTTTGATATCCCCTCCTCCCCCCGTCCCCCTTCTTACCTTTAAACTTTCAGCTAAGTCCATCACAATTCCTCCCTACATATTCATTATGTAGATATGTGAATTAAAACACCTTATCCCCCCTCCCCCCGTCCCCCTTCTTACCTTTAAACTTTCAGCTAAATCCATCACAATTCCTCCCTACATATTCATTATAATTATGTAGATATGTGAATTAAAACATTTTCATTTGTATAAGCACAGTAAAATACCTAAATACCTCCACCTTCCCACTACAACTACATCTCAACCAGCAATGTATGGGACGTTATTATAGCATTTTACTCCATTAAAGATGATCAACCAAGAAATAGATATCACCAGCAAAATGCAGATGATTAGACCATTTTAGACTTAAGGTTGTATTACAAGTGTATCTGTAGCAGCCATGAGCATTTTAAAGAAAATGGCAATTTGGGAACCAAAGCAAGCCAAAGCTCTACCAAACCACAAGTGAGTAACTAGAAGGTGTATTTTACTAGTTAATATTAAACAATAAATTCTCCCATTCTGCCAACGTCATTAACATCACTTTTCAGCATAATGACAGCCTCTGGCAAAAGACTCTATGGTGACAAATCCAATTAACTTTTCTCATCTTTATCTCACAGGTCACCTGTTTAAAAATGCATGTTTACTCCGTCTTCCCTTAGAACAAGACTGACTGCAGTGGAGGTGAGGTGGTCTTCTACATCAAGTAGGTCACGCCGTCTCAGTTCCACTTTGTCCAAGCCACTCTGCATGTTGTGTGAGCTGTCATTTGACACGTCTTCCTCCCCAGCTTCCAGGATGAGCTGCCTTATGCCCTGCTGGCAGGCCACCTCTCCTTCCCTTACCAGTGGAAGGGAACCCAAAGAGATGCCTTTCTCATGTCAGTATCTAAATTACACCAGTGTGCTCTCTTCACTGATTAAAGGAGGTCCTTCAGGGCACAATCCAAAACCCACTGGAGCTGATAAAAGTTTTTACTGTGGCTTCAGTAGGCTTTGGATCAAGTCCTGTTGGTACAATCACACACTTCCTACAAGATACACAAAGGGAAGAGGGGGAGAGCCTATTTTAATCTTTTGTTCCCCTGACCTTAAAGGAAAGAGCACAAAAGGATCATTCTGTTACAGAAGCAGTGCCTGGGACCTAAGGGATGGTTTCAGGAATCCATCACAAGCTGATTTCACAGCTGTGGTGCGAGGTGCAATGACAGCTACCAGCTGAAGAGACCCAGTGGAAATGTGGAGTATATCCTCAGAGTAAACAAGTCTGATTCCCTCTTGGATGCAGAGAGGGGAGACTGTTCCTAGGCAATGAGTACTTGCCCCTGTAGACATAGCCTCCAGTCCCTCTCCCAGGGACAGAGTTCTCTCCCCCAAAACCGAACTTGCATGTCAAGACCACACAAACCATCACATCCAAGTGATACATCATCAAAGAAGAGACCCCACATAACGCCCAAATCTCTACAGATCTAAGAACACACTGAAAAGAAGAGGAGGGACATGGTCCCAGAATGAAGGAAACTTCAGAGTTCCTTGGACCGTATAATAAGGAAAATTCACGTTTCTTTGGTTTTGGTGTTTAATTATCCATAGCCTCTTAATGTATGTATGGGTCAAATGGTACAGTTTTTGCATGCAGACTAACAAGCCTACAAGAAGCGCTTGCACATACACATACACAAATTTACTCCATGCCATGGCAAGGTTAGATGATTCAAGAGAGAGGACAAGCAGCAGGAAGGTGAAGCTGCATATTAAAGTGCTAAGATCAGTTGTTAGATCTCAACTCTCAGAGAGAGCACAGAAAATGGTAGTATGGACTTGCCTCGAGTTCAGGAGCATTTCTCTTTCTTCTTCAGTATCAACAGCTGGGTCTTTATTAGGCCAGAAAACAACTAGACCCAGGCCTTTTGACAGCTCCGCCTTGACAGAATCAAATATGAGCCATCCTTGAAGTGTCTTTCCTGGCAGTTTCAAGACTCAAGTTCCCTGCAGGAATTTCATATAACGGATGCTGTGCAATACACCTTTGGCCCTAATACCAAAAAGTTTTACATAGGGTGATTTTTAGGCAGTTAAAACGTTCTTTTCCAATACCTTAAATATCGCCATTTCTGCTCATACAAGCACTTGCTAGGCTAGTGATCTCCCATGCTACAGACGGCAGTGTTCTCCAAAAAGTTTGTTCCCAAAACCAAAGCACTGTCACTTAGCTCTTTGCACTTAGCCCATCAACTGTGCATTCTCACAGTAATGCTGCCTTCAACCTGCCAATCCCCTGGGATGACTGCAATCCTTTTGCAAGATCTAGGTCCTATCTCAGCAAGTGACTGACCTAGTCACTCTGGTTTCAAGGCAATATAGGGCACATACAGGCTTTAAATAACTATATAAATGCATACACTTTATTTATCTACCTCATAGCCTCCCAGATATGTGAAGGTTTTGGGATTTTCCACACATTTCCGAGGTAAGAAAACTGAGTAATGCAGTCACGTGAGAATGCAGGAATTACCTGATTCGTCCTAAATTACCAAGCAACCAGTGAAAGCTCCAGGAGAAAACTGCCTTCATTCAAGCAATTTTGTATAACAGCATCTATAGAACTCATGTTAAGCACTGTACAGTTGCCCCATCAAATGAGTTATTTAAATATTTATATTGCATCTTCATCTCCATCCTCTTTCCCTCCCCCTCACAGAAACTGCAACTGACACCAGCTAAGCATGATAAAATCTCTGGGGCTTGCAAGGATCACCAGTTTCATGAATGGAGCCTAAAAAAAAAATACAATACAAAATCAGACCTGAAGCACTAAAGGGGGAAAAATCCTAAAGGCAAGATGACCCAAGCAATAGTTGGCAAACATGCTGGACAAACTCCAAGCAACCATTTCCACAGGCACCCAGAAGAGGTAAGTCACCACAGCAGTACCGTGATCAGTGTGCTGCAAGCCCTAGGATCACCTGTCTTCCCAACCAGTACATTTTACAAATACAGTACAACGTGCTGGAGGATGGAAAAAAATAAAATCTTTTTCCTGAAAGTGTTTATTTTCTTGAATTCATTCTTTACTCTCTAAGGGTGGCAATTGTTCTATTGCTTTGGACTTAAAAATCACAGCCAGTGAAGTGTACTTAGTAACTAAGAATGTACTTTCATACGTGCAATCGCGTTGTGTCCCGGTGTCCCCATACTAGTTTCTCAACTCTCAAACAGTTTTATTGCATGTGCCTAACCATCTACAATTACTCACATTTTCTTTCACAATGGTCTGACTGCTTCACAGTTGCACCTTAGTCTTGCTTAATTAAGACTGCAACAGTCCCCCAGTCCTTCATCCTCCTGTCCTGAATGCAAAGGATGCTCAGGATTGTTAGAGCAGGAGGAGTGAAGGTTCATTTTCCACAAATTGTTACTCACTGCAGCGGAACAATACCAAAGCCACACTAAAATTAAGACTGCAACAGTCCCCCAGTCCTTCATCCTCCTGTCCTGAATGCAAAGGATGCTCAGGATTGTTAGAGCAGGAATTAAGACTGCAACAGTCCCCCAGTCCTTCGTCCTCCTGTCCTGAATGCAAACGATGCTCAGGATTGTCAGAGCAGGAGTGAAGGTTCATTTTCCACAAATTGTTACTCACTGCAGCGGAACAATACCAAAGCCACACTAAGGGCCAGTCTCAACACGAAGTCAAAACAGAAAAGGATCTTTCTCTTCCCCTCCCTCTTCCACCACCTTTCTTTTTGGTCGGTTAATTTGTTTTTTCAAGACACTCCTTCCTGCTTAAGCCTTGCAGATGGATGCTGCCCCTCGAGCAACCACCTCCCTGCAAAGGACCCCTGATATGCTGTAGCTGTGACCAGGAGCACCAAAACGAAATACGTTATTGGTCACATTCTTCAGCATGCTGATGTGCTGATTACCACTACCACTGACAGCCCAGACACACCTCTCCATAATATCTTTAGGATCTATTCAGAATGGATTTATGCAGTGCTTACTGGGGCACCTCAAACCTTTTGTGGAAGCTCAACAGGTATCTATGGGACATAGACTGGAAAATGGCAAAAAGAGACCAACAAAGAACTCAAAATTCAATTGTTTATTAACCTACTCAAGCACCAACCACCTCCAGTGAAGGAAGCAAGGTCCTGAGAGCGTTGACACATTTCACATGCTGGAGGACTCACCCCTTCCCATAAGCCTGGCGGCACAGAAAGCTGCACAGGATTTTGCTATAGAGTGAGCTAAGACACCGTTTAATTTCTAGTTCATAGACGTGCACTGACAAGCAACAGGCTGTGGTAAGTGCCCAAAGACAACTCAATAGTCCGTGGTCTCTGCAAAACCACTGGGCTACCCTGCAGCTCTCAGGGCAGCGCAACAGTGGGAAGATGCCTCCAACAGCAGCAGGGGGACGCTGAATTCACATGGGCTTAACCTCTGTTGGGATGACAAAGACCTTTGGAAATCTTCCAGAATATTCCTGCTTTCTTGCACTTACTAAAATTCTCATGACTTGAGAAGTTTGTCAAAGGGAAGAATTTCACTTGGACACTTGAGTGTTTGTAGCCCTTCAAAGGTCTTTATTGCTGATGTTGAGAACACCTGCACAGAACAGGTCAATAAAACATGAACTGTAGACCAACTCCTATTCCCACTCGTGCCCAGTGCTGCAAACCTTCTGGAGCTGCTGCACGTAACTGACTTTGGACTTGGTCCAGAGATGCAAAGACCTTCAGTTCACTGAACACTGCCATGCAGACAGCAGAACCAGCCACTGGCTTATGCATCAGCACTGTCTCCTGACAGCAGGTAAGCAGACTGACTTGGGTATGAACTGGCACAACGAACAGTGTCTACAATATGTGACGCATTTGCCATTATATTTTTATTACTGTTTGCCCACTCTAAAACTCATTCAAACCTCTCAACTCTAGCTAGCACTAGTTCTAACACTTCTAATACTTGTTCTTCTTTAAACCTTGCAATTATTTCCCTCCCAATATATTAAATCATAAAATGCATTTTGGCTTTCAATGCTTAATGCTCCAGCTATTGTTTATATGGCTCCTGTCTTCTGTTTAAAGCAAAGTGCCCTATTATAGTGCAGTGATTAATCAGGATGATAAATGCTGCAGTAAGGCCCCCGCTATCAATCATGTTTCTTGTGCAGAGAGGCACTCATGCCAAAAAAAGAGGGGGGTGCCGGGGGAGGCGGGGAGAGGCAGAGGAGGAGGAAGGCTCATTTTCCACTAATTTAGTACGATTATTTTCTGTTAAGAAAAGTGGCAGCTCCTTTATCCAACAATGAATGCAGACTGACCAGCAGTTTAGAGACCTAGTAAGATATGGTTAAAGATAATAATAAAGCAAAGTTATTTGTGTGAAAGAGGACAGATGGCAGCCACACAATAGCCATCAAGTCTACTTAAACAGATAAGTAGTCTTCCTACACCCACCCCAGCCCTAGACATGTGCTGATTCAAAGACCAGCTCTCATTGCATGGAGCCCTCTAACCTGAAACAGGTGCAGAGGTCACGGTTTTTCCTTTCACACTCTCATTTACAAATTTTCCTATTCTTTCTGTCAAACACAAAATAAGCAAAGCCCACGACAGATGCTCCTGCACAGCAGTGATAAGCTACGCCCTCTGTGCTTTGCAAACATGTGCTCCGGACGCCGGGACAAAGCAGCACAGCTCTGGGAGAGGCAGAGGAGCACTGCATTGGAAACACAGCAGCCAGCCTGGCAAGGCCAGTGCTTCACCAGATTTCTGAGCCTTGGCAGAGACAAGCTGCCATAGATGGCAGAGGGCTGCACAAGTTATGCCCGTTTCACTTCAGAGATGCGGGCCATCCCCAGGCTGGCTTTCTGTACAGAGAGAATCAGTGACAGACATAGGGGAAAAAGGAACAGGAAACCATCAGTATCAGCTGGGGTCTCCAGAGCGGGCAGGCTGCAATGAATTTTGAATGACATGAATTGGTGAAAGCCTTAATTCCACTAAGCAGCCAAGCGCCTCGGATCCAAGGCCAATTTCTGCTATGGGAAGCGTTTTACCCAAAGCAAAAGGTGCTGATGAGTCTGAGAAACCAGAAGCCAGAAACAAGTGGAAAAGCCAGAGGGGTCTGGTGACCCCTCAGTCACCAGAACATGAGGGGTGCTGATGAGACGGACCCTCTCAACAAGTTTCTGTGAAGTGTGATGGACCCTTCCCACCCCAGACACCGCAAGACTAGGGTTTTTAATATTGCAAGTACTCCACTCCATTGACTTAATTTTCCTACAGCAAACCTGCACAGAGACAGTGCTGCTGTCTTTCTGCTGCAAGGCACTCTATCAGCTGCAGCCTGGCAAGTCAGCATTTCAGGCATGGCCAGCAGCTACGACTTCTTGCAGGGGCTGAGTGCCCCTGCTTCCCACCTGACTGACATCCTGCACTACTTCATCTTTATATACATCCCTCTTCTGATGGTCTCTGCAAGCAGCATTGCTGGGAAATGAAAATGCTCTGGGCTCAGTTCTCATAAACAGTCACAGCTGTAAATCCTCAAAAGCCTTTTTAAGCTCTGTCATAACATATGACTTTCTTTCCCATGACACAGTTTATTATACAACTATTTCTTTCCCTTGTTTTAAGAAAGGGGGCATAACTGCAAGGAAGCTTATTAGCACTATAACACGAATCAAATCCAAAGGTGATAACAAGGGTTTTGGCAGAATGCATATGTGCAGTTTGGATCCCTTGTTACAATTAGTAAACCATACAGAAGTACAGGTGGAAAGGAGGTACTCACATCTATGACTACCCTTCACTAGAAGCCTGGCCTAAGGCTTTTCAAGTTGTCACCTCCATAGATGGTGGATTAGGCCCAGTAGGAGTATTTTTTTTAATTACTGTATCAATTTTACTTTAGCAATGGTATTTCAGCAGCATTCCCCTAGCATTACAGATTTAAAATCTACTTTTCTGTATTATATATGATTATAAACACATATATTCACAGATCAAATTCATATTTGGTTACTGAAAGAAGTTCCAGGAATTAGTTTGTCGATAGTACTTTATTCCACCAGATCTCATAAAAATAGTCCTAGCTCCAGCATTCCTTCACTGATATTCACAGAATCACACAATCTTCTAGGTTGGAAGGGACCTTAAAGATCATCTTGTCCAACCGTCAACCTAATTGACAAAAATAGACACCCACACAACAAACAAGGAGCATCATCACTAAACCATACCTCCCAGCACTTCATCAACCCCTCTTTTGAACACCTCCAGGGATGGTGCCTCAGCCACCTCCCTGGGCAGCCCATTCCAATGGCTGAAAAAATTTTTCCTAATATCCAGCCTGAACCTCCCCTGGCGCAACTTGAGGCCATTTCCTCTTGTCCTGTTGCCTGTGACTTGAGAAAAGAGACCGACCCCCATCTCTCTACACCCTCTTTTCAGGTAGTTGTAGAGAGCAATAAGGTCTCCCCTCAAGCCTCCTCTTCTCCAGGCTGAATTACCCCAGCTCCCTCAGCCTCTCCTCACAAGACTTGTGCTCCAGACCCCTCACCATCTTTGTCGCCCTTCTCTGGACCCGCTCCAGCAACTCAATGTCTTTTTTATGGTAGGGGGCCCAAAACTGGACACAGTACTCAAGGTGAGGCCTCACCAGTGCCGAGTACAGGGGGACAATCACCTCTCAGGCCCTACTCACCACACTGTTCCTGATACAGGCCAGGATGCTGTTGGCTTTCTTGGCCACCTGGGCACACTGCTGGCTCATGTTCAGCCGACAGTCGACCAACACCCCCAGGTCCTTTTCTGTCAGGCAGCTCTCCAGCCACTCTGCCCGCAGCCTGTAGCGCTGCAGGGGGTTGTTGTGACCGAAGTGCAGGCCTCGGCACTTGGCCTTGTTGAACCTCATCCCGTTGGTCTGGGCCCATTGATCCAGCCTGTCGAGATCTCTCTGCAGAGCCTCTCTACCCTCCAGCAGGTCGACACTGCCACCCAGCTTGGTGTCGTCTGCGAACTGACTGAGGGTGCACTCGATCCCCTCATCCAGATCATTGATAAAGATGTTAAAGAGAACTGGCCCCAGTACTGAGCCCTGTGGGACACCACTCGTGACTGGACGCCAACTGGATTTAACTCCATTTACCAACACTCTCTGGGCCCAGCCTCCAGCCAGTTTTTAACCCAGCAGAGGGTATTCCCATCCAAGCCATGGGCAGCCAGTTTCTCCAGGAGGATACTGTGGGAGACTGTATCAAAGGCTTTGCTGAAGAAGAGTTAGGAAGAAGAGTTTGCTTGGTAATTCTCCTGCCCATTTGGATACTGCAGAAAGACATATTTTGAGTCAAGACAGTGTTATTACAAGGGTTCTTCATAATAAAGACAGCTCTGGTAAATGTAAATGCAAACACTAACAAAGTGCAAGTGTACACAAGGACACAAACGCAATGCTTTGACTATACCTCTTTCCCTGTGTCCCACTACTTTTCGTCATTTTTAATTATAGGTTGATATTTTAGGGGGGAAAATCACAAATCTTTTGCAAAGCTGACACAATAGCTGAATACTTGTGTTTTCCCTTGCTGGGCAGATTAGCCTTTAACATATGAAGAGCAAAAAATAAGTTTTTGGTTCCACAGCCATGAAGTATTTTGTTGTGATGGTTGTTGTGGTGGTATCAAATTGCAATCCAGAAGATAACTGAGGTGGCTCCAACGCTTGAGATGCCTCTGGAACAGAACCACAATCATCTGCCAAACTGCCTGTAAAGGATATCAACTGTCCTGAGCCTCCACGAGCCCTGGTTTAAACATAATCAGCAGAATGTGGAGGGATTTTCATCCCACAGATCACCTTACAACTGGAAGAGGAAAATATAAAAAAAAAAAAGAAAAAGAAAGAAAAAAACCCAACAAAACAGACAGCCTTGTTGGTACAGCTCTCAAATTGGTGTCAGGAGGGCTGCACCATCTTTAGCAATAGGTGCAATCGCCTCATTTCTCTCTGTGCAGGAAGGCTGGTGTCCCAGCCCTGGGATGATACACCTGGCAGCAGTAGTGGTGGCTTTCATATACACAAAGAACTACATCACCAGCATGGAGACAGCAGAATCAGGAGGTACCTCTCAGCCAGCACAGACGCTCGTACCCAAAAGCACCCATGTACACAACTGTTGTGCAAACTGTAACAATACAACTACCCAGAGCCTTCTGCCTGCAGGATCTTGACCTGCACCCAGGCTGCCCAGTTGCCAAGCACAAACTCCCAAAAGCAGGAGTTGTTGCACTTAATGCACCCTTCTGCTGTTATTCCCTGCACTCAATATGCTAAACAAAATTAAACACATTGAATCTCCCACAGAAATACATGAATGAGGAATGACAGCACACAAAAAAAGGCAGGGCCTAAGCATTGGTGGATCTGTAAAAATCACTCTGTGAAACAGCTACAGGACAAGAATGCTGAAAATAAGACGATTCTACCATAATAACAATGTGCTCGCTCAAGAATCCTTCCTAGTCACTGGCACTATACTCAGGGCTATACAGGCACATCACACTAAAAGACCTGTGATGACTACCCTACTCTTACACATCCCTCCCTTTGCAAACACAGCAGAGACTGAGTGGGGACCAGTGAGATGCACAACAGTTCGTAACAACACTCTCTTTGTCTCCTTTTGTCTGTGCCTCAGCCACAGAGAACTTCTCTCTTTTTTTTTTTTTTGCCAATTTTTTTGGTGAGTTCTTTGAGGGAGTTATTCTTGATTTGTATACTGTTTATGAGCCACGTGGATGCATTACTTGTACTGTAGAGCATGGTTTCCATTCCTTCTGTTCTATAATTAATGACTGAAGTGCTCAAGTTTCCTGCTTGACAGCAACGCACACAATGGTATTTAAACTTTTTACACACACTGGCTAGTTACACGATTGTAAAACTAATTCTAGTAGTTGTATACATCAGTCTTGAATTTACTTCTTCATAATTACTTCCACAAGTGTTTGCTGAAAGACATTTTTACTAATGGACACTAAATACAACGAACCTAAGAATAAGCACATTCATTTAAATACTCAAAGGCATTTTGTGTATTTTTGCAAAAAAGATTGCTGCAATAAGCAGTTCTGTCCATGTCTCATGTCTGTCATTGCAAATACTGCTGTTCTTATCACTCGTTACCTAACACCACCGCTACAAATAATAGCCCCAATTCTTATTTTAATGATTATTGATATGCTTAGTTGTATTGCAGCAGTACTTTGTGGCAACTTTCCAAGGAAGAGAATTCAATTCTCCTAGGCATTGCACATCCATCCAAGGAGAAACCAAGCTTCTGCCTAAGAGGACATCAACAGCAGCTCTGAGTATAGTGAGACCACAGCACCAGGCACTGAGAGCACAAACCTCTGTGGATCCCAACAGGTTTCAAAAAGAGTCAGAGGTCCCTTTGGTGTATATAGATATATATATATATATAGGACTATAGGGTGGTGGGGGTGGGAGTGTGTCACAGAGTTTTGTATCTCACATTTCTATCTTCTCTGAGGGCATCCAGCACATTACTGAGCATCCCAATTTGTTGCCCTAACTTCTATCTTATCATGACTGAAAAAAATAATCAGTTCAATCTTGACTCATTCTTTGGCACCTAATTTTCCTTTAGTTTTATCATCATGTTGCTAAACCCAAGAAAAGATTACTCAACTGTTGTCTTGTCCTTTAGAGATTCAGAGCATACAGTGTAGGAGCTGCACACTGGCTCCAGCAGAGCATGTGTTTTGAGCGAGGAGCTCACTGCACAGCGTATTCAACTGCAGTTTGTTTCACTTAAAAATTAGGCATGTATGTTTCAGATTTCCTAAAAACTTTAGAAAGTGACAAGATCAACTGTCAGACTACACTCAACTTCGCGGGGGAGGTCCCCAGAGCAGTACGACATGAGGGCAGGGGATCTGTCCTCAATGGACTGCTGAACACCTCCACAGCTGGCCAGGATTAGACCCAGCAACACAGACTTGCTGGCATACATATAAACTGCAGCAGTATCTAAACCCTGATTTACCATCAAGTTACCAACACAGATATCAGTCGGCTTGAATCATTACAAACTTAGTTTATACTGCATTAAGTCAATACAGAGGGCCCAAACGCCCATCTATCAGCCAGGCCACCACCACCCCATTACAAAATACTGAGAAGGGGGTTGGATTGATGCAAGTAAATCCACTCTGATTCCACAGATTTCAGTTAAACTGCTGCAAGTCTGGAAATCGTAAAGCAGGTAGTTCTGTTCTAAATTATTAAATGTCACTGGGTTTGTCCCTTCTCTGACCCCATTCAGAGATCACTGCAGGTGGACCGTGACTGTGGACAGGGTTTTTATGCCTTTGCTTTCAGACAGAAATGAAAGCAAGTTGGAGCTATCAGTGAGTTTGCTCCCCTGTGTGCCCAGGGCTGGATACAAGGGAAGAAAGGTGCAGCAGTGCCAACTCCCAGATGGCAACCTGGTTTCCAGGGCTAGAGTGTCCAAAGGCAGAACACAATCAATCTCCAGATCCTCACAGCCCTGTGTTTTCCATCCCTGCTGCCCTTTCTCCAGGATGTCTCAAACATCTAAAAAAAAATAGCGGGGGAATTTAGAAAATCCCCGCTGCCAAAAGCAGCTTCTAACCCCATGAAACTCCCCATCTTATCTTGACAATTCTCAGCACAGAAATGGCAATAAAACACTTCCTAACACTCACTGAAGGATGTACAGTTGCACAAGAGTAGCAGTCACTAGGCTGGGCATTGCTGCCAGAAGCTCACATGGGGCCTCACAGCACAGACTGACACTACTAGCTTGCAGAATAAGGATATTCCAAGTAGGTGAAGAGTGCTCCTACAGACCAGAACTAGGTGCTTTCCCCAGCGGAAAAACAAGATGCCAGTTTAGCCTGACTTCCTCTCTGCTGTACTACCTATGCAGTGGACTGTGTTCCCCTGTACACAAAGCCAAGGAACATTCCATAGAGATGTGTTGTGGATTTGTTTCCATGTCCATAACTCAAATATCTAAAACAGGGAAGGGGAGAACACGCTGCACATAAGTCTCCAGAGCTGTCACACACGCCTTTCTCTCCCCAGTCTAACTCAGGGATGTGGATTCCACCATAAGATAAAGTTTTTCAGTATTAAATGCTACGACGCTGAGGAGCATAGTCCTCAGGTTCCTTTTGGCATGTGGATGGAAGTGATTTAGGAACCACAGAGATACAGCCAACTGGACAATACTGGGAGTTTTATACTGACGGTTAAATACACAGCTCTGTGACCTCTCCCTCCTGCTCTCTATTCCTGTCTCTAGCAGTCATAAACCTCTTCACCTTGATGATGAAAAGGCTAAAGAAAGGCACTTTCTTAAATGTGACTCATTTTCTTTTAGCCAATTAAGGCATACATTTGCATTTTTAAGAGCAAATATACTCATAAAGTAAGAAAAAGGAAAGATTAACCCAATTTACTCACCACACATAGCGAAAAATCACCTTATCGCAAGAACCAGGATGACTCAGAAAACAAATGTAAATAGCTTCTGTGATTTAGCACCGACTGACACCTAATGTATTAAAATAAATTGCCCATCATTTCTCGCAAGCTCCATGCTAATGCACTCCATAAAATGTCAGTGAAAATGCAGCAGTGCATAACTATCTAGAGGCTTCACTTGGTGGCATATAATACAATGAATTGTCCTCTGACCAGGACAGAGAAAGGAAGTTAATCTGCACCTCCAGCCTTCCAGGGAATGTTCCAGGTTTGTAATACATGAGTCAGCAGCATTGCTGCTACAAAGGGTTTTTTCTTACCATGCTACTGGCAATAGAGTCTTTTCCAGCTTCCCCAGCTTTGGTATGCCAGCTCAAGTTTCCATCAGGAAAGAGCCACCCTTTATATAAAATGGGACAGGTGAATTGATTGCCATTTATTCATTCTCATGTTAAAAGCCATCGCACACCTGTGTGACCACCATATAATTCCATACAACAAAGAGCTCCACATGAAGAAAGAGTTAAGTTGATGGATGAAGGCAGGAGAAATCCAGTATTTTACTATTCTAGTATTCTAACCTTTTTATTAGTACTGGTACCACAGTAACACCACAAGCCCCTTTGTTACTGCAGCCAAGAAAAAAGCCACCATACTAAGTCTCATGATCAAATCTTACACATAAGCAACTTCTTCTAACCAAGGATCTCAATAACTTAGCAAAGTTGATGAACATCCCTAATGAGGGACACAGTGGCATTTCTTTGTCTGTTTTACAGACAAAGAAAATAAGGAAGAGAAGGAGGACATAAACTTTCAAAAATGCACTTGGCAGCTTAAAGCCCTTCATAGGAACTACAGGTCTGAACCTAATGACCTCTTCCTCCAGTTGAGGACATGTCGGCTGAGCTCCTGGTCCAGTTCATCCTCCATTGGATCTCTGCACTTTGATGATTATTTTCTTGAACAGGTCCTTCCTAAAGTTACTAAACCAAACTTCTGCTAACTGTCCCTAACTCTTAATATGTAAACATAGCTTGACAGAGAGCAAAGCACAGAAAAGTGTTTTCTTCCTAGAAATGGAAAACAAAGCTGAAATGAATCTTCCCTTCCCTCAAATGAAGAAAGCACTGACATAACCTCATCACTTGCCACCTCTGATCTTCCAGGCAGGCAGTACAGGCACATGTTGGCCAGCCAGCACCTTGGAGCAGCTCTAGGATGTGCCATGTCCTGCCCAGATGACAGCACAAAGCCCCAGAGAAATGGGGGTACTCTGGTACAAAGGTAATGGAAGATGTGGTAGGGGAGGAAGACACACGATGTCAACCTATAAGAAAACAACTTTCATCAGGACTACAATATACCAGCTCCAGTCTTACCCACAGAAAATCAGTTTTATGTAGATTATGTTCTTTGAGTTATGTAGATTATGTTTTTTGAGTCCATTGACAAATTTCAATCTGCTTTGGCACAGAAGCAGAGAGAGCTGTCTTCCTACAAGTCACATGAAAACAGACATCCATGGAGAAAAGATAGACCCTACAAGCAACCGCCTCAATGTCCCAACTGAAAGTAAAGCCATAACATAGGACTCTTATTTGCCACTGAAAAATTTGCCTAGGAGACAGTCTTTCTAATCAGCAGAACAGCAGGAAAATCTTCACTGGGAATACTTCAGCAAGCACAAGACGTAAATCAACAGGAAAGTCAGCACCATTAATTCCAATGCTCAAAAAAATACTTGTTTCATGTAATCATGGGACAAGACAATGTTAATACTGGTGATCTAACCTTACCCCTAGTAAACAAACTGAGGATATTGAGCCCCAACCTAGAAGAGCTGTAAAGCAAACATCCTCCTTACTTCCATCGCACACGCTAAGAGAGGGCCACGTAACAAGTGGGGTTAAAGAATGGATGACAAACACAGGACAGAGGTGGACATGGGGGCCCGAGTGTGCTCCTGATGCTGCTCCCCGGAAAAAAGCCCTGGGGATGAACTGACACCAGCGCATTGCTCCTGAATGCCTTTGGCGCATTTGGTCACCGTGTCATTTGTTTAAATGAAGGCCAGTGCCAAACATCACGTCATTCTGGGTTCATGCCCTGGAGTCCGCAACCTGTAATCCAACACACCTCATTGTCACTGCGTGCTCTGGCTTCTGTTGCCATTTGCATCAACTAACAAAATGCTTTCCTTGTGATATTCCAAGCCATCTTATGCTACCTGTTGCCATAGGATTTTTAAATTCTGTCAATCTAGAATTAATTGCCTCCTTGCAGAGTAAGCGCCCCTTTCCCCTACTTCATTTTGAAATAATTTCCATTTTCGCCAGCATAACATCCCATTTTCTTCTTTGTAGACAGAAGGAATGATTTGTAACATGGATCTGAAAAACCCAGATCAAAAGCAGAGGTTAAAATAACTGATAGATCAGAGATCAGAAGAAATGTATATGTATTGCTTACTTAAAATAAAAAAAGTCTTCTGATCAGCTCTGGTTTATTTACAAATAGGTGACACCATTTCTTTGTTTTTAGGAGACCACAGAGAACTGATAAGATGCTGTGCACAGGAGATAAGAGGCATTTCCATAGCAGATGAAAACCATTCATCCAAGGGGATCCCATTGTCAACAAATTTGACTCATTATCCACGGATACTGTAAAGACTAAGCAGTTCTACTTGTCTGCTAACACTGCCATCACTTCTGTTTGTGAGAAATCCTTCCTTTCCCCTTCTCCAATGCTGCAGCAAAACCCTGGATTTTGACATGAAGCCCAGCGAGCAGCATTAGTCCTTGAGACAGAGTTTGCAAAACATTAATGAAATCAGAATGAGACTGCAGTTTGGCTTGTTGCCCTTGGATAATGGAAGTGAAATTAAAAGTAGAGAGAAGAGAAGGGGACTTTCCCTTCCAACCCAAATCATTCTGTGATTCTATTACTTGCTTTTAGCTTAAAAAAAAGAGCACTGAATGTATTTTTCCAGAATTAAACCATTTTATACACTATTTACTTCATGCTTTTCTATTTCAAGGAGTCCAGTGATAACTGATACCAAGAGGAAACAGTATTAAAAGCAACTAAGTAAAACTAACAACTAAAGTATTCCTTTGAAGAATTTTATTTAGCCAGGAATATCTGATAGGTAAGAAGCCTTCTGCCCAAGACACAAAATATAAAAGGGCCAAGAGAACAGAAAGATACGTAAAACAGGAAGACAAGGAACAGAATTGTTTGCAAGAAAAACAGGAGAGTATCCTGGAAAATTCACTGATGCTTTCCCCCCATAAGGAGCATCTATCAATCAGCCCTAGCAATTTATTGCAATGAAATTGATTATTCATCACACTTCAGAGGTATGCATTGCTGCTAGCAGGGGCCCACATCCTTCCCAACACTAATGTTCTGGCTTGGGGTTCTTGCCTGTCTGGCGATGCAGAATGGCCATTTCAGGAGACCAGGCTTTCTCACAGAGTTATCATTACTCCTGGGTTTACCCAGAATGAAAACATAACTGCCTCTCCTGAAGAATTTCTCTCCTTTTTAATTCCAGTTTTCAAAAGACACCCTGAAACTTCAGACTAGAGAGGTATGCAGATTTTGACTGCTGCCCTACAAACACACATATTCCCTTCAGGTCTAAAAGCAGAGCTAAGAAGCATGATCAGCTGTAGCACACCTGGGGAGACCAACACATGACAAAGTCTGGTTTGGAAGGTATTGGGTGACACCTGGCACCTGAGAAGTTAATGCGAGATGGATATAACTTTGCCTCTCTCCGTCAAGGTGCAGGAAGCAGATTTTCAATCCTGACTAGATTTCTTTTATTCCTAAAGGCACAGCCCCCACTTCAAATCAATGAGATCTGTATTCCTTAACCACTTGACACATCTGAAAGAAAGAAAATCACTTACTATTTTTTATTTTACAGGGTTTTACCTTGATGTTTCCTTTACAGCATCAAGGGGTTAAAGCAACCAAAGCCAAAAGGTATTAGAGGGAAGAGGATAATAAAATACTTTTCCTTGGAACTAGCAATGTCGCTGTCAAAAACCCCCAGTCTGTTAGTGTCATTTTGAAATGTAAAAGTAATTTCTGAAGTGCCAGTAATATGTCAAAAAAGCATCAGACAGATTCTCTTCCAGCCCTGCCCCACCCTGCTAGGCTACTGAAACACTGTGCATAAAAACCCCAAGTTGAGACACATGCAGTTTTTGGCAGCAGTGAACAGGTTAAAAGAAGTTTCCCTCCTCCATGAAAGCAGTACGGTATGAAACCACCACTATGCTTTCTGCTGAGCGCTCTGATAGATTGTACCTGCTCTGAGCAAGCCAGTGAGTTTAACCCTGTTCTCGCTGATATTAAAATCAATATTAAAAGGACTCCGCATCTGATATGACTGGAGACAGTTTTGCACCATCGCTATACTAACCCAAGACAAAGGACAAGCACTCACGTTTGTATCTCGCCCTTTGATAGATGCAGCTGAAAGGACTAATTAAATAGGTAGAGCATATGCACACACTTCAAAAAATAACTTCACAGTGCCTGCCAGAACAATTTGAAAATCTGTGCAAAGCTGCAACAAAACGTAGTTTGACAAAATGAAGAATAACAGCTATTGTTTAAATAAATAAATAAATAACCAAATACAAATAAACCCCAAAGAACAGTCCACACCCTGTACCACAATCATTCCCACATTCTCAAAATCACATTCAAATACAGAGGTGTCCTACCTTTTCAATCTGTGAACAAGCAGATTCCAATCAGTGCGTCACGTCCAAGACTATATACTGGAGAATCTGTTAGTATAAAACAAAGGTGGAGAAAAAAAACCTGAAAATACTTCATTTTTGCTGAAAAACAGTTTTCAGCTATGAAAAAAGTTTTTTTTTCTATTATACAAAGAGGTAGCTGCATAAACATATCCATACAAATATGTGTGTATGAAGATATGTGTGCATATA
This sequence comes from Calidris pugnax, assembly GCF_001431845.1. Taxonomy (NCBI): domain Eukaryota; kingdom Metazoa; phylum Chordata; class Aves; order Charadriiformes; family Scolopacidae; genus Calidris; species Calidris pugnax. The sequence continues at coordinate 269,692 of NW_015091198.1, read as the reverse complement.
ATACACATTATGCATGCATCAAATATATTTATAAACAAAACCACCGAAGTTTATTACCTATACATTTTACATGCAGCGTGCACCGCTGTGGAATTGAATCTACAGCAGACTAAATCCCAAAAGCTACGGCATAAAGATATAACTCTTTCAAATCCTCAACAAGCAAACAAAGCTGACATTTTTAAAAAGAAAATCATTACCAGCTCATACGCTGCCATACCACAAAAGCCTATCCTTAAATAACTGCTGCATAATCATTCTCCTGGAGTGTTGTTATCCATCGGCTCGCTGCCTATCTCCAGACAGACGCAGTCTGCAAGCCACCAGCTTGTATCTACCATGTGTACGTCAGGAAAAGGAAAACTGCAAATTAGAAGAAGTCCCCGCAGTGGTGAAAAGGAAAAAAGGGTGAGTGGGAGAGGAAGAGGGAGTTCACTGGCCACAGAAATTTCGAGAATGATGACAAACCAGCAGGCTCCGCCATCATCCACTTACAATAGGATGCTGCACCTCGCTGCTGCTGAAGCAGTTTGTCAAGGGGTTGCTGGTATCAAATGCCTGACAGGCATTTTAATTGCATCCAACCAAGTGTGTCCCCAGGAATCGGGCCTTTAATCCTATGAATATAATCAACTGGTTTCTTTTGTACTGCTGCCAAACACACACAGGCACGCACTGCACACAAGCAGCAGTGCACCCGGTTTCCACTGCGATGCCAATCCAAATCCTAAACAGGTTTTACGGACGGTACACGCTAAAAAGGAGGTCTTGGGGGATTTAGCGTTTTCTGCATTACAGATTAGGAGGGGGATTCGCTCTCCCCCTTTATTTTCCTATCTAGCACTTACATTCACGTGTTGGAACCGGCTCATCTATGCTGTTATTTGAGCCTTGCAGTTGCTTATTCACACCAACGGGAAATAAAGCCAGGGAAAACACAGAAGTGCTGTAAGACTGTAGGGATGCGCAGGGACCCTTCAGGACTAACACAACGGAGGGCTAACTGCACAGCTCAGCTCGCAAACAAGTTGCTGTGAGGGGACCAGTTTTACTGCCGCTACTCAGCCATCATGCCTGCCCTGATCTCCCCTCCCTGTTACAGGGCTTTCTCCGGGGCAACATTAATCTGAGTAGGACAAGGGACCTGTGAATTGGGAAACCAACCATGGTATGACTGGGGAGGGGCTGCAGAGAAGAGTCAGAGCAGGATGAAGGCATTTTTTAAGAGAGGGAAAGTTGAAAGATTAACTGGTTTCTTCTTGAGCTTTTTATGTTTGTAATGAAAGAGCATAAGCAGCAAAGGAGCAGTCAGGAGAAACCAATGAGCCCAACCACACGCTTAAGGGCTGAAGATGAGCATAAATGTCCCTGCAGTCAGGACACGCAAGCCAACCAGATCCACTTCCCAACAACAAGGTGGTGCTTCTCAGTCCCCATGACAGCAGAGCCCTTGAGAGGGAAGGGTGTCAACAGGAGAAGGAAACGTCTCCCTACCACAAATCCTGGGAGAGGTCCAACAAACTTTTATCTTTGAAGGGGACAAGGGGCTTTAAGGAAGGAGTAACAAATCTCTCGTGGATTTCCAGGGCTTCTCTCCCAAAACTTTGCAGACAGAGGTCTGCAAAGGGAATCAATTCCCCCCTGCCTTCTCCCACAACCACAAGATGACTTTTCACACATTCATCAAGCTTTGCATTAACCAGAAGCTCCACTCTCATTGCTACAAACAGATCCTAGTACCTTAAAAGCATCTGTCCTGACCTGATCATTTCCCTCCCACTCTCTAAATCACCACAGCAGTTAGGAGGATGAGGAAATGGAGGAAGGTAGCTCCCAAAGACAGCCTATATGGGACAAGGATGATGGTGGAGCAGGTACCGCATGGTGGCAAAAAGGCCTCCAGCAGGAACGGAAAAAACAAGCAGGAGCAGCACTAGCGCAATTCTTAGACCTTTCCTCTGAGAAAGCCTCCTGTGACTCATCGGAAGGGGTGCCTGCTGCTGCCAAACCTCCCACTGCAGAGCTCAGCCCCCTGCAGAAACCAAGGAAACTCTAATCCTGCCCTCATCTTCCTCAGCTCCACCATTTAACAGTTGGTGCTTGTTCACAGCATTGCTATCATCCCTTCCCCGCTTCTACAGCTCCCCTCCTCCAGCCATTCTTTCCCCAAAGCAACCTGGAGCTCTATGAGGTCCCAGAAACAGCACAATGGAGTTGGGATGGTAGAAGGGTAGCAGGAAGTCCTGAAAACTGTCCTGTAATTCCTCTCAGAAGTTCATGACAGGCCTCATGTGGTTCACAAGGGACTGATATATATTGCCAGGCTGTCCTCTACGTGCTGAAGCCCATGGATGAATCTTCAGCCAGCCATCCAAACCACCTGCAGTCTACCCATGCCAATCGGCCAAAACAGTCCATGGCAAACGGTTTTATCATAAGATACTACAAATGATAGATTATCTTAATAATCAAGTCTCAAGTCCATTCCGGCTGCTCTGTGATACACCTTTTCATAGTCCTGTAAAAGCATTTCTGACAAGACAAAATGCTTGTCAGGAGGAGACAGGGATGAAGGACCTAATCCAGGTAGATACCAACACAGAGAACACTCAGCCCTGTCGGAAATTTAACCTCATATTTTCCTGGCTCAGCCAGGAAAGCAGGATCAGCCACAAAGCAAACTCATCACCTAAAATCAATGTATCCCAATACAGTGAAACAGGAACGCTTGTGAACAAAAACATCAGTAAGTTGACAAGTAAAGGTGCTGGAAGTATTTAAATTATGAAGCTGTACTACATAGCATGCATTTTTCGCACCTTATCCCTGAAAGAGGAATAGAGACATTCACAGTCTTGATAAAGGAGGTGGTGAGACTGTGACTGAAGTCTGGCCTAAACTCTAAAAAAGCTTGCATGTTCAGGTGTGCTTTTCTCTTCAATTCTGACATTCATGCAAGACATTGCACTTGGTTTCATTACTGTACCGTAGGAGATCTTAGAAAATCCAGCTGCATACTGGGTCCCTCTATGCAAGGTGCTGGGCAAAACCAGAGATAGCTTCCACTACAACAGATCATTTAGAAGAGCCAAGATGCAAAAAGGGTACCGGTAGCCTTCTCATTTTCAGGATAATGAAAAAAAAAAAACAATTAACAGGCTTGGGCTTACCAAAGGTCGCACATGACTTTTGCTGCCAAGATGAGGTGGAAGAACCTCCCAGAACCTCTGCCTGAGATCTTTCCACACCTAAGCCACTGCCAAAATCTTGCAATCAGTCTTTAACAAAGGACTTGGGGGTTGGTTGCTTTTTTTTTTTTAGCAAAGACTGGGTGAACATTTTATGCAATGCCTAAAATAGCGTCTAATATCATCAGTGATGTAGATGAAGAGGAATAAGTCTACTGAACAGAAACTGCACCACTCTGGTAAAAATAGCCCTGGAACAGGGATTTTTCTTTTTATTCGCTATTGTCTTATCACTTATAGCAGTGCTGGGGATGGCAGCACTGAGAGGAGATGGATGCTTCACCAGACTCTGTAAATACTGCCTGTTCTGCAGTAGTACTAAACATCAGACTGTCCTATTTTACCAGCCATCTGAAGGACAGTCTTGCTTTCCTTTTTTTCCTTCCATGAGTGGGGAAAACAGAATAGAAGGGCATGAATTAATTCTGGGAAAAACACATGCAGTATAGCACACTAGCTTTTTCACTAGGGCTACATGGTGAGGAAGGCTGAGGCTAGAATCACTGTATCTCTATGGTTACTGATAATGGAGAGGAGTTAGGAAAAGCTGCATGCTGAGTTAGCAGCTTCTGTGGATAACAAGGTACAAAGGATTTCAAGGCAGGTTAGAAAGTTTCAGGATGCAGGGGGACCCTGGTTTTCTTTTTAGTCTCCCCCCTAAAGAACACATGTCAAGAGCTGATCTACCAACCTCATGCAGCCAGCTCCTTCAGAGCCTTTTCAATTGCACTATTTCCTTCATACCAGTGGTGCCCCCAGCTTTTTACCCGCAGCAGATTTCAGCATCTTCACAGGACTTACCTGCCTGTTACTGATGGCATTGCCCTTCCCCAGCATCCATGCAAAGGCACCCCTTCATGACAAGCATCAGAGCCAGCTCTCCTGCACCCATTAAGCCACTAGCTTGACAGAACGTGGACTTCTGCATGGCACGGTTATATAAACAAACCTTCAAAACCCAGGCAAATTATGTCTTGTCTTTTCCCTACCTCATCTTATTTGTTTTAAACCTGTTAGATATTTTCTAATAATCTAACATTTTTTTTAGATATTTTCAGGCATGATCTCTCTTTTGTGAATCCAAGCTGACTCTCAACTAAATAACAGATATGAGGAATACCTAGAAACGGATCTCCCATTTCTATTTCATTCTGTGCCACCATGTCACTGGAATCAAGGTGGAAGATGTCAGATATTCAAATCCTCCCAGGCCTGCTTTTCAGAAAAAACAATTCTGCACAGAACACTTTGAAGCTAACAGATAAATGTATTCTTGGATTTTCTTACGAAATCTTTTGTTTCTGGCTTAGAGACCAGTGAGAGCAAAAGAATAAGAAAGCAACATTAATGAACAGCGGTTTTTAGCCCCCAAACCTCCTATGTATATGCAGTACAATTACTAGTAACAGCCGCAACACAAGCTTTTGTATAATAATGCCATAATAAACCATCAACTCTGCCCTCTGTGGAGGGGAACAGCCCAGTCTCCTGGCTCATTCAGGCCTCTGCTTCTGGGGTGCCAGTGTCAGTGACAGCTGGGCAAAACACCCCAAGCTCAAACTCCATCCAGAGAGGAAAAGCAAAAAGTAAAGAGATGAGTGAGTAGCACCCCCCAAATTTCAACATGGCAGAAGCAAATCTCCATCTCAGAGAACCACCACAACAACACTATACTCATCTGGTGTGCCCCCATTGGCACAAGCTGCAAGTGCCTTGTCACTAATACTCAGATTTCCCCACTGCCTCTGGAAAATTATTTCAATTTTTAGTCAGTTTCTTCAGCCTGCAATATCACAAATAATTGACAACATCAATACTGCTGCAGAAAACAATTCCGCTCGAGAGTGCCACAGCTTTCTGCAAAACCAGATCCCTGAATCACACACATCCACAAGCACAACTCCTTCAGAGATTGTGAGACAGACCTGTGCAATCAACACTGCATTATTAAAAGGCTCAAAGGCTACCTAAGCTAAAACAAAGCTCCTCACCCACAGTCCAGAGCCGCTGGAGTGTCTACAATAGACTCATTACTGTCCTAAACACATAGGTGGAAGAGGTGGGTCTACTTTTCTCTTCTATTTTTCATTTTGACTTTAATTCCATTTCCTGCAGGGACATAAACTACATCATTTTGTACTACCAAAAAGTAGTAGCTGTAGTGTTATAGCCACAAGCTAAGGTCATAGTGGAACACAAGTTTTCTGGAAATAGTATTTGCTCTTATCAGAGCAGTGCTGGTGCACAATACAGTCAAAACACAAATGATAATTAATCCCCTGGTCTACCTAAATATGTAATTTTTCCTACAAATATTCCTTCTCACACCAAGCGATGGAGGCAGTTCCTGTGGCCACGCACAAGTGCCAAGCCCTGTGAAGGACTCAGGATTCACGACCACCCCTGAGATAAATGGGAGGATGAGGTTTTGTCAATCTGTCAGACTGAGCATTTTTGAATGAAAATCAAGAGTTAGGGGTGTCCGAAAAAGGTAAAGATAGACTGACACAGTTTAAAAAACAATCTTACAAGGTAACCAGCCACTCTTTGTAATTCCAGGTCTCAAAATTCCCCTTTACTACCTGGCTCTTTGCTCTAATCCTCCCAGCTCTCTTCGAAATGCTGCTACATTCTCACTCTTCCTGTTCCATTTGGTTCCCACTCTTCCCCCTTTTCACTTCCATCACTGCCCTCTCTTCTTCATGCATCCTTTCTGCACCTCTCTCTTTTGATACCTTCCCCTAACAACCCTTGCCTCCTTGCAACAGGTAAAGGACGCAGGGAAGACAAAAGCCTGAACAGCACATGCTGAATGACGTCTGTCGTGCATTGTGTTACTTATTCTGCTTGCCTGCATTAGTCCTTCCCTCACAGCTTCATCCTGTCTTTAGGGGCAATTCTGCTCTTCCTTCTCTGCTTGCAGAGGAGAGGAACGCAATTGCTCAACACATTCACATAAATTCCTGTCTCAAAGAGATGCCTAAACCAGGTTCCTAAAGCCGTAGGATCCAAACCCAGGAGCTAATGCTGAAAATCACAGCCAGCTTTACCATTACACCTCTGCGTAGAATGAGACACGCTCCTGAGAGCATGCAATAGTTATTACCATCCTTTTTGACCCCAGCCTTAACCTGAAATTAGCTACAGGTGCTTTGGTATCCCTTGAGTACCCACAGCCCTTGTCCCGGAGTGGGCTCATGTGAAAGCCTGTCTTACCATGTTTCTCCATCCCATCACCCAGCTTATGACTAAGAAAATACTGCAGATACAAACCCTACCATTTCTTCTCATCTTTTCTCTCTCCTGGCCTACCAGTGGGGTGATGAATCAAGACAAAAACTTGCTTACAGTAAAATATCACAGTTACTGTGACAGAATTTATTCAAATGTCAGTTTGTACTTCATTTAACCATGTAACCTAATGGTTTTCAATTAACTGTCATGTCACACCTTATCATAGAGGCTTCAGTTACTATTCTGTACAAAATTTATAAATAAAATATTTTAAATTCATGAATCATTTGTTGAATCAGATTTTGCATGACATGCAATTAAAATATACACTCTGAGCTGGCATATAAATGCAATGTAAAATACATACATTTACCTGTTTTGTTTAATCACATTTTGGGCAGTATTTCAATTTAAATTCTATTTATCTTCAGGACAATGCAAAAGTAAACGTTTAAGTTTCAGTTCCAATCAGTGGGATGTTGGCACATAGTGAAATGTAGTACTGAAAACTGAGGTTTTCCTGAAATTGGTCAGTATCTGAGAGCTCCTTCAGAGAAAAGGTATGCGCTCCTTCATTCTTACCGTGTTGATACACCAACCTTTTTCAAGAACTCTCTTTCCTATCAGCAAAGTAATGTCTTCCTAAAAGCTGCCAGCCAGTTCTTTTCCCCCATATCCGCACTTTCGTTCAAGAATATTTTTTTTAAATGGGTTAGCACTAATAATTCACTGCTTTTCCTCGACAGCAAAACCAACCAGACAGGCAGTAGAAATTGCAGTAACATGTAAGAACACGTAGCAGAATTGGTTTGAACAGCTTCTCACTTAGCAGTGCTTTATGTAACGAAGGCAGTCAGGCAGAAACCCTCGGAAGAGCTACCAGCAGCTGAGCCGCGCAGAGGGGAAGCAACTCTGTCCTCGCTACAAAGGGGAGATGACAAAAGCCGCCTTATGAGAACACTGCTGACTAGTCAGCCTGACCCACATGGGCACGTATGTGACACTGTGCCAGCATGATGCAACAGCTTATCCCTTCGTCGCGTGGGCATACAGGTCCTCGGCGTGGCGATGAGCCTGTCCAATAGCTGTCCTTCACAGACTGCAGATTGCCAGTAAACCCAACCATAATCAATAACCGCTTTGACCTCCAAGACAAAGCCCAGCAAAAAAGCGAACACCACCAGAAGCCCTTCCCTGACTTCAGTGCATTTGGATCAGAACTTGTATTTCACACACACTTGTGTAGTGCTTCAGATAAAGGCAAGGAGGGCTGGCAAAGTGTGCACTGTGCGTTACAGATATTCTCCTTGCAGAGGATCCCATTGCAAAGGGCTTCTTAATGGATTTTGACTGTTGCATTTACTGTGAAATGAACATCGCAGATATTGCAGGCTAATTCATTAGCCACTTGTGATTGATTCTTGTTTTCATCACTATAAAAGCAGACTTCCTGTGGTTAACATAATGAACCCGATTCCCTCTTTGCTTACACACATTTAAGTCATCCACAGCTCCACTGAGTCCACAGCATTTGCTACATCAAGACTAAAAAGGGTTTAATGACTGGAGACTTGGGTTGGGTAACTTAAACATAGGTTTCATTCACTCTGGCCTCACAGCACCGTCCAAAATGATTTTTAAGCTCTTACTTGCCTCAACTCTAGCAGGTAGTTGCCTCGAGGGTGAAAAGCAACAGTGGTTTAACAGCCGCTCAGTTACGCTGCCCATGAGCTCAGGGTACAAAGCTAAGAGTGCCACATCCAATCGTCATCACCGGGAAGACTTTTGGGAGGTGTAACGTGATTATAGTCAAGTCTGGTTTATCATAATGGGATGGAAGACAAGAAAGTCATTAGGTAAAATGGAATTTCAGATAAATGGAAGACCTTGGAACTTATCTGACAGACCTCAAGGGACATGACCTTCTTTTAGATGAAGAAGTACTTTGATCAATGGCATTTTAGATGACAGACCCAAATGGCAGCACTGCCAGTAAATCAGGGAACTTCTTCTCCTGTTTTAACAACTGCCACAGGTATTCTTGCTACTGTAAGCACTGGTGTACACTGTATTTCAAGGATGGTACTGTTTCACAGAGCAGTGACCCCACAGCAACACTATGGCATTGATGAAAATATGATCTGGAATTAAAAGGGGAGAAGGCAGAGGTGAGGACGGAGAGAGAAACTGCCGGTCTCAGCTCCTTTACTGTCCTACCTGGGTTTATTGGAAGATTTCCATTCAGATTGGCAGGCAACAGAAGAAGGCACAAACAGCTCAAAAGACAAAGGTTTATGCTCTGTGCAAGGCTCCTGAGTTACACAGAACCAGAAAGGAAAGACAGAAATAAGAGCAGCTTCAACAACAAACTCTACCAGTATGAAGAAGAATACACTAAGCTTTTTAAGAGTCTGAATACTCAAATAAAAATCATACAAAAACCAGAGGCAAACATCATGTAACTAAGGGGCAGCAAAAGCACGGGCCATCAGAATATAAATCAGAAAAGCTAAGAAACAAAATGAATTACAATTAGCAAATAAAATAGAAGGCAACTGAAAAAGATTCAATACGTTCTGAAAAGCAGACAGGGAAAGTCACGGTTCAGCAGAGAGGCACAGCAAAGATGATGTGCAGAAGGGTAGGATTCAATAAATTCAACATTTGCCTGAATTCTCACAAGCAAGATCAACTGTGAGCAAATGCTGCATGCAATTAATTTTAAAAAGAAGCAGAACCTCAGGTCAGAATAGGAAAGAGCAGCTTAAGCAACCCTCAAAACAAGATGCAGTTCAGCAAATTTTGTGAGTCCTGCCTGACTCAAGAAGAGCATTTAAGGTTTCAGAATAGATCCCAGAGAAGATCAAACATCACACTCTCTCGAGAAAGCTGTGGGAAATTACAAACCAGTCAGTTTAACCTTATCTTTGCAAAGATTTTGGAGAGAATAAATAAACAAGCAGTTTATAAGTACCTACAGAACAGCAGCACGACTGAAAAAATACTACTGGCAATATAAGTTTGTCAGTAACAAATTCCAACAAATTAATCTCATTCCTTCCTGATTTTGCATTTATAAAGTTTGGGTTTTACCCCAAGTTGGGAAGCACTTGTCACACTTTAAAAAAAAAAAAAAAAAAAAAAAAAAAAAAAAGGCATCTTAAAAAACGATCATTGCGACATAGTGCCAAGCATCTCCCAAATCTAAAAGCAGGAAATCAATAAAGAAAAGGACTGAACAGCATATTGAGAGACAAGGTCTCAAACACGTAACTAGACAAATTGGGAGTAAGTAGCTAGGCAGAAGCTTGACAGGAAAAGGCTTACTGTGGGCAAAAAAAAAAGACAAATCATAGTTTTATTTATCCTAATGGGAATGCTGTCCCTAAAACACTGAGATAATTATTCCATTTTCTTTGTTGGTGGTGATGTCTCAGCTGGAGAAGTGCCAAAATTTGAGGTTCGCACAGTAAGAAAGATATTGGCAAACTAGGGAGAGTCCAGATAAACGCAAAAGGGAGAGTTTGGGAAAACGTTCTTCTAATCCTTCCTTGTAAAGCCCATGCTTTCAGATACATTTCTCTAAAGAGCAGATTAAAAGCAAAGATGATTTTTTGGTGAGGTATTTAAAAAACCTGCTACTGAGGAAGGTCAAAATTCATTTATGTATTTATTTTTATAAAAAGAACACTAAGGACAGTGCCTAGATGTGCTGGCATCCTCTTTGGACCAAATGAGGACCCTGTTGTCCCATCCTGTAGGTGCCCAATTTCTGTGACCGTGCAACTATGCACAGATTGAGCAGCTGGTACAGCCCCCAGCAAAATTCACCTGGGCCACAGGACTGATTTATACTGTCTTCTCCCCATCCTTCAGCAGGCTTCCTGAGAAGCCAAACCAAAGTTGCCATTGCAGAGCATGACACTGCACCAACATTGCTTCCTCCACATCTCTCTAATCTGGGCCAGCCATGGTGCTGGGGACCTCAGCCTCAGCCCCAATCTGCCGTTAGCTACAAAGCCTAAAGCTCCAAGGACACTGGGGCTGGAAAAGGTATGCCAAGGGGAGCATGGCACAGTACCAACATGCTACCACTACATTAACATGGTCTCTCAGAAGAAAAGGCAGGTGGGACAAGCCCTGCAGCTCTTCCACGTGAATCCCACCTACTGCTCCCCTCTTTGCTGCTGGAGCACCTCAGTGGGATGCAGAGGGCACCAAGGCCGGCCCTTGTCTCTCCACAGTGCCATCAAGATCATACATTCAGGTTTACTGGACCTGTGACCTGCCATCTCCCAGACTTCGAGCTGGTGCACAGAGTGGGACTGGTTCAGATGAAGGTGTCTGTCCACTTATTAACATCAAAGTAGAGACTGCAGAACACAGATGCTTCTAGAATTTCCAAAAAGGCTCCCTACCTCTTTTTAAAAGGGTTCAGAATAAAAGTCAGTCTTTGGGGCACAATGGCTCTATATTTGAGCAAAAACCCCAAGCAACGATGCAGAACCTGTGAGTGAAAAACTAGGAGCACAACACTATTAAAAAAGACTGCAGAAGGAATGAAAAGGAGAGAATAAATGGAATAACTAATACACATTTGCTCCAAGGTTCTCTCTGCACCAATTGGCAAAAAGAATACAACTGAATCATTAATAATTGAAGGAACCTGAAGACAAAGGCATTTTCAGCCAACATTAGATAAAGGGATGAAAGAGGTCTGTAATGAGAATTCTGACGATGGTATCATTTGGGGGAGAGGGGGCTGGGAAGGAGGAGATTATATTTAAAAGAAATGGTTCCTTTGTAAATTGAGAGCAAGCATTCTCAGACAGACTCATCTGAAAGACCTTATTCAACTGATGGTGTCACGGAACACCTTTTTGGACACAAGCTCTCCACTGACAATGTTAAACAAGGATAGGAAACTGCTGAAGCAAACTATAACGTATCACTTGTCTATATTTTTTAGCCTCATAAATCATTAAGGGATGAATATTAACAAGCATCCAGCTTTCTGAGCTTTTCTTAACTCTGACGATTCTCTTCACGTAGTTGATGGGAGCTTGAGCTCTCATTGCTTTTGGAAGTTGGTTCTGCAGACCAAGTCGGGAGAAACATTACTAGCTAAACACACTGGGTATCCCTCCTTAGGAGCCAAATCTTGGTCAGAGGAATTTCCACCAACAGCTTATAAAGTCCATCAGCAGTGGAGTCGGGCACACTCACGTCTGCCTCTGGTTCAAAGCCTTGAATTTTGCACAAGACAGTTTCTGAGCAACCAAGTTGTGCAAAGAGACAAACAATCGGCACGTTAATTTTACTGGCTCACTGCCATACTTGGGAGAAAGATGTTCACAAAAACTCAGTAAGACTGAAATACATTGTTTTCATCATAAAGAATAAAAAGCTACAACCTCAAGAACAGTACAGAAAAGATCAGGTCAGATAAATTTCCTAGGAGGAGGAAAGGGGAAAAAAACCAAACAAACCAAACACAAAACCAACCCACAACTCTGCATCATCTGCAGAAAGGACTAGTAGCAACCCATCATGAACCAAAAGCTCACACTGTCAGGTTAACCAACTCCAAATTAACTATTGATACATTCACCCAAACAGCTATTCTTGCAAACCCTTCTGAGGCCCAGTAGTATGGTAGTAAAAACCACAAAGGCATTTTCAGAATTGCACTGTAATATCACCACTCACCACAGCAAAGTCAGTGGGAAAGAAACAATCCACTATTCTGCCAGAAGTTAAGACAGAAAATGCAACAGAGCATCGCACCATAGCACAACCTGTCTTCTGCAGCCCCACCTGAACAAAAGCCATAAACAGGAGGAGGGCGGCCCTCCTGCAGCTGTTCACACCCTGAGGACTTCCTCCCAACTGCAAATGAAGACTGCGTTTTCTGGTCTGTTAGCTTTGCTTGAGTCACCTTCTGCTGTCCTCTGAATATCCCCATTGCAATCAGCAGGATGACTGGAGCTGTAACTGTCACTCGGCCCAGGTAAGCGTGGCAGGACAAACCCTACAGAGCCTTTCTTGGCTGTACTCTGCAGGTACACGCATGGAGCCACAGAAATGGAGAGATTACAGTTTATGAGGACAGCAGGGGGGTTTTTTGCATTATCTTCTTTTAGCTGCTAGGGATCTCTAACATGTAGACTCACCTTTGTAACTCCTGGCTTTTGGGTACTACCCTATTTCCTTGAGTCTCCCTGGGATCGTCCCTCTTTGCAGATCTTGCTGCAAGCTTGGAACACTTTGCCTGCTGTGCTGAGGCTCAGCAGCGCTTCAGTGAGCAGAGAGGGAGCTCCAGGGGCCATTCGCCCCAGCCACCTCAGTATTAAGACAGTCACTCACCTCCCACAACCGCAGAGCCTTGACTTTAGCTCAGACTAGAAACCAAACCCCAAGAGAGCTCAAGTACTTCAAACTTGGGATTCACCTCACTTAATAGTAATCCTTATTCACAGGACTTGCAAACTGCCTAGTATTTATAGCCTATCATTAATAATTTTTAATTGCTTTCCAGTCAATGCAAACCAAAACCTCAGAACCTGGACAACTGGCAACATCTTTCTTCAACATTTTATTGCTTACACTCAGCTATAAATCTTCTGCCTGATAAAGCTCTCACAGGACAAGATTAGTGGAAAAGGAACAGGTTTTCATTATGGGATTTATTCTCTATTCATTGCATATGTGAGGCTTCTAAGCAATAAAATCATCCTGTGCATTCATTTGGAAACCACCAATCCTCTCTTCAACTTAATTTCTTATTAATTCCTATTCAGAGATGAAATTTTGAAGAATAAAGAAGTATTTATTGCACTTCTTAATAAAGGGAAACCATGAAAAGTCATTAATAAATAATTAACCACTTTACTAGTAAAAAAAAATACAGGGCCATGTCAAAATAACCAGCTTTCACACATCAAAAAAACCAACATGCAAACAAAACACAAGAAACCTACACCTGCCGCAGAGAGTTGCAGATCAAGAGTTAGAAAATTCATATCTGGTAAGGCTGCCTGAGCATTTGTTAACTTGTGGTATTTCTCTGGGATATTTTGATTGTCTAAGATGTTGTCTGTTAAGGGCACCAAAGGACTGGGATCTCTAGAAAAACACTCATTCTAACTGCTTCTCAAGCAGCATCCACTGATTACACCTTGGTGCTAGAAATCATCTGAGCTTTAACCACTGCAATGCTAGGAAACATACTTTTCTTCCAGCCCTTTTCGTTCCCCCAGCAGATTGCATTTGCTGGTCCTTCTTGCTAGATTTAGGCCACTTCCAGTTGCTGACCCCCAGCAGTCCCTCAGGACGGGGGCCTAATGAAACCAGCTTTCTTAAACCAGATTTTCTTCCTGCCGCTGTTCCCCACTCTTACATTCACAGATCTCTTCTCTGTTCTCTTCTTCAGTTGCTCCTGAGGGCAGGGTTCAACATTACAGAGGCAAGTCACATAAGGAGCATATGCCAAGGTTCAGTGAAACACACCAGCAGGACAAAAGGGCTTTCTTTTCCTTACACCTTTTTGGAGAGTTTTAGAATACCTTCTCGCTAAAAACACATCTCTACGTATGTCCCATCTACTGGCTGTCAAACAGATCAGCTGATTCTTGTCTCCCACCTTTCCCAAATTCCAAAATACTGTTACTCTAGAATTTAAAAGGGTCTATCAATCATTCAACACAGTTAAAAGCTGTGAGTACTTAGAAGTATTCAAACCTTTTAAAAAGAATAAAAATGCAAGACCTTATCTTACGCTCTGTTTCCTGAGTCACTACCGAGGGGTCACAAATGATGGTGGGGTAAAAAGACCAAGAGCAGCTATCCCTCAAACTTCACAAAGCTTTCAGGCTAGGAAAACATTGTCTTCTCTTGAAAGATTTAAGATCATTCTGAAACACTTCTGTGCTATAAATACAGTAGCGAATGTAAATAAATCTAAAATTAGATAACGTGGAATACACACATTACCAGCACTCCTTCCATCTTTTTTGCCAATGTTCTTCAATCTATTTGCTGTAATATTTAACAATTTTCTCTGACTCTGGCTTCCATCCATCTCTTTCCCCTGTCTGCTGCTTTCTTTATGTCTCTATATTCTTTTTCATTCAGTTTCATCCTTTCAGTTTCGTCCTTTTCATCTTTCTTCTTCCTTCATGTCCTCAAGGGCTGCATCAGCTCTGCCATGGCACCTTGCTCACTTTTGCTGCTGTGGGCTGTGCCTGCCCTCTGCTCAGGCCCCCATTGAAGGCCTGCAATCTCCCACCTTCCCAAGAACAAGGCTTCCACAGCCACATTACACTCCCCCCATATGCCACAGGTCCTTGTGTACATGGTAAATGCATGTCCCCAGCCAGGTTCTCCTGCACATGGCATAAATGCTCACGCTCCACCGTGCCCCAAGCCCACACAGCGTCCCTGGTGCATCCTTCACTGTGCTCCTCCACCCTCTGGCTCTCATTCCCCCTAATCTCCTACCCCACTTCATCTTAAGCAAACCAAGTGTTGCTTAATGATCTCACAGTGTTGTCAGGAGGCCCAAATAATTACTGTTTTGCAATGCATGCCTCAGTCCTCAAGTGAAAGCTGTTTAGAACATGTGCTGGACCCCGTTGTCAAACTGCTTTCAAAAATTCAACAAGCATGCCATTGGGGCAAACAAAATACAGCAGCATTTTCTCTCCACTTTCCCCACCCAGCCTAAAAGCCTTTTTCCTTGTCTCTTTCCATCCCCTTAAACAAAGGAGAAACCAAGTGTAGAAGCCTTCTCTGTATAAAGCTGTATTTTATTAATAAGTATACACACACACGCATCGGTTCATATTGACTCCAACATATAGCCCAGATAGAAATAACTGAACACAATTCTACTTTGCTATTCCTTGGTAGAAATGATTTTACACTTCAGTGACTTGAAAACGAGTCACTGTGACCAGCAAACGCCTTCTACCATGCAACATGCAATCTGATAAGCAGAAGGCAGAGCACAAAAAGCAGGTATCACTTGAAGATAAAAGTCTCCTGACAGCATACCCCTAATATCCATGCGCTGAGCAGGTGTTTGCCATCTGACAGAGAACTCAGAGAACAAGATAAACTAAAAAGCTTAAGGCTTTTTTGCTATCTCATTTTCGTTTTTATTCAACTACCACTCCACATGTTGCTATTTAATTTCTGTGGCTGAAGGTTTTGCCCCTTTAAAAGACCAAAAGACTCTCTCATCCTGAATTAATCTCTCATTCCTGAAAAGCACTGGACTGAAACTCCTTATTTCCCCCTGGGTACACCAAGGCTAGTGACAGCTGATCCTTCCCTGCACTGCCCAGTCAATTATTATTATTTTCTTTCTGAAGCCCACAAAGACTCTTCAGGAGTGAAAGATCTCTCAGTGTGAGGGCACTGCACAAACATCTGTTAAGAAATGAACACATAAGATAAGATAATGGGTGGGAGGAGGAAAAAGGCTGCAAGGGGCGAAGTAGCTCCCTAGAACCAAAGGCAAGAGCCCAGTCCAGCTCCTGCGTCTCTGCCCCGACTTTTAGAAACTGGGTGAGAAAAGATTTCCTGCAAGCCAGCTTCCTTACCCATTAGTAAGGCTAAAGATTATTTTATTGTTTACATTTTATCTACACTGCAGCAGCTTGAGATGTCAGTCCCAAACCAGCCCCAGAGTACCAGGTACTGCATCCGCTTGCATCAAGCTTATCAGCTGCACAGCAAATAAATGACAATGTAGATAAAGATGGACAACACCCGTCAGCTGCAGGATGAGGTGGAGTCTCAGCTGGGACCTGTTGGTGCACTTTGAGCTGGCACTGCATGACAGGGGAATCCTCTGAGAATAGCACAGTGGTTTGGCTGCCACAAGACGCTTCCTCGCACCTCCCAATCCACATGGAGGGGAAGCAGGAAAGAAAGCAAAGAGGATGCAGCTTGAAAATTGGCAGCAAGTGCTCTATGTACTGGGAAGGGGACTCACACACAAACACAAAAAATTTAAAAGAAAATCCCTGTAAGTAAAGAAAAAAGAGCAGTTGGGTCCAAACCACTTACCATGTTGACCTGAGCCACACAAACCTAATGTCTCTACGAGTCTAAGCAAAAGACAGCCAAACCCCTTATGTAGCTAGGTTCTTAAAAACTGAAGACATAATTCTTTAAGATAAGAAAAATAGAAAAGAAAAATGGATTTAAAAAAAAATAAATCTGCCTGACCTGAAGATTCAGAGAAATGACACTGCTCTGAATGAGGCCCAACCCTGTATCAATGTCCTGCTGAAAGCCTGGCTGCTCTCAGGGAAGAGCCAAACTGAGCAAAGCCTGACCCTAGGGACCAGAGTTTGGAAAGAGAGAGCAGGGGCCCCTCCAGACAAACATCTCCCCTGTGAGCTCCCAGCAGGAGCAGAGGCTCCAATGGAAAGGCCCAGCATTCACCGACAAGGGATAGATGGCACAGAGCAAAGCCCAAGCTGACAAACAGGCTTATTCATTTGCTTGCCGTTTATTATGTATAAGCGCGGCGCCATCTGCTTTACTCTATCCTTTCAAAAGGCTGTAGCAGCGAGGAGGAAGGCAGCCTGTTTGCATGGGGTGAGGCAGGCTGCTCTGTGCAGACAGGAGGCTGCCCCTTCCCTTCGTGCCGCAGGGGTCAGGCTGGTCCAGCAGCCATGGGGAGAGAAGGGAACCCACAACCCTGCATCTCTTTGCAGGACACAGTGTCACTGCTTTCAGGGCTGATCCTCCTCCTTCTAAAAGCATCATTCCCCAGACTGAGGGAAACTACCCTGGTGTAACATCGAGACCCAAGTCCCCGAAGAAGTTTTTTCTCCTGATTTTCAGAGCTGGGGGGCTTCAAACAAGGAGACATGACAGCCTTGGAAAGTCCACCTTGAAGTTGCCACCAAATGCCAAGCTAAAGCTATGGGTCTGTTCACTGACTATGTGCACATCTCATGTGGTTTTGACGATCCCAATATTAGAGCAATCACTCATCCCATCCCACCACTGATTACTGCCAACCTCTCCCCCATACACACCCAGTCTGAGTGGTTGGTAAAGCCTCAGTGCGGCCCTGCAGAATTAAATGCTAGAGAACTTCATATATATATATATATGTATGTATATATATATACACACATACACACACCACATAACTGTGAAACACCCCATCTGCTCACGTTATGACACTTTAAACGCATGCAATTAACTGAACTGAAATGGCATAAGGATCTGGATCAGTCAGTGTCTTTTTCCCCCAACTCCCACTATTTCCACCTTCCTCTCACCCTAACATATGGAATGCCATATGAATTACTGAATGGATCATGCTAAAACTGGAGCCTGTAAGATCTATTTTTAATACAGATTATGGGGGGATATTGTCAGTCCGTGGTGCAGCATTGTTTTCCTTACAAGCTTGGTCTGTCACTACTTCTGGCAAGCCCCGTTTCCAGCGCTGACAACTAATCTCCAAACTCTTAAAAATTTTTCCTCAGTGCTCTGAAGGAAAATTCAGTTTCCTTCTGAGGTCCTTGGCAGGAACTTTATAAGAATAGCAGGTCAGGCGAGAGTCCATGGACTGCGGATTTCCAGCCTGCTGCTGCTGTTCTGAAGTAGCCGTGGGACACTTAACAAGGATGCCCAGTTTTCACTGTCAAAGCTACCAAGGTAGCTTTAGGCTACATGAAGGGCTGTTAATCTGAGCTTTCATGAAACGTTATCGAGACACACAAATCGTGTGCTGTCCCAAACAACAGCTACAGAAGAGTCTGTATGTTTTTTTGTCCTCTGGTACCCCTCAACCGAAAGCTTCTCCACCCTAAGAAGCCACAATACCATGGTCAAAGTCTTGGAAGGAGAAATAATTGAAGCAACCTGGTTTGTTTATACGTTGATAATTAAATCATGATGGCAAAGCTAAGGTGCAAAAATCCAGCAGCAGACAGACACAAAAATACAAAATATCTTTACAAGGCCACAGCAAGTTCTAGTAGACATTTTAAAGCCAAGGCAGGTCGGGTCGGCCAGGTTATTATTAGCTCTGAACGGCCCATACATCAGTGTTAGCATACATCACCTGAAATTGCAATGGTTATCAAGAACTGCATTTTCTCCTATCCTTGAAAATCAATTAAACTATTACCAATCTCATCTTTACAGCCAAATGCATCATCAGCAATGCAGACTCAATTCAAAACCAATGTCAGATAAAAGGCTTCAGGTGAGGTCATACAGAATTAGAGGGAACATGTGCCAAAAGAAAGCGATTTCTGCACAGTAGCTCCTTCTTTCCTTTTAACCTATACAGGCTCATCAGAATTAAGCTCCACTGAAAGCAGTTTCTTCCACAATGAATTTAACAATTTAGAAAAAAAGCAACTCACAAGCACACACAGAGGACCATGTGGATGAACAGTTTCTAACTGATTCCAGAAATGATGCTCACATTTGCATATTAGATTCTACCTGATGAAGTGCAGGTGCTGCCTAGGCAAAACAGGAAGCTGGGACCAATCCAGTATTTCCAGCTCTGTCTGGAGCTGAAGAAGCCAGTGATTCACAGAGTTCCCAGCAGTTAGGGAAGGAAAGCTGGGTGCACTGAAGCTGCTTCAGAAGTGTTTAACAAAGCAGAAACTGGAACTGATGTGTCATAAAACACTATCAATTACCATGAAACTGTTACTTCATTTTAATGTACCACAAATCTAAGCCTGCCTCTTCAGGATACCACCATTTCATAAGGAAAGGCCGCTTAGAGTCTCACACTTAAAATGTTCTCACATATTTCCTTTCCCCACAATCAAAAAAAAAAAAATTCCCAGTCATTCCTTCCTGGCTACTCTCTGCAGGACTCTGAAACTTCAGAAATGCTCTCACATCTTTCCTTGCAACACTGAAATTTGTTGGCAAGGCTCTGCCTTCCTGTTGTGTATCGGCAGCAGATCAGGCCTTCACCCCTTTACGTATAAACTCCCTTTCCGCTCCACTGCTCTGTCCCACAGACATTTTATTTCACTTTATTTCCCTGATACAGCTACAGATCAAAGGACCTGAAACATTTTAAAACAGGGTTAGGATCTGACCTGGATTTGACACCCATGTAAGGGAACAGAGAGACCTTGTGCTCCCACAAAAGCTGTCTTCTCTCTCATTGGACTAGTGCACATAAAAAAAAAAAAAGCAGGTTTCTACTCCTCCTTCAGAGGAGGTAGGGAGGAAAAAAAGATGAGCACCTATCTCTTATGGTCAATGCGGCCAAACTGGATTGGGAAGGAAGCCCGAGCTGAAAGACAACCACCAGGAAAAGCCAGCAAGTAATTAAAACCTCAGGAAGCGGTAGGGCTCAGGAGAGGCAGCGTGCCCGAGATGGAGCCCAAGGAAAGAGACACCCCAACCTCTGTGGCCAAGGCACTGTCCTCACTTGGAGCAGCACCCTGCATCACAGCCGAGCCCTCAGTCTGGTCGGCTGAAGCTCCCCCAGCCCATATGTTCCTCTGGCTCACAAGATGTGATATGCTATGCCTTCACTTCAGCAGGGGGAACAGGGGGAGGGAGAAGGGGGCAAATTAATTCAGAAGCTCTTGGCAGGCATATGAGTAACAAAATAAAGGCAGAAGTTATGTAGAGTAGGTCTGTGTTGCCAAATGAAGTCACAAGTGGCTTAGTTCAGATTTGAGTCTTTTTTTATTTTTATTATTATTTTTATTATTATTATTAGCATTTGGCAAAAAGAGCCAGGAAATACCTTGCTGGTGATGTCTGCTTCTCCCAGCACGAGCCAGTTTGGAATGCTGAATGGCTTATCCTTAAAAAGGGAGAACCACACTATTTGCGAGCCCCTGACTTCTACTGCCTTTTATTTAAACAGCGTTGCAACATTTTATTTTTGTTCTTATTTAATAAGAAGTTACTACACTATGAGAACAAACATTCCCAAGATTGTTCACTTTTCTCCTTCTCTATTAAATGGACATGGCCTAAGAGAGAAGGGTAAATTTCCAAACATACGCACTAGTGAAAGCTGAGTTTGATCTAACAGGAAAAAGCCTCTATTCACTTAAAAGCCTTGAAAAGAATTCTGAAAGAATCCTGTCTTTCAGATATATAAACACAAAACCAGAATTCACTGGTTCATCTGAAATGTAAAATATATGGTCTCCCATGGCAGGATATAAATAACTCCCAGTCAAGCCAACATGAATGACTTGCTCCCTGCTGCAGCAGAAGGCATGGTCTAACAGGGCACCTACTTTTGAGAAGAAACCCATTTTTAACTTCTGGGCAAAGAAGAAGTTTAAGCTTAAGGAAGATGAAAAAATACGTACGTTACTTATAAAAAAAGGCCAAGTTTAGCAATATATAGAGAATCAAATACATAGAATGCTAAGCAAGTTACCTTGCTTGAAGTGAAAGCCAAAAATACAGCACACTGTCACAGAATATACCCCTCCATCTGTTTGCTGCTTCAGGTCAGTTTAAATACTGCAGCTTCCTAGAAAGCTAAATAAACTTTACCTAAGGGACACTCAAGACACTGACAGGTGACTCCGGGCAGCTTTCTTCCTCCTCTCCAGAGTCTGTAGCCATAGAGAGTCCTGTGCCACTGCAGAGAGACTCACCACGCTCCCTGAGGCAGCGCCTCCTCACACCACGCTGTTGTGCCAAATGCAGTTGGATGCTTCTCTTGGGTGGACCCCACGACCAGGTTTCTCCATTTCCATATGTTGGGCTCTTTTCAGAAATCTGGCTGCTGGTAGAAGTAAGCTCCATACTTAACGTTTCACTCAGTCACAATAAGGTCCCATTTGCACAATCACACATCAAGTGGCATTTTGGCAATCTTATGAACACATTTTCTAGGGTCAAGCAACCTTTAATCCAACAGCCTGATGCCAACATCATGAATCAACATAGCAAGTATTCAGATAACTGTAAATGTTCCACTCACATGCTGTTGGAAAACTGAGACTCCAAGTCTTTTGCTTGAAAGGACAGGAATTCTGCCACTCAAATAATGGAGAGCCTCTACAGCTGCTGATAATGGTTATCATCTACTCAGTCTGGATGTGGCAACCAGCACTCTCCGCCCATCACACCCCATTCATTGCTTTCAATAAGCCAACATTTAATTTAACTCGCTCATCTGTGGCCTGTCCTAATTTCCAGATGCATGTTACTTCTCCTTTCTAACTACTACTAAAAGCTCTTAGCTGTTTACATCATTGTGTAGAAGACTATTTCCTAATATATTGGATTCCTGAGGGGAAAAAAGCTCCTTCTAGAAGAGCATCAGCATAATACCTGTGACTTTAAGTGCAACATTGATCTTACCGAAAACCATTCTTACTTAACTAAAACTGTAGCAGATGGAAATGATAAAACCTGGGGGTAAGATACATGAAATACACTTCTTGAGGAAGACAACCAAAATGGTTTCTTAAACATCTGTATAAATAGCTACTTAAGAAGCAGCTCTTAATGCATGAGTGCTTAAGAAACCACCATTACTGCAGAGATGGCATTATGTGCTTTACGAGGCTACATGCCTGAATCGGCTCTGTTCTAATGTTTTATGAACTGCACAAAATTGTCATTCATTCTAACACCAGCATAAATTCTAGACAGAAACACAGCTCTGGTAACCAGCCATTTATAGATTGCTATTTCACTTCTCAGCCTCACCTACCCATTCTGTTACAGCCATGGCTGACAGAAACTACAGCTGCAGGGTCTGTATGGAAGCAGGAATTGCTAGATTTATAGTCATTACTAAAGCAAATGAGAAGCCAGTGAACGGACCAAGGGAACCTGATGCGTTATATCTACCATGTCATGTGTATCTCCTCTGGTTAGTAGAAAGATAAAACTTAAATCACAACACCTACCCAGTTCTTCAAGAAGAAACAGGACAAGAGAAGCTGCAAAAAAGCAGCAGCTGGACACAAGCTGGTTGATGATACCAATAAGCATTCAAAGTGTATTGTCATAACTGGTGTCAAGCCCACCAAATTACTCAGGATCACTTGCTAAATAAGCATGAATCATTTTGTTGTAGCAGCCTCTTTCACTAACACTTACGTGTGACAGTTGTGAAACTGCACCTGCATTAGACAGCTCTCCCAGCTTACTCACCTCAGGACACACACGCTGCTTCTCACTTACAGAGAATTAATGTTTGCTCTTGAAGCCCAGACTCTCATGAGCACAAACACTCACAGTGATGCTGCCACAGCCATATACACATGGGCCAGCAAAGCCTTAGGCCAGAAGAGACACCACCACAAGCAGCATGCTGAAGCAGCCCTGTGATTCCCTCTGCTATCTCCTCTAAGCCCTGCATGGGACCTGCCAGAAATCCACGTACAAACAGTAAACTAATACAGAGCGCAAGGTGACGTGCTTCGTAAGTAGTCACCATACTGTCACACAGCCTACTTGCTGTTAAATCACCATCCCTATACCTCTATAGCAGAGTGAGGTATGTCTATGTGTATAAACAAAACCTAAATATCCACAAGATTGCCAAAAGTCCTAATGCCCAAATCTGGGTAGGTGTCCTATATGGCAGAAATGCCTACTCACATCATAGAAAGACAAGTCTCTCAATGGCAACCAGGTGTTCATTCATGTACATGCCCACCAGAGCCAGTGGTAGGCTGCATGACAAGCAGCAGGACGGCCACCACCCACGGCAGGCCAGGATGGTGCAAAGCACCGCATTTCTTCCTTAATCAAATGCACTTCTGCCCTTTTTCAACTCTTCCCTTTCCACCTCTCATTGTCCCTCTAAGCTGAAATATAAAAACTGCAGTTTGATAGAACCGCAGGGAAATACAAGGACTCAAACATGTTATTCACAATCCAGAAAATCTGTCTTCTGAATTAGAAGCAGCCAAAGGCTGAATTCTCCAAGGCAACTTGCTCCGAGTACTTGATGTGGCCAAGGATAAAGCTGACAGGGCAGAAAAAACCTCAGATTTAAGCAATCAATTGCAGAGCCGCTGAACCGCATACAACTGCAGACAGGACTTAACATTACAAGACACATTTGGGTTTAATTTGTGCATCAGCAGTAACCCCCTCCTCACCTGTGTCATACAGCTGCAGCTGAGGTCAGCAGAGCTGTCAAAGCCAGTGCAGACCCTCCATAAAACACCACAGACTGATAGCCATTTCCCTGTGAGGATCATATGGAGCTCGTTCCCTGTGGCTGTCCAGTTTGCTGCAGCAATAGAAATAACCCAACTTCAATAAGGCAAGGCCAATACAGAAAGACTAAATTAACAGGAGTTCAGTTCAGGCAAGACCAAAAAGAGATATACGATAAAAGTATGATATCAAAGCATTTGCAAGATTACTGTGCCTAACAGGAAATGGGTGCAGTGGGTATGAGAAACAGGTCTATCGAAGCACCAAAAATCTAGGTAGTTATTGGAAGAAATTTTCTATCACTAAGGACAGTGAATCAAAAGAAAAACAGCACTAGCACCGGTGTATGCCCTGCAACCCTGAACTACAGCAAGGGAAGCAGGGAATGAGCTCTAACTTCTGGCTAACCAACTTCCTTCACTCACCCAAGTACTTTAATTTGCAGGTTCGGCAGCTCTCAACACTGCTGCTTCTCTCCTCCATTATTGTGATTTTTCAATTTAATACACCATCGTTTCACCCTGTTACTTTCCCTCAGCTAATATCCTGCTGCTAGAGGCAGCAAAGAACCTTTCTACTAGACTTTAACCTTCCATTTTCTGTGATGTACAATGCACCATGAGGTGCATATTGCTACACTGCAGAAAGTTTTAATTCAGAAGCAACACCATGAACACCTTCTAGGCACTAGCTGGGCCATTTGGTGAGAAAAAAGCAGCTAGGAAAGCAAAAGAACAACACTATATACGCCATAAGACTACAAATCATTTCTTCAAGCAGCGGGGTACTCTTAGATGACAAAGTTTCATCTTCCTTGCAATGCCCGCCGGTGGCAAAAGGGCCGGAGGCAGCTCTTGTGCTGATTTCACCCCTGCAGGCAGCAGCAGGGCTGTGCCAACTCACATCAGGCAGAGGACACAGGCACTTTAGCTGGTGGGGAAGAAACACCACATTGTTCTCCTAGGGCCACCCTCAATGCTGCAAGATCTCCACAAGGGATCCCAGTCAGGGTCACGTTTAAAAGGCGCCGTCTGTCCCCATGCCCTCAGCTCCGCTGCGGTGCGACTGCTCCTTACGTAAGGCACTTCCCAAGCTGGACAGAGAAGCCCTTTAATGCGCTGGTGTCCCATCCAATCCTCCTCCCAACAAAGAGTTTAATGAAGGCTGTTTTCAGGCAAGGTTGGGAAGAAAACAATTATCTTTTTTTGTGTGGACACAGAAAGTAATTGAGCAGAGTACGGAGGAGTGGGCAGGAGGGAAGGAGAATACATGGCCTTTTTCCTCCTCTTGCATGTACCTAAGCCAAACTGAGTATTTACTGGGGTAAATACTTAAGTTCACGTGTTACACAGTATCTGGACTGGAAAAATATGAAAAGAAAGTGTAAGAATAAAATCATTAACAAAACCTTACAGCCTTTTTCCTTGACTGTTTAGCAGGTTTATCTGGGTTTTGCCACTCCCACCCCCAAAATGACGGAGAAATTGCAATGAAACTGAAACTTTTTGTCCAATCATAAAATTTTTCTTTGTTGAAATTTCTCATATTGAACTAGTGAGTCCCACATGAAAAGCGTTCTTGTAGGGAGTGTGGATTTAACAATTTGCTCAACAAGGAAGGATTTAATTTACCTCCTTCACACCAAGGCTTGGCACAGCTTACATGCCTCACGCAGTACGCAAAAAAAATCCAATCTTACAACCATCACCAAATTCAGAACAGTGCTATTTGTTCGGCAGAAATGATCAATCATCTCTTTACAACTACATTCTTGTGCCTCTTACTGGCACTGCTTTGTGGAGGTGCAGCCCTCTCTCTCCCCACATTTTGCTCACTTGTTGCAAGAGCAGACCCGATGCCACCGTGCCCGGTTCAAGGGAACACTGCAGGAGAAAGCCAACCCACACACAGCCGCTCCAGCACCATCTGGCTGGCAGGGCTGCTCCCCAGGAGCTGCTCTGCTTCAGTGGATCCCTTCCCCACTGGCAACTGCCATGGTTGCAGCAAGGCAAAGCAGGCACCTTTCTAAAAGGGTTTAAGGTCTCAGCACCAACCCGGCCTAATAAGCAGAAGCCAAATGACATTACACCTCTGCCCTGTGCGAAACGAGGGCTGTGGCACCACGCAATGCTGCTGGGTCTGCCCTCACTGTGCTTTGTACATCCTTTGCCCGGACGACTCGTAAAGCTCAACCAGCAGGCATTATGCTGAATAGCTCTTCCCCCTTCTGCTCTTTTCCCTCAAAGGTAATGTTCCATTCGATCTACACTTGTATTGCTCCTTCTGCACAACAGTATTCCACCTGAGCTCTTTCATGAGCAAGTTTATGGCAGGTCATACCTATTAAGCCAAAGATTAATAACTCTTATTTTGATTCAAGTGTTTAGGAAACAGCTGAGAATGAGGCTGCATCGTACCAGGTGCTGCACAAACGCAAGAAAGATTATTTATATAGATACATCAGACATGTCCCTGGAAATGAAAGTATGAATGTATGAATTCTGTCCTGTTTCCCACCTATATTAGTTTTATACTCAAAGCAGGTTTTAATACTGACTAAACTATCAAAATTCTTATTATAGTATAAACACCCACACCCTCCACACACCCCTCAAAAAAACCCCAAAAACCAAAACCACCCAAACCTGGAAGTCTTACCTTTTTGAGATTTTTTTTCATGGTAAAGTAGACAAGAGCAATAATGTCTTTTCTTTTGCACAATTCTTGCAGTTGCTCAACACTGCACAAGGTCCCCTCCATCCTCACTTACTTCAGTGGAAGCTCTTAGAACATCCTTTGGGATAAAGTCCTTAAACACTGAGTTTACAAACCATTTAAGCATCTATATAACTTTAGGCACTTGGGCAATCCATCCTCATTTAGCAGAGCACTTAAGCACTTACAGCAAATCATGTGCTTGGTGACTTCGCTGACTCAAGGCTTTAACGTTATGTCTTTACAGGCCTATCCAGCTTCCATAGCACAACCACAACACACAGCCAACAGCTCCAGAAGTTACAGACCACAGCTGGCTTCTCCTTTTGAAGCCAGTATGGTTAACAAATAAGAGTATATGTTTCGTAAGCCTATTATGTGCGGTACATAAAAAGCTCTGATTGTTGGCAAGTGTCATTAACTCACTGTTAAAAGAAAGAAATATAGGTGTTTTAAGTGACAAGGAACCTTTGAAAGCCAACAGTAAATAAAAGCATTCTTCAGGATGAGGGCAGGGCTGAGCACGATGTATAAAGCAGCAGGTTCACTACTATGTACCTGAATCCCTGCAAAGAGCAACGCGCCTTTGCATCTGCTATACTTTTCAATTATAGATTAGTCCTGGTTCTGCTTGAGCTTATGAGCTGTTGTAACCATGGCAACACATCTAAAACTACCAAATCTACTTACCCCTCTTCCTTCCCTTCCTTCAGCCAACTTGGAACTGGAGTTGTTTATGTGGCTTTCATTTAGGTATCTCCCCCACACGCACATCTCCAAAAGCTGAGTTCCTTCAGGTGCTCCTAATAGCAAGGCTGTGTATTTTGCTCTCTGCAGGACCCAAGGTTAATTGCCTATATGATTTACTTCTGGCATCGATTTCTGCACACAATTTGAGCTGTGTGTCAACTACTTAACAGTTTTTCAGCACAAACCCACCAGAGTCATTGGCAGGCTTGCTGCTGATTTAGGTACTGCTGTTCCCATTCATCTAATCATCAAGCAAAATAATCCTTAGTTTAACAAAAAAATTGGCTCTGAACTCTGAGGCATCAGTGTTTGGTATACTGATCCTTTATCACCTAGGTTTGGGAGTTGCAATAGAGTCCTAAATGATGATGACTTAAACTTCACCAGTTATAATACTTTTTCTTCCCCTAGATGAGCAATGGTAAAATCTTCATTTATTAAACTAGACATGCTGCAGATGAAAGAGCAAGATGTTTCTCTTTCAGAGCCACCCAGTTTTTGTGTACACAGAAGAATAAGCTAAGTAGGACGCAACAGAGCATTGAAGAGAAAACTGAGCCAGCAAGATGTACAGGCAGGACCAAGCTGTCCTCAGAAAGCCCCAGAGGAACAGAAGACTCTAAGCACATGGCTACACCATCAGTTAAGAGTCTGCTGTCAGATCAGACTCAACCACCATCCATATTGTAAATCCCTGGCTCAGAGGCTGGCTAAGAGGATGCTTCAACCTCCCCTGGCTAAGAGGATGCTTCAACCCAAGCTCTCTGGACAAAGAGATTAGTCCTATTCAGCATCTTAGCACAGGCCCAGACTATTAATGTGATCTGGATGGCTTTGGCATGGGAAAGGCAAAGCAAACCACTGCCAGCCCACCAGCAGACTGGAGAAGATGGCTCCACCTAAGCACACTGCAGATGCTTTGATGCAGATATAAAATCAGGCTCTGGCCAGCCACAGTGAGGCTTATGTGTTGCAGCCTGCCCCTTATTTCACATTGGAAAAACACCCAGAGCTAAGAGAGGTGCAAGAACTACCATAAAAAGGCAACAGTTTCCTAGACCACCATGATGAAACATCAACATCCGAGATCAGGCCCCAGCAGAGGAAAGGAGAAAGCGACGAGGAATTTGAGATGAGGTAACTCACAGAGTGGAAACATCCCAAATGAAACACGCTGTCACAATACTAAGGAGAGCACAAAGCAAACTAGTTTATAAAAAGCAAAAATCCTTGTGCATTCCCAGAACAGAACCTTGCACTAGTTGAGGTTGGCAGGGACCTCTGGAGATCATCTAGATCAACTGCCTCTGAACAAGCAGGGTTGCATTTGTCCTTATCAGCAACTATTTGTCCAGAAACAACCCATTTAAAATAATCCTTTGGTCCAGTTTAATTAGAAATCCAATTGAAAAAAAAAAAAAAAAGCAGAGTCCTGCATGTTATTTGGTGAAACCAAATGGATGTTAGTCCTCTTCCCACTTGAAAACACTGATTGATTATCATATCACTGGCCCCTGGTTTTACATAGTCCTTTGCTAAACTTATATCTTGATACCTTGATACCCGAGAAGCTACTTTGATGCATTCCTCATAAGTACCCTAAAAGCATTTTCTGCTACACAAGAGTAAGAGCAAATGAGTCAGCACACACTGGGTGTGTGAACTTGTGTTGGTCTTTACTCCCTTCGAATTTATCTAGGTTGAACAACCCCATGGCTGTCAACTGAATTACATCAAAGAAAGAAAGTGTACACAGCCCTCTAAATGGAAGATGCAGTATCATGTTTTATATCTTGCATAAAGCACTGCACACCATTACAGGCTCACAAAATCATGAATGTTTTACATGCTATTTGTTAAACCATACTTCCTGTCTGAAGACCAGCACAAAAAGGGGATATAAAAAGCCTTCCATACAAATGCAAACCTACCTGCTTCTGAAGTCCTGCTAAAGCTTATACTAACACACACATACCTTCTGTTAAAGGGACTGGGAGAAAAAGGAACTGAAAGGGAAAAAAAAACAAAAAAAAAACCCAAAACAAATTGAAAAGGGTGCAAGACAGAACTCTGAGATGGATAGATGGTTAACGAAATAAAAAGCACACATCCAGGATTGCTATTTTTAGAAATCCAGGGATTAGTTCTTAGTCCCAGTTTCATGCCTGGCCAGTCAGATGGGGGCACAGAGAACCTGCTTCAGCAGAAAAGTCTTCAGCAAAGAAGTTGCCAGCAAAGCTACCCCTTTGCCAACTGCCCCAGGCATGCTGGGTAAGCAAGGCTATGGCTTGCGTCCTTGCTGAAGATCTCTGCTCCTCACGTAGCTTTCAACACTGTGTTCCTTGCTACAAGACCATGCATCAAGCTGAAGCAGACCCTTGCTGACACTTAGTGAGCCTCAGAGTGGCTTTCCCCACTCTCCTGTCTAGAAAGCGTCTTGAATCTTTTCTTGCTTTGCATTTGTAGAGGACAAGAGATACCTTCATGACTTAAAGGGTAGAAAAGAAAGGTAGGTCTCAGTATTGTGAAACTGGAAGGGCAGCTGCCTAAATGCCAGAAATTGGGTAGATAAAACAACCCATTTGGGCGAGTCCTTGTGACATAACTTTGATAATGGTTTTGAAAGGCATCAGGGAGCTTTGGAGAACGCAACCACTTAAAGCCTTTGATATTTCTCAATTAGCCAAACCAACACTAGGACAGTCCTGAAAGTATTAGTACAAACTGGCTTCCACACAGAAGCACAAAACCTCTTGACCTCCTCTGATAATTCTCAAGCTCCTGAAGAATCTGCCTTGACTGTCTGGCCCACACCTGCATCCACAGACATCTCCTAGATGGATCCCATATGCTTTATCAAGAGCGCTTAGTCCTCTGCCTCACAGACAACACTTGAAATCAAAGCGGGGACAGGGCAGAATTCTACAGCTCAAATCAGTCTAAAGTAAAACAAGAAATCTGTGCATTTTGAAAGTTGAGGATAATAGTGAGCTGTTTAGTTTTGTGAGGGAAAACAAAGTTGTACAGATGAACGTGGTACAGACTTGGTGCGTGTGGATCTGAAGCTTCGTGTTTCAACTGCAATTGGGAAGGAACTGTCTCTTTCACCTGGTGTGTCATTAAACAGCCGTAGAGTCCCCCCTCAGGTAGTACAAACACACTTCTTCTTGAGAGAGGTGTGATCTAGGTTACATGAGAGGGATTTAAGAAAAAAAGTTGTGCCCTTCCTATGCTCTCAATGCACTGTATGGAAGATATTTGCGATGTGCCAGACTGGAACGGACCAGTGTTTCTTCCAAGCTTGTAACCCACCCCCAGTCATAGTGGACTCTAGATATTATAGCAGATCATCTCTATTTTAAAATATTTTTTTGCATATTTTGTTCCATTTGGTCTGCAGGTTCACTGACCGTGAGGCTGATGTTATTATGACAAGAGTGGAGTTCAGTAACATCCCTTCTGCACAACCAGAAACCTCAAGCAGAAAGGGTGTTCAAGCAGACAAACATCAACATTCACACCTAAGAGTTCTGGCCATAGCTAGAAAAGAGCTCTTACGTAGGAGTATAACTTTAATTATGCACATAATCCCCTAGAGTTTATTTATGGGCTTGAAAATTAAGACTGTACTTGATTATTTTTCTGGAGGGAGGAAGCCTATGATTTCCTAAAGTGATGGGAAACAGCAGCATGCCAAGGCAACCTTATTTACTTTATTATTTAATGTCTACACTCCTCGCTTTAGCACTTCAAAAATAAATGTCTTTAAACAGTCCACCTGCAGCACTAGCTATGCAACTGATTCAACATTTTCCAGTCATCCATGGTTATTTAAGTGCAGAATGAAATCTGAATAAAAACACAACAGAAGCAAACACCCTTGGAGTTCAGAAATAACAAAAAGCCCCTCTTGATACTCACCCCTCCTAAGTTATTTGTTGCTAGAATGAAAGTGAATGAGGCCCTTTAGCCCAAAGGTAATTTACAAAACAGTTCATGGAAGAAAAAAAAAGAAAGGAGGAGGGATTCAGAACAGAAATGTCAGCTCGCTAATAACTATTGTTTCTCTATCAAATAGTTCCCATTACTGAGGATGATTCACAGCAAACACCACTGCCAGCCTACCCCCAGCAGTATTTAGTCAAAGGGATGTTGCAGCTCTTGGGAATAACATGCAATAACCGTATGATTTCCTGCGATGAAATGTCAGCCCTGAGTCCAAAGATATTGCTGTGAAGGCTGCAAGCTAGGCCTAATGAAGACCAGCAGCACTGTCCCCACCCCTCAGCGATGCTTCACAGCAATGGTGGCACCTTGTCAAGGGGGCAGAAATCACACCTCTTCTCGAATCTGCCACTCTGATATTTTGTTGTCATTGTAGCACAAAAAATATGCCAACACTTCATGCGGAAAAAAGGGCCATTTCAGCACACACTTTTCTGAATATAATTTATTTCTTCAAAATACATGGAAGCATTTGTTCACTGAAAACTAGCAAGTGTCCTAGTGGTCCAAGGAACCAGTACCCAGAGACCACAAAAAAACCCCTGAAGGCAATTTGACAAATGTTTCCCCTTCCCTGCATCAGAGGACCAGAATTGCTCATCATAGAGCAGCCAGGTTAATGAACATTTAAAACATAATCAACAACCATTCAAGACGTAAATGTAATAGGGAAAAAAATGTAACTGTTGCTCAATTTGACTTGTACAAACTGTGCTTCAGATGCCAAATGACTCCTGGGACTAAGTTCTCAGCATCTTCTGTCAATTGTTACTATCTATGAGAAAGCATGGACGTTCATCTTCCTAATTAAATATCCAATTACCCTACTGTGGTCACAAACCAGGGCAACTGTTTGCAAGCACCAAAATACACATGCACTGTCCTTAGTTAGGAAACCTACCCTTTGCCCTGTGCTTAAGCTGCATTCTTCCAGCATTTTGCTTGCAGAATGTGAAGCTTTCTTGGTCCAGCTGAAATATGTGATCTGCAAAGCCAAGGGGGGGGGAAAATATGCCTGCAGAAGGACCAAATCTTCTCCAAGTAAGGCCAGAGCACTCCAAAGCTGACAGTATCATCTGAGAAACAGTAACTGTCATGGCATTACCTTGCTTTCCTTCTTTTGTATTTCGAGGAATCTGACTATCAGAATGCCTTTCAAGCACAGTTTTTAACATCATAAACTCATATCTCCAACCCACTCTCCTGCATGACATTAACTGTTTTTTGAAAGGATCCCAGATTCCTCAAGTCTTGGGGAAAAGTTCAAACAGACTAAGATTGGCTTTAAATACACACATGCCTTGCAGCATGACACTTCTAGAACTGCAGCCAAGATTTCCATTAACTTCAACAGAAATTGACTGTTCTAAATGACTCCCCTCTCACACCTCTACCCTCCTGCGCTTCTACTTGGACCTGCTTCCATTTCCTCTCTCTGTGCATACATTCAGACCTCCTTCAGTGACACCAGACTTCAGATTGCTGGATCCCTCTTGCACCTTCAGTGTAAGTCTCCCCGGCTTTATTCAGTAAAGCCAGGTGAATTATCAGGCTTGCTACAGCAACTACTTACACATTCACAGATCCTTATTCACATGAGCAACATAGTACATCAATCTAAGTGTTTGTGGTGTCAGGAACACCACAATTTTGACTACAGTAATACAGAATTACTTGGACCTGGCTTTAACTCGGCAATGATAAACAGCACAGCCAAGGCTTTGCTCTCATCTGCTCCCATTAGCTGATGCTGACTTTATGATGTGCTTCAATTAAATGTGATCAGGATACACGTTACCTTCATGGCTTTTTTTTGGTGCCTTTTAAAACTGTAGCCTGTCTAGGTATAAGAACCATTAGAGTAACAGATTGCCAGAAGGAAACATCTTTTTTTTTTTTAATAAAAAAAGAAAGAAACTAAGGGGGAGAAAAAAAAAAAGAAGAAAAAAAATGGTAAAAATAGAACTGGCTGGAAACCAGAGACCACAAGAAGAGCTGGCTTACAGGAAATTGCCCTCATCAGTTACTAGATGGGAAATTTTTTCCCATGTATTACATGGATCATGCAGAGACAGGATGGTTTTACACACACTCAAAAAAGCATATTATCACAGGCAAGCTTGCAGTCTTGTATGGTTGGGGAGAAAGGGAATGGAGAGGCTGTTCCTTTTCAGTCTATACCAGCAAAGCAGAAAGAATCCCAGAAGATGCTTCGTCCACTGCATTAGCAAATTTCAGTTATTAAGTTTTAAAATAAAAACATTAAAATGTTTCAGCCAACATACAGCATCAAAACAAAGTCAACAAAACAGTAACAGATGCGCCACAAAACAGAGATGTAGGGCCCTCCTTCAGCGGTTCTACTCATATAAGGGAGTATCATTCATAGTAATGTCTCCTTTGTTCAGGTCTTTACATGCTGTTTCATTGCAAAAGGATTACACCTATTTTCACTGTGCCGCTCTAATTGAGCTTAATAGCATATTACTTAACCAGTCTACAGCTACAGGCAAAACCTACCTATTGCCTTTTCATATAAAAATGCTATATTTCCTAACCTGCCAATATGAGTGATTTTGTCACAGAATGAGCAAATATTTGCACAAATGTGGCTAGTGCTGCATGATGGGGTCTAAGTCATGAATGAACAAATAGCTAAATCTCCTCCCAAACAGACAGCTTTTATGATGTGCAATCATAAACACAATTTGGCTCTATCATCTGGCTAGGACTTCAAGCAGCTTTTACTAGTTACTCCTCGGTGCTCTGCAGGCAGTAAACTGTAGGCTCCTCTCAAAAAAATGCCAAACTATTTGCTGACAATTTGTTTCTGTTTATGAAGCCACTTCTCTGAACGGCAACACTGCTAGTACACATGTACCAACAGCACTCTTGCTCTGCGGTTCTGCAGCATGGTAAGTATCCCATTAGCCCTATTTTTATATTGCTGGAGGTCACCTGCGAAGTCAATAGCAGAGCTGGGGTTTGAGCACAGCCTGAACACCATTCTCCCTTTGTCAGCCATGGGACCAATGTGTACAGATATTATACCATGCTCTGCCCCATATCACAGCGCTCAAAAGCCAGTCATGGTTACAAGAGAGTCTTTCTACATACACAGCAAACCTTGGATCAGTCCTGATACAAGGCTAATAAAGAGCAAGAAAAGCCATCCCATCACTTGCTGAGCTTCTCTCACCTCATTGGCCCATTCTTTTAGGCCAGTTCTGTTATTTCCATTATGTGGCTCAAAATGATCATTCACCAGCTTGGACTAGGTAACTCCCCCATCCTCAGCATCTTTTCTCTGTACTTCTTAGGACCACATTCTGCCCCCCATCTGCATACTATCTAGCGCCTTCTTCCCCAGATGCTCCAACTGCTGCACCACAAATCCAGCACTGCAGCTGAGTTTGGCTCTCGCAAAGGACCAGCTAAATTACAGAAATTAGCTGGGCTGCAGCCATGGATACGAAGGCCAAAATTAAGATCATAATAAAGGATTGGCCTGAGGAAGATGTTTAAATTTTGCAGTTTCATATAACATGTAACACATAAAACATCTGGTCTAGGAAGTCTAGCTATGTTGCTGGATTCCCCACCTGAATGCACAGGCCAGACCTGGCATCACTGTCATCTCCTGGTACTTGTTCCCAGAATTATGTAAAGGTAAAAAATTACAATAATTCAGAAGTTAGGTTTTAAGGACACTGTTATGCCCATTTTAGATCCTTCATAATACAATCGTGCACTAACCACTCTTTTATTTCTCTAACAATTATCTTTGTCCATTTGTATTTTAAGACAAAAACATTTCTTAGAAGTACCCCATAGTATGTAGAACTGTGTTTTTCCCCAATACCTGCCATGAAATTGATATTGAAAGCTCGGGAGAAATATTCAGATCATCTTTAATAACAGAAACCTTTCTTCTGGCTAGCAAGTAGAAAACAGGTTCTGAAAGTTACTTTTACCAAAAGACTATTTAAAGCTCTTGATGTTTAAGACGCTGCCTCTCAATTTATTCTCCACCAGCATTTAACACCTGGAACCAGCATCGTTCCTACATACATGAAGACATGCTTTTACAAAAGATGGGAGTGAACCTCATACCTCTGTCTACTGAGGATTTTGCACCCTGCCCATCAGGAGGCAGGTCACGGGCTCTTCCCAGACCCTTTCAAAACTCATGTTTCCTAGAATCCCCCTCAGTCCTAGGGGCAAATTGTTTTTACTCCTATGTCATACGTGGCTATAGAGACACTACAAGGTACTGTAAAGCATGAAAACTGTTAAAAATGAAAGTCATGACAGAGTCCTGAAGTTTTTCACTGGTTCTTTTCATGCAGGCTACAGTGCACTAACTTTATGACAGCAAATTCCCCATGAATTCAAACAAGCATACAAGGAATAGACAGGCACTGTCAGCCCCATTCTCCTTGTCAAGGACAACACCAGAATACGTCACCTCTGGAATCACATCTACAGGGAGCTCTAGCACTGCCCCTGTCCTGTCCTACAGCACGGCTCATTTACCTGGCTCTGAGCATTGACCTTATGGTCGTTTTTCTTTCCTGGCTGCTGCACCCCCTGCAGCTTACACCATCCCCAATCTAACCTCATGATGGCAAATAGTCACAGTCTGTGCTCTGCGCTCGGGCAAAATTTGTATCTGCACTGCTTGATTTGGCATAATTTCCCTAGATTTTGTTATTCCGGCCTGAATAAGTTATTTCCACATCTCTGCATGACTTTTTTTTTTTTTTAAAGTTTATCTCTATTTAGTGTCTTTTCCACCCCACCTCCTTCAACACCTAGGAAGCCTACAGACACCTCAGCAGCTAACCTGTTATAGGTAAGAACATTCCTGCTATTTACCAATTTGTTTCAAAGCAAAATGCTACAAAAATCTCTGCTCTGCCCTGAGGAGCAGAAGAAAGGTCATGCCTTCTACTCTCTTCCTGCTGATAATCCAAACAATCTTTCCTGTTCAATTTGCAATCAGCACTCAGAAGTCCTGCAGTTTAAAAGCATGACCTATTACAATGTAACACAACTGCACCATGCAAGACTGAGACAAGACACAGTGCTCCATAAAATACAGACTGGTCTCTGTAACAGGGGGTGCGCAAGTGTAGCATCCATCCCCCAACAACCCACCAATACACCCACCCACTGGTCACTGGTGGAGAAGAGGGTCTGCAGCATAGTTTTTAATCAAGTGGCGGTCAGAAAGCATCTCTAGAGGAGGGCAAGATTTAAACAGGAGAATCAAAGCCACTTTTAAATCAAAGTGGTGAATGTGACAGCTCCCATACAAAGAATCTACTGGATCTGTCCGAGGGGGGAAGCACAGGATTTGCAGACAGGCCAGCAGTATTTTCAGACCCCTAAACTTGGGATTTCTTGTTCAAAGACTCTAAACCGACATTTAAAACAGAAAAATATCCCATTGCTTTTTGAAAACTTCTGGACCAGCTCTCAGTCACTCTACTTTGTCTAAATGTTCCCCTGCCTTTGTCTTTTTTTTCTTTTTTTTTTTTTTTCTTTCTTTCATTGCAAGAGCAAGTTTTAGCCACAAAGTCATGCACTTTAAAAATGCCCTGAACCCACAAATCAGAGTTGCTGTGTCTGGGCACATGATTCATAACCACAATAAAGTTGTCTGAGGCTTGCCTACTCTGTTCTGCACTGACACTAATTCTAAAGATTAAAAATGAGATGCAAATTGCCTCTTCTGCAAATATACTCTGTAACCTTCACAAGAGCTGGGTAACCTTCAGCCTCAGCTTCATTCCTTACTTGCAAAATACGTACCATGCAGGCAAGTTACCACCCTTAGCATTTCCCATGCCGCCCTTCTCTCCATAACTCAGCTGAAGTACAGCAAAATACAAAACGCATTCACACTCAGAGAAGAACTCTAAAATCCTGCATCTTTGTAATGTCAGTGTCACCAGAGGCTGGAGAAAGTAGCTTCTGGAAATATCGTACAGGAGCAGGAGCCATCTTAAGGCAGCCCTTAACCTGTTGCTTATGGGCAGATGCTCATTCGGGTTGTACAGCAGCAAAAACACTCTAAAAGGCTAGAGTAAGGCTGGTCACGCAACAAGGAGGTGACATGACTGCCTGATAGGCTTCAGCTAAAGCAGCGGATAGCATGACGTTCACATTTTAATATGCTGAAAGAGACTGCAGTTCAAAAAAGACTGCATCAACTACGTCAGTGGCCAGTGTCTGTGCTCTGTCAAATGAATACTGTTCCCAAAATGGAGTGCTCGCATCTTCAAAATCCATCTTTTCAATTGGGAACACAGGAGATGCTTTCACACACAATAGCAGGTGTGTGTAAGCTAGTCAGGGCTTTCACTCTTTTTACAGCCATAAGCACATCCTGCTGCTGACTTCTATTGGAAAAAAACCACCAGAGTTTGCCCCTACCCCAAATAAATTTATCTAGCGCACAGCTTGTCCAGGCAAACTGCAGGGTCTAA
This sequence comes from Calidris pugnax, assembly GCF_001431845.1. Classification (NCBI taxonomy): domain Eukaryota; kingdom Metazoa; phylum Chordata; class Aves; order Charadriiformes; family Scolopacidae; genus Calidris; species Calidris pugnax. The sequence continues at coordinate 232,077 of NW_015091198.1, read as the reverse complement.
ATGGCACATCCACTGTGAAACCCACAGGTCTGTAACCAGGCAGCCCCTCCACGTACTGCTCAGCTTAATGTGAACATTCTTGCCTCAGCAAACAGGCTGTAAGGCCCACCCAGGCTTAAACCTCCTGCTTTCATTGCAACCTCGTGATAAAGAAGAGAGTTTGACTCCAGGGGTCCCAACAGTGGTGCCCTCCCACCAGCAGGACCTGGGTCTGCAGGACTTTCCCATTTCTCTTCAATTGCTCTCTGGTCTTTCCAGCCAGGAGTGATACAAGCACTCGGGTAGTCAAGTTTCATCAATCAGATCCTAGTGGGGAGCTGGGTAGCATGACTTGTTATGTGGCTTCTGTTTACATGTTTGTTTTTATCATCTTCCTGAGTGGAGGGGTTTGCTTCATTACAGTAGCTAGGAAACTGCAGAGCTGCTTCAGCTGAGGTGCAGAACACACTTTCTTTACCTTTTTTCTTTCAAATGATTACAGTTACCCCAAAGAACAGTGAAAGAAGTCACACTTTCCCATAGGGAAATAGACTATAGGATTTCTCCGAACTGCTAATTATTTTATTATTTGTTAAAGATTAGCAATGCTGTAGAAACAGACCAAACACTACAAACTCAGTTCCGGATTTCGTTTTGAAGCACTGAAGGCTGCTTTTCCTTGTACTGCACTTGTAAAAACAGAATCACTTTTGTCTATTCACAGCAAGACCTGAAAACCATATAAAAAAGGGAGGGAATTGCCCATGACGGGCAGAAACAAACAAGCCAACTTCCTGCACTACAGTACTTTTATGAGACTTGCTTCTTCTGCCTCATATGGTGACAGATGAACACTGAAGCAATTTTACATCTTGTTCTGTCAGCACATGAGACAACTAATAAATCCCAAGATGTAGAAAACACCCAGAAGGCTTTTTTCTGTTTCTTTTGGCTGCATAATTACAGACAGTAGTTACTACACTCATGCTACCTCCCCCTTTGCCCTTGCAGAAATAATAGGCAAACAATGTGAAAAACACAAAAGATACCAGGGGAAAACCTAATTGCTACGTTTCGTGTAAATATAGGACATCTTTGAGGCAATGTCTGGCTTGCACAGGATCCGGTGCTAGTCTTTTCAGAATGGCTTGATCCAAGTAATTCATTTTCTTAAATGGTTTATTTGCATAAGACTGTGAGACACCTGACAGCAGGCAAAAAGCAGGCACAGCAGCAGGTGCTGCACTGATGTCAAGCCTCAGTGCTGATTAACAGCGGCAGAGATGCTGATCCCGAGGAATATATAATGGCTGCTTATGGCCCACAACTATTTTCCAAGCCCCAGTACCTCCTTCTCTGTCAGGCACAAAAGGCACTTCTTTTTCATCCCCAGACAACACAGCAAAAGCAAAGGGCCTACCATGGGATGGCAGCCTGGGGCTTCTGCTGCCCACACAGCCTGCAACAAGGTTCCAGAGGGCCCAGAAGAGGAAAACAGAGATGCCAGACGCTGCTGGTAAAGGTTCTGATGCATTCAGGAAGGCCAAGCTTCACACGAGGGAAGCGTTTAATCCCATGGAAAGCAAGAAGAAATCACAGATGTGCTGCGGTGTGATGTCTTCCCAACCTTTCACACTGATCCAAAGCTGGGTCCTCGCACCACTACCATAACTGGTTATTGTTTTAAATTTGGTAGGCCTCACACTTCCAAACAATTTGACAAGCCTGAACAAAAAGAAAGCAAACCCTCCACAACATGCTCACGATTACCACCAACCTCTGAGACCACCATAACGAGAACAGCAGAAAGGCTTTCCTGTTGCTATGTTACAGATGTTGCTCAGTGTCTTCATGGTGCATTTCTGAAGACTCGAGAGCCTGTTTGCTGGCTGTTATAAATGCATGTGGGTGCAAGTCTGCTGAAATCAATGGAGCTACACCAATTTCAGAGATAAATAAGCACCTGGCTCTGATGCTTCAAGCTTTCTAGCACAAATACAATGTGGACAACTGCATTCTGACATGAAGAGCTTAAGCACAGCAATCTTAAGATTCACTTCTTGCTTATTATGAAAATGCATAATTGTTAATACAAAAATACTGGCAGAATCAGTCAGAAATTTATTTAAAAGTCCAAGCTTTCTAGGTCAGCTCCCAAAGCTCATATATGAAACTTAACCTTTGTATTTGCTCGAGAAAAGCAACAGCTTTTCATCCAAAGCAATAGTTTACTACTTGATGGGTTGGGGTCCCTATTTTCTCCTTCTGAGCACATTATAAAATGCCTCAGACACACACACCCTTGTTCTAATAAGAAACAAAATATGTTTATACACATATCTGTGTATACACATACACAAATCTGCACTACAGAGCTATTTCTTAGTTCAGGATAAGCTGTTAATTAAGATGTACAGTGGAAACAGACGCTGATGGAAGAGACAACAAACCACTGCATGAGGCTCAGGAGATTGGAGTCTGATCCCAGCTGGGCCACAGACTTGCCTACTGTCTGCAAATAATATTTATGTCTTGAAGTGTGCCTCATTTCCTCACATGCAACAGAGACGCCAATGCTTCCTTACTACTTCAGAAATAGATCTCCAAGGAGGCTCCTCCTTCGCCCTCTGTCTGCCTCAGCTCTGGAACTAAACACCTTCACAAAAGAGTAACATGGCATTTTTCTCACTCCTAAACTCAGCCCCCAAGTCACAGGGCAGGAAAAGATGCCCATCCCATCACCTCCCATCCCAGCTCCCTAGCAAGGATTTTTGGACAGGCGCTATTCCCTGACTGCTGTTTTTCCAAACCAGCCCCAGGTCCAAAAGCCTCTCCCCAATGCAGACATTCAACCACAAAGAGCCCTGCCCCCCCACCTGGCTCCTATCCCCATTGCACATATTCTCATCACCGTTTCTATAGGAAGACCATTACTTAGTTCAGCAGGTACCTCAAGGAAAAAAGAAAAATTGAACAAAAGCTTATAAAGTTCTGGATTTCAAATGCAGCACCACTGTGATGCATTGTATCTTCCCCAGCTCTGAATTTTTGATTCAAATAGTTGGAAAGAGCAGTCTGAGTGCGACAGCTCAGCAAAGCACACACGAATCAGTTGAATTCTTGCCTACAATTCTGTGGCACAGCCCAATTTCTCCTATGACTGCACTTAAAAACTGAGGATTGAGTTTTTCACATTTTCAGCTGCACAATTCCCCTTGATTCTTGTTCAGAAGAGGGGCCTTTAGGAGCCTCAGCTCGAAACAACCACCACTGTAACAGCAAAGTGTGAGATAACAGCATTTATATCGATGTCTAGCAAAGCACTGTATTGTACAGCGTTTGGATTATAAACCTATCTGATGGAGAAAAACATCAAAATGTAAAGAGTCCCCTGCTCAACAGTGGTTAAATAAGGACGACAATGACACGGACCTCTAAACAAGTACTTTCCTGTTTTTTGGTCAGTATCAAAATATTACAAGATCCCATCCATACCCAACTGTCCCAACTTCTAGGCTAACATTCTCCACACTGAATCAGACTGCCTTCCCTAGAAGCACCAGACTGACTTGATTTCATCAGAATTTGAGATGCCAATCCTAAATTAGGAACTACAAATGACTTCACAAAGTTATTTCAGCTACACACAAATATCCAGAGGAGAAGTAACAGAAGATGTATGATTTGTGTATCCTAAAAAGTGTGTTTCATTCATACAGTAAAATAACCAGATGATTTTAACAGTAAAAAGGCAAATCAGTTCCAAGCAAAAACAGTGGGGTTTCATATGAAAGTTTTACAGAGAAATAACTCCTGCCTTCATACATTGCTGGCCTGGTTTGAGCAACACAGAACTAATTTCTTTTCTAATGCTTGGGAACACTGCACTTCTAGAAGACTCTACTGTCTGATAAATTGTTGTGGGTTTCTCAAACCATAACAATTGGCCAGACAACTCAATTGCATCTCAGACAAATGAACTGAATTTTACAGTTCACCTTTCAAAGTCTGAAAATCAAGAATTTAGCTAATGGCTCCCCTTAATCCCATATGCTTCTAAGGTGAGAAGCAACACTAAAAGAGATACTGTAATGCCTTTAGATAATGAGGCATGTTTATGCCTGCAGCAGCTAAAAGCCACAAGAAAAATAACCAATTCTTCCTATGATTGTAATCTTTTCTCTCAGGATGTAATCCATTTTCTCTTACAGACCTGGCCACAGGGAAAATGTAACATCCCCGTTAGGCAAAGCTGCAGTGGGCCCCTCCATACTGCCCTATCAGATCAAATAGTTTTAACCCTGGTTCTGTTGTTACTGGTACCAGTGGAAAAAAAAACTGGAAGTGACTTTATGGGAGAAAAGACAGACTCTTGACATATTACCTGTTGAGTGGTAATGGTTCCAGAAATGCATGAGGAAGGAACGGAGATAAAAATCTATGAACAGAATATGAGTCAGGTCTGTCAGTAACAGAAAAGTTTCCCAATTGAGTGCTACGCACTGAAATGCTTTCTCCCCACCAGTAACAAAAGATACTGAAGTTATAAAGGCATTGCAGCCATTACGCTCAAAGTCTGTAAGTGAAGCAAACCCTGTAGACAGAGAAAACACCTAAGCAGCTGGGGAGGAACAAAAACAAACAAACAAAACCACACACACAAAAAAACCCCCACCAAAACAAACAAAAAAACTCAAACAAACAAACAAGAAAAGCTTTCAGGAATATAAACTTTTATCCAGGTCTTCACCACTCTGCTGCAAACATGCCTGTTTTTCCTGCTATGTCAGATAATCTCATAAAATATGTTTCCTCTCTCCAAAGAGACTTCTCTTGCCTAAGTTAAACTTTTAAGGCTACAATTAAAGGGCATAACTCCTCTTTAATACTGTCTTAGAAGACATCTTTGCTGTTTACAAAGAAAGGGCCCGGCTCCTACTCCCATTTGAAGTCAAGAGCAAAACTCCTACTCATTCCTTTGGAGAGGGGTCTAATCACAATTGTTATTATCCTACTGCCTCCCAACCTCCTGATGTGGCATGCAGGAGGTAACAAGGGATATGTTTTTACCCCACTGAATAACTAAAACAAGAATTTAAAAAAAAAAAAAAAAAGTACTTTAAGGGCCTGCTGTCTGGTCTAGCAATTTACTGCCCATAAATGAACTGCATCAGAGAGTGTTTGAAGATTGAGCATTAAGTAGAAGCAGACACTTGCAGTTCTACAATATGTTGTTTCCTTTTAAAAAAGTTGTGTACCACCTGTTCCTTCCATTTGCTGTTTTTTTCCTGAAGACATTGCTGGCAATGGAATAAGTCATTAAAAAACAACCCAAAAACACTTACTTGGTTAACTAACTAGCACTCCGGAGCTGCTGGCGTCAATAAGAACAACTTCCTCAGATACTCCCTCAATAAATATTTTTCTGGCCCTGCCTCTGGTTTTCACATCTGGTGCTTGGTAGAACATTAACTCAAGCATTTGCTACAACTCAGAAAACTGCTGCTTTTAAACTCCGTATCTTTATATGTTATATGTAATCTTAGACAATGAAAAACAAAGTGGCCATGAAGAAGTGCACCTATTTTTGTATATTCGTAATCTAAGGATTTGAATTATTTGAGTGAGTGGGTTTTGGACATGTAGTCCCAAATTCCCAGATAGCCCTGAAAGAAAACAAAAACAAGAAGCCTGTTCTGCTGCTGTACAATATTGACATACTTGTGCTGACTTCAGTAGAGGCATGACAATTAGAAATCTGATCCATTAGATTTATCATTGCAAGCATAGCTGGTTCAGTCATCATATGGGAGCCTACTAGTTTCCTACACTACTGAAAGAAAAGATGCTACAGCCACAGCCCTCACTCAACACCTCCAACTTTGTTTCCTCCCTGGCACTGGTTCTAGGACAGATGGGTTTCCCTGGTCCCCACCTGACCCACAGGCTTTGGGGAAAGACGGCGTCACACGGGCACCCTTCCTGCTTTTCCACGTATGAACACAGGGAGCATTGCACAGCTCTGCAAGGCACTCTCAGCCCAAAAGAAAGGGCTGGTTGACATCACAGTTTGATGGCCTCCGTCCTAAACTGCTGGAGCCAGCCCAGGACGTGTTTTTTTAACTCTTCAGCATACTGGCCAGTCCACAGCCCTCCTTTTGCCCAGGGCTAACAGCATTACCCGCTGAGAGCCTAAGGCAGTGTGCTGCACATCCCGACAGTGGGGGCAAACACCACAAGAGATCTCTGGATGCAGAAACTCTGTCTCTCTGCCCCGTGTGCTGGAGGGCTCCTTCTTACGAGAAGAGCATTTGGAACAGCAATACAAGGAGCACTTCCAATCAACTGGATTTTCATTTTTGTTTTTTTGTAAGCTCAAGTTCCTTGTGATTTCAACATGCAAAGTCAAGGCTCAGTCTAAATAGTTTCTGCCTCACACGACTCTCAAAGGTATTTTACAGCCCTTACCATCAAACCAAAGGATGCTGGATGTGCCTTCAACAGGGAAGTGGATCTGGCTTTGTCTTTTCCTTCTTTATTTCAGCACAAAGGGAAGACTATCACTCAGGAAATCTGTAACAGAGAAAGGAGTGGGCCTAAGGACAAGGTCTTTGTTGTTTGTCTGCGTGGACTGTTCTCACTCCCCTGCACCACACAACATGGCATTGCGCTCCTCGAAACCTCTGCTGTGGGAGCTCTCTGCATTGCTGAACCCCTTCACACTTTCTGTTCCTAGCAGCAGAGCAGGAGAGACTGGTAATGATGAGTATATGTGAGCAGTTCCAGAAAACAACTGGAGATGAATAATCTTACACTGGAAACTAGAGAACCAGTACAGCCGGTGCAACACCACTTAGATTTCTCCAACAGATAGGGTGCCTTATTACAATCATTTATTTTCTGCGCTATAGCAGAACGCTTTTACAAGATAAACAGCCCAAAAGAACACCAATTCTAAAGACAGAATCCCAAAAGACTCCATGGTACAAATGGTGGTCACAGTTCTCACATCACTTTTAACAGTATAGAGGTAAATGCTCAGCTAGATCTCTACGTTTATAGGGCTTGTAAGAACACCAGCTCCCTCCGTTTCTCCATACTTCACATTCAACAGACAACAGAGGTGCCCAAAAACCAAAAGCTTTTTCTAGATTCAGAGGACAGAGGGAGGTTCTCCAGAAAATGCCCCAACCACACATGACCTTCATAGCCCTCCTGAGATGCTAATCTACAGACTGTCCTCTCTGCAGGAGGAAAGCAGGGCAAGCACACTTCTCACAAGCAGTAGCCACACAGAAGGGCCTTATGTTAAGCTAGGCAATGCAGGTCTTGGGCTTTTGATAAAATTATCTCCATTTTGTTGTTCATACAACCTGAAAATTCACTGTGAATTAGTACAGGTCTGGAAACTATTTCCTATATAACATTCATGTTTTTCCTGTGAAATATTCTGATAAAATTTAAAAGCATGGGTTTATTGCCTTTTTTTTTCCCCAGAGATTCTCAGTAAAACACAAATGTTGCACTTACATTTAATGTTCGGTTCTAAGGATTTGGGTTTTATTGCCCTGCAAGTGTGAAAAAATAGGTAACATTTAAGTTTAATAAGTGCCTGAGCTTGCAGAGACAGGCCTGAGACAAATGTTCTTGCTTTCATTCCTTTGTGCAAGATACACAATTGCTATGTGATCAGCAAGAAGGAGAGGAAAGGTGCTTTGGGGCAGTCCAGAAAGTGATGCAACAGAGTCAGACCCAGAAATGTGTGAAGAATTTTTCTGTACCATTGTGCAGGTTGTGTACAGGGTTAATAAAGGGTTATAAGGAAGGCTATCAAGATAAAAGGAAGAGCCGAACATTTAAGGTGCTGTGAAAAAGTAATATGATCTGAACATGTCTTAGATTCACACAGGGGAAAAGGGAAAGAGAATACTATCAGACAGAAGAACTAACAAAACTCAGTTTAAAGTGTTTATTCAGCCTTGGTCTGGGGCTGCAGCCTGCATTCACTGTTTGATCAGCTTACTAAAATGCGATTTAGGCAACCGATTATTTAATTACAAGAAGCTTTTTTGCTCTCCATTTATGCAAGAAGGCCTTTTCTTCACATGATAAATTGTGAGCAGCTCAAACACAGCTGAAAGAACCCACATTCTGGGTACAGGGAGAAGTTGGATTACTACTCACTTCCAAGAGCAGACAGGAGTTTACCTATCCCATTCCGCCGACAGCTTGCCAGCCTGCACCGACTCTCCTTGTTACACACGTCACTGTTTGTGACGAGCTCCTGGTAGGAGCAGACAGAACATTCAACACCTGCCATGAAAACTTTTGAAGCTCAGACTTGCACCAGTGAATTAAAATGCAGAACAAACTCTCCTCAACTTCACTGTTGTTCTTTGCAAAGAGCGCCCACCGAACAGCTTCATCTACACTTTAAGCTCAGATTCTCAAATCACTCTCTTCATTAGAGTTATTTGGCTTGAAAGCTTTGAAAGACACAGCTCTTCCTGACCATTTAACTTTTTGCCTAATAAATCATGTTCAAAGACATGCAGAGGCTGACAAGGAGCAGCTAAAAGAAGCCTCTTGCACTCACTGAAATCAAAGCTAAACCTTTTCTCACTGGACAAGAATTAATACCATGAGCAGGACCCTGGCAACTTCATTTCAAGTATGTTGACAACCAGAGGCTTGTCGATAAATTTTCACACTTCACCTGTTTCTCTCATTACTTTCCACAAAAGCATGAGATGAAGCTTCCAAGACCACGGCAATTCTTTTTAGTATCTTGAACATACAAACAGTATGTCTGTACTGCAGCCCATTCCGGTTACAATGCAATATTTCACAGCTGGTGAAAAACACCGCACTCTGAAATACCCAGCAGAGATACCACTGCTCTGCACTGAAATACTGCCGCTCATTCTCCCACTGTGGACATGTACTCTAGAAAGACTCATGCCTTCAGATGTAGGAAAAAAGAACTATGATCTCCAAGACAGAAACAAGTGGCTGCAGTAAGAGCAGCAATGTTGTGGCCAGAAGAAACTGCCCTCTGCACACACACATGCAGACAACGCATGTCCCAGTTTCTACTCCATTCTCCACAATAGCAAGAAGGAGGACAAGAACAAGGTCCAGGAAAGAGAAAAACCAAAACCAAACCTATGACTTCACTGTGGCTGTGCAGTATCACCTGGTGCTTGAAAACTTCAAGTAGCTGAGATCAGCACTTTTCTTGGCTGAAGAGGAATGACCAAATAATTGTTCTTGCAACAATGACTGGATAAAGTGAAAATTATATTTATCGTCTCTCTTTGTGTCATTTTTCACTTGAGACGTTTAAATAACCAAAAGCTGTCTGCACCCATTACACAAACCCTCCTCTGAACAAGTAATGCCAGGGTACAATGGGAAATCCAGGCTTCAGCATTTCTTTGCATCTGTAAACAACCTCAATGAAACATTTCAACAAAGCAGAGGAACGAACCTTCAAACAAAGTGGGCATGTGGTGACTGACAGACAAGTAATCAGCACATGTTGCAGAGAACATTCTTGGCAACCATGAACCCTAAATTTGAGGTGTGAGAAGAGAAAAAACGCTGTGTTATAGATTCAGCTTGCAACGCTTGTACTCAGCAGCACCGGCTTTTGGATAGCTCAACTCGTACTGCAAACAGAACATTTCCTACAGAAAACAGACACCTGCACAAAAAAGTTGGCAAAAATCCCAGTGCGTTTTTATTTTCCCTTAAGTTTCCACCCCTGTACCATAAACACCTTTACTGTACAGCCCAGGAAATGTATGCATTCTCTTTGTTTAAAATACCATCAAATTACATAACACACGTACATGCAGACATAGGAGAAGTCCTGTCAAACTACTTGGTTTTGTTTGGACAAGACAAAGTGATTCATTAGGCAATCTATCCTCCCTAAGTAGAGATGTACAGCATTTCCAGTGCTCTGGAATGACTGAGAGGAAATCAACAAAAACAGAAAACCCACCTTTTGGTGTCGTTGTCAGGTCAGTCACAAAATATTTTACTCCAGGTTTCCAAAGTCTGAAACAAAGCAAAAGCCCTCAGTTAGTGGCAGCTATTAAAGGGAAAAGGCTCTCCTTTTATTAAATGAATTAAAGACTCATGAATTGCATCATGGGATTAACAAAATGCCTTCCTTCTTTGCTTTTGGTAACACGTGCAAAGTTACACCAAACTCTCCTTTCCAGTGACTAGAACCTCTCCTGCCATCATAGCTTACACGCTTTTGAATGCATCAAAGCCATGTCCCACTGAAGAGCTTGGGCCTTCAGAATGCCTGTTCTGTTATAAAATGGATATCCACAGAAAAGCAGATTCCACTGAAACACAGGCTACACTGAAGGTTTCTGTTAGGATCAGAGTTTCACAGAAAGAGCTAACCCCCTTCTTCCTTTACAGAAAGGAGAAGATCTGCGGGCAGAAGACCTTTCATATATCTAGATTCACCAGGAATTACAAAAGACGGTAACAGCAACAACCAAAAGTATCAGGAATCAGCAAACAAAGAACATAGATAATATGGCTTCACTTATGAAAAGCTTCCTTGTTTCCAGGAATCCCAGAGTTATACTGCACACTAAAAAAAATGATGTGCTTACAAGCTGCAGACCAGACTGATGGGATCTATAAATTCAGAATCATGTAACCAAGTATCATGTACCACAGAAAAGCTGCAATGGGGAAGTGCTGCTAAGCAGTCACAGAGGAGAATTTTCTCTGGTGCTACAGCTGTTTATTGCATGACCTTGGGCATATCCTTAACTACTTTGTGCTTAGTTACTACCATATCTTTCGGTGAGCATAATATTATCGTAACAGCATAAATGAGGGTTAATTACTGCTTTGCAAATCCTGGGAAAGGCTGGGCAGGGGAGAAGCACCTATAAAGTACAAATCGTTGGTATTTAAGAATTGCATTGAATTGCCCAAGAAGGAAGGAGATCAGACTTCCCTTCCCAGCTTCAAGCCAACAACCAGCAAACAGACCATTTTCCAGTACTATCATCCTTAATCAGTGTGCACCCTACCCTCTGAATTAACTTCTGCCAGTACGTGGGTAACAGAAATCACAGCTGAACAAAGCTATAGAAGATATTCACTGCTTGACAGGGGAAGGCTGGGGAGAAGATAAATGCTAGCAGGAATAAAAGCACTTTGTACTTTCAGTCAACTTTTCTATATCTCACTGAGCACAGGGATTGTCACTGAAAGCAATGGAAGTCTTGTCCTTGACTTCATTGAACTTAGAAATGAAGCATTTCATTTCGCGGAAAGGTAGTGAAGGGCAGGTTCAGCACCAAAGTGAATATGAGGCAGTGGCTGAAACATGAGCAGAAAGCAAGGACCCCATCCCTACCTCCTGCTTTTAAGCATAGGGCAACTTTATGAAAGCAAAAAACAGAGGAAGTTTGTATTGCGCACTGCTGTCATAATGGAAAATAAAGATGGAAGTGTTATCAAGAGAAAAGCAGAAAACTCAAGCTCAACTATTTCTTCTTTCCTTTCAATACCAAAAAATGAAAAGTCAGTTCTTATAATATGCTGACCAGGCGTGGTCCCTATTATCTTTGGTTAATTCCATATGTCTGAGAAGGAAATCAGCTCTAAGCCGGTTAGTCTTGCTAAATGAGATTTGTCTAGGGCCCCACCCCCAGGTGCAGTGTCATGCACCAAAGATTTGGCATTATTTAGGAAGATGTTACCTGTCCAGACACTGTCAGTAATGGTCAGCAAAACACAACCATCTAACAACTCATATATAATATTCCTCTCTTGAGCAAAACCCCATTCAGCATCTCCTAATCTCTGAGGAGCTCCCAGTCCATATGCAAAGCACATCCAAAGCAAGAGATGAGTAGGGACAGTACCAGCAGGATCCCTTTTATAAAGCCTCTGATGAGCATATGATAGACAGGCACACAAACCTGGCACCTCCAGCAAGCAGAACTTCTAGCATCTTTAAGGCCTGGTCCACAATGTTTACTCCTTGAGAGACTCTAGGTTCATCCTAATATCTTGGGTCATGATAAAATAGAAACAGACTTGTTGCTAGCAAGATAATATGGCTGTGAAACACTAATCAGACACCTATTTAATTTTCTGCTACAGTTACACTCAGTTACCTCTGCTTTAAGAACCTCAAGATTTTCAGAATCACAGTCCTGACTCATGGAGTCTGTGGTGAACACCCAGGACACATTTAGGAGAACACTACTAATAAACAGCATCATGCCAATTGCTTGACTCAGAGAAAACACAACTAGCACTGCTACATGTTGGCACTTTGTCTTCTGAATACTTGTTGGCTAATAAAATCAGGAGCTGTTTTTAAAGAACACGCCTATATTGAATAATTTATCTACCCCTTTCCTCTAACTACAGTGCCATTTTCTAATTCTGTCAGCTTTTATGTAAAGTCAGTGTTCCCGCAAGGAGTCACACTGACAGATCTGGTTAGCAAAGTTTATCACAAATAGCTTTCCAGTAACATGCAACAGGAAAATAAAGTTGACCAGTATTCCCATCTTCCAGCCTTTGCTGGCCCCAAGAGAGGGGCATGTGCTACGAAGACAGCTGTGCTTGCAAAATATCCATTGGTGCAGCTGGATGCAGCATCCAGATCTTCTAACACCCTGGGTAGGTTTCACTTCAGAAGGTGGAGTTGGTTTGGCTAAAAGGGAGAAACTGTTTGAAAATCTGAAGGCAGGAGATGGATTGGGCAATGGTGATGATGAAATTACACCACCAACTATTCCAACAGAAGGACGAAACGAATGCAGCAGATCAAGGGTAGCAAATCTCAAGAAAAAAAAAAAGCCAGACTTCAACCAACTCTGCAGCGGTCAGCAGAGCTTCATGGGAGGCCAAAAGAGTGCAGGAAAGCTACAAGTACTGGAGATGGAATAAAGATACAAATGTAAACTATTATGTGGCAAAAGAAAGCTGGGACATCAAGTAACTACAGTGCTGACCAAAACAGAGAGATATGTTTAAAGAATATTAAGAAGAGACTCATGTACCTAAGTCAGCTGAAACAGATGAAATTAAAATGCAATTTTTTTTATTATGTAAAAAAAACCCCAACACCACCAAAACAACCAGCCACCAATAAAAAAAAACATCATCAAAACAAAACAGCCACACATTAATGGATGAAACAACTGACACCTTGAATTCACAAGAGATGAGGGAAGTCCTCAAGTGCTGCTTGAAAGCAAGCACAGGACCACCACAGAAAGGAAAGAGGATGACAACCACACGCTAGAGACCTGTTAGTCTAACTCAGATTTCTGAAACAAATCATTAATCAATTATAAATACCCAGAAGATGGTTAGATGATCAAAATCAGCAAATCTGCCTCGTAAAGAGCCAAACAAGACAAAACAGTCTAATCTAGTTTTCCATATTTACTGGAAAAAGGGGCAGCACAGAAATGCTGTGCCTTCCCTGTCAGGGGTTTGGATGAGTTCTCAGAGGGGTCAGTCTGAGGCTTACTTCTTTACAATATTTTGCGCTAATAGCCAGAAGAAAGCACTGAGCTGGGAGAGTTTACAAGTATTTCATTAGGTCCAAAATCATCCAAAAATGATGCCATGAAACTCAATGATGCAAAGTGCTGCTGTAGTGCTGCTGCAGAGACAGCAAAAAGAAATGTTTCAGCATGCAGCTTCATCCACCAACAGGTTAGTTGAAGCCCAAGGGGCTGAGCCCAGGTAAACGATTCTGCACAGGAGGAGTTGGAGTGCAAACCCACATTCCTCTCTGCTGTGCTGACTCCTAGGCGGAGGCAAGTCACACCCCACAGAAAACTAAAATGAACAACTAGATATTCAGCTTTCAGAGTCAGATTTTCCAGAGCTCTTCTGTCAGAGCAATCAACCTAGTTCTATTAGCTGTTGTCTGCAACACAGACATGCCTTAACACAGGAGATAATCCTCCAAAGTATAAAGCTAGCAGTTGTTCAACATGTCTGAAAGACTTGCAAAGGAGATTTAGGCTAATCTAACTAAATTAGGAACCTACTGAAGCTGTACACCACCTTCACTGGACAGTCAAAAAGAACCAGGTAAACAGGACAGGGATATCTCTGGGAATCTGCCTCCATAACAAAGGTCTACATTGTATCTCTTGCAATTTCTTCCAGCCCTGTGCATTTACCTTTCTTTGATCTGCCCAGTGCAGATAATGGACAGTCCGAGATTTTTAGTTGTCTGCCTGCCTGCATGTGATGAAGCTGAGCAGCAGGAGCTGTGGATGCACCCTGAAGGCCTTATTCCAGAAAACACACTAGGCTAATTCACATTTTGAACTGAGGTTCACATTTGAAGCCCGCTGCTGCAGGCCGCTCACAGCAGTCTGTGTGAAGGAAGAACAAATGAATCCTCTGTTTCTTTAAAAAGCCAGAAATTTCAAGGCCCACTTTATCTCTAATTGGACTAAGGATGCTCCTCATCTGCTATGGTACTTTTGATAGCCTCTCTAACCGTGTCTTATGATATGAAAAGTTTAATGAGTTCTAAAAAACCCAGAATATTTTAGATTGTTTACACATGAAAAATGATCTATGGCTCAGAGCTGAAGAGGAAGTAATGTAACAGATCTGTGGGGCATCTTCCCTGCTGTGCAAAAAAGGAGCAGATACATATTCAATACCTTTAATGGAAGCTGAGAGCCTAGTTTCCCAGGAGCTATTCAGAGTGCATACCCTTTCAACTTTAATCTCCCAGTTTCAGGGACAGGAATTCACACCAAAAGTACATTGTGCGCTGTCAGTACTTCTGCAGTGACAGAACCTCAAAGCTTCTGTTTGGTTCTTTGACTGATCCTGTTATCTTTTTGCCATTTTTTATGCTTAAACACATTTTCAAAGGTGCAACTCAATACACTGCAAGGGTACCAACAGTGCAAGAAAACATCTAACAAAAAAAAATTTATACTTTCAAGAGCAATCAGTTCTGCTCTAACCCTGCTCTTATTCAAGTAAACTCTTTATCTGCTCATGGCAAGGCACTTCTGTTAGTATGAACCTGCGAATTCTGAATTGCTTCCTGTTCTCATTCATAGGCAACGTCTTCCTGATAGCAATTCTGATTTCCAGGGAATTTATCCAGGCTATACAGTTGCAAGTAAAATTAAACCACATCCTTTTATTATCCGCTTAGCTAATTTTCAATGTATTGACATCAACCTATAAGAGATAACATGGTTGGAAGCTTTGTGCAAGGAAAGAGCTGCCTGAAAGTTTTTCCACAAGATTTCGTACTCAAAAGCCCAACTCCTACCTAGGACAGATCAGCACAGCTCTACCAACAGGCCAGGGAATGCCACCAATTCATAGCAGATAAGGATCCATCTTGGGACACGTCTCGGGAAACGTGTTCCTCTCTCTGCAGTGATGAAAAGATGAAAAGTACCTGCTTTCCTCTGCTGCCAGAGAACCTATGTGTTTCCATTCTCTCCCTAAAACAAATGCTTAAGTGTTTGTCCTGTTACTCTCACAACATCTGGTCCTGAGTCCAGAAAGGCAATCAGAGCTTCACCACTGACCAGCACTTGCCAACCACATCACCAGAGTCAGCTCTGCCAATCACAACTTTTCAAGAGGAAGCATTAAATGAAGCATCTCCCTCTGCCTTACAGACTTCTACTACTTTAACGTCCAAAGAGCTCCCAGTCTGCAACCTTCACTTTCCAAAGGTCACAAAGGATTAGTTATCCCAGGTACAGAAGGGTAAACGAGGCCCGAAGAGATTAAGTTATTTATTGCAAGATTCCAAGAAAATCTTTGAAAACACACACAGACTCCAATTCAGATGACATCTGTCACACAGCCTCAGCTGATGCTAAGGGTACTTGTTAGACAGGCTCACAGCAGCTACACAACTTTGAAAAGTCCATAAGCAGCCCTAGTTAAGGGTAAATAGTTGAGAAAAACTCCTTAATAACTATCATAGGCAGCTTCAACAACCAGCAAATCATAGAACATAATACAAAGCTTCAATAATACAGAGCAGAAAAAAAAAACCATCAGTCAAATGACATTTCTAAAAATCAAGCTCAATTTAAGGTATTCATATCAGAAATCTGTGAGAGTTCTTCCAGACCTTTGAAGTGTCACACGCATGAAAGATTACTTTGAGGAAGCATATTTCTTAATTAGACAAAGGATCAATTCTATTTGTGATAGCCTTAAAGATCTGAAACACGCAAATGGGTTGATTTGATAAATATGAATCTTGAATAATTTAAAAACTCTGCCATTCTAGATAAGAAAAAAAATTAAGAAGTTAAAGAATTAACTTTACTGAGCAGTTTAAACTCCAGCTGCCCGATGCACAGGTTTTAATTAAAAGATCACAGCGTCTTTCCACAGGACCTGCTTCTCACTCTTACAGAAATTGAAGGTACTCCAGGGACACAAAAAGGAGGTATCTGGAGGACAGCTCTCTCTGACACCACAACTGAAAGAAACACAATAAAGCAAGGACTAGGGATGTGGAAAGGAGCATGCAGGTGTGAGAAGGGCAGCCTTGGAATCAAAGCAGGATGTCCTAGAGCACTGTTTCTTTCCCAGCCTCCGGCCAAGGTCTGATGTCCTACCTGCATCTCCATGCCCAAACTGCTCGCAGAGGGGGAGAGCAGAGTGCTGATGACTTCACAGCAAACCTGAGCAGCTTCCACTGGACACCTACAAGTAGGGTTACTTGGACTGTAAAAGTTTGTTCTGCCTCTACACTGCAAGTGCACCTCCATTTTACTGGAGGATTCTGAAATACAAATTCCTAAACATGTGACACAGCAAGAGAATATAAGAATGACTGATACGGAAAAGTTAGTATTTTCAAAACAGTCTTACACAGTTTGCCAAAAAAAAAAAAAAAAAAAAAGAATGAAGACATGCACTGAAAATACAGGAGAAAACAAAAAACACTGAGAGCTGTTCCTAAATGGAGCAACATAATACACTCATATATATAATACACTTAATGAGGCATGAGTTATGTGGAAACAAGTAATAAAGTGATCCCATAATTAAAGACTGCTTTATAATACATATGCAGAAGGCTGCCACAAAGACTGCACAAACACCCTTTATTCCAGTATTTCCTGAAATGAGCCATTTGACTCAGCAATGTTAAAAGGTTCCTTTAACAGTTTTCTCGGTCTGTGATACATCATCTAGATGTAACCGAGGTCAAGTGCATTAAGAATCAGAGTAACATTTTGTACTGCAACATGACAAAAAAGGCACTGTCTGAGCTGCAAGGGCTGACTAGACTCAATCTATTTCTACAGCCATACTAGAAACATATGTGGAAACGTACAGAACTTGGAATTCATGAAAAACCCCAACACTTCCAATAAGTTTTTTTTTAATTATTCTGAATTAAATATATAAATACTAAGTGTTTGGTGGCCTCCTCATCCCCATATAAATGACTGTAGCATCACAGAAACAGCACATTAACAATGCTACCCAGTCTAAAGGCTAACTGGGGAAAACAAGGTCACATAGCAGGGCTTTCTGGGTCCCTCACCCAGAGACCTGTCACAAGTCACAACAGCAAACTGATTCAAATCTGCCTCAGAAATTCCATTTTTTACAGATTTATTAACTTCTAATTAGTAGGTACAAGCATTGTTCTAGTCTTAAATAATACTTTCCTTGGGAAGTGACATTATCTCTATTGTATTTGTATTTCAGCCAAAGAATAATGCATTTCTTCCTTTATTAAAAGGGCTGACAGCAACATAATTAATAAGCAGCTTTGAATGTGATCTTCTTTTAAAACCCTCTATTCAGGATCAGAATTCTGTTTGTAATTATAGGTGCTGAGCAAAAAGCTTGTCTTAGTACATTTCAAAATGCTACATATATAATTAATCTCCAGCTATTTTTCAAAGTAGAGATTTTCAAAGGTTCAAAGGGCTTTCAGAATGGAGGGGTTTGATTTAATAGGGACTGGTCACTCAAATCAGGTAACTTAGAAAACTGCTCCAACAGCCTGAAGCTGACCACTGTGGCAACTATTCTTATAAGCAAAAAAGAAAACTGGGCTCTGACACAGCAAGCTGTGATTCTTGAAAGTTGTCCTTAATCACACAATCAGCCATACTAAATAAACTCAGTGGGGTCCTACCACATAATCATTTGTAAAACCAAGACGTGCCAAGCACAGGGCTCAAAGGATCCCATGCAACATTTCCACTGACACTTTCTGGTTCTGGAACAGTCTTTTTGACAGTGTATTTTTTTCAAAAGATACAAGGGAAGCACTTGGGAGCAAGCAAGTACAGCTGCAGCATTAAATCAATTAGAATACATTTGTCAAAACTCCAGGCCATATGTTGATTGAGATAGAGAAGGTGTCTGACAGGGCATGCAATGTTAACCTAACCACACAGACAGAGGCCACTTGAAGTAATTATATTCAGGACCCACATCAAAGAGAGATGAGGGTTTATGAAAGCTGCACAGGCTCTGGTCCTCAGTATTCAGGTGTGCATGTTATGTGTCTGTGTGTATATATACACACAGAGTAATTACACAAACTTTTTTTTTTTTTTTTTTAAGGAGAGAGAGGAAAGGAAAGCACCTGAAAAAGGAAAGGCAGCCAGGACACAACCATTTGAAGAGCAAATATATTGAAAATTAAACATCCTATTCAATTATGGTAGGTTCTACAAGTATTTTCTGAGCACTGGCTCCTACAAGCACAAGACTGCCACTGAATGACTATTTCTACTGAGGCAAAACCAACAGCACACCTGACTTGACCCTTCATGCCATGCCAGTTTATACCTGCAAAGCACATAGTCACACTCCCACTTCTAAAGAGGTTTAATATTTTTTTAATCCTGTATCACAGTAACTCTGACACTGAGTCCCTCTGCAGTGGCTGAAGTGCACACTATCTCAGGATAATGCCTTGTGCTGGCTGCCAAAGACTGAATCAAGCTAATCAGCAGTGTGCTGTTGCATGCTGATGTTGACACTTCAAGGAATCACAAAATATTCAGTTCAACTCATTAATCCTTTAATGCTGCTTCTCATCACTCACAGAGACCACTGTAATTGCAGGTTTCAAAAAGCACCAATAAGATTATTAACAGAGCAACGCAGAGGACAGCACAAGAAGAAAAGGACTTCAGATGCCAAATCATTTCTGTGCAAAGCCTGTACCAAAGGCTTCAATCTCCTCATATGCATCAATGGCAAACCACAGGCAGAATTACCTGTATGTGGGTGCACAGAGGTAGAGTAAGGCAACAACCTGCAGGAGCTCACTGCAAGCTCTCCTAGGTGCAAAACCAGTCCCTCCATTTAGGCACAGATACCTCCGATTACAAAGGTGGAGTCCAGAAACTCCACTGCTGACTATTTGGTTGCTGGACATTTGAGCCAGTTCTGCTGCTCACCCCTGGTGAACCTTTGCCTTCAACAGCCTGCTCTGACCCTGCTGAACAAACCCTGGAATATATGGGAGTTACAGGAAACTGGACTTAATGACTCTGCGCTCTCACTGCACCCTTCTACACTTGCAGGTAGCCAGGTTTTCTCTGCTATATACAGTGAGCATACAATTCTTCAGAAAAGAATTTGCTGTCTCTTACTGATAAGTCCCATCATCCAATTTTCAGCTTCTCTCTGCATGATACTAGCTTTGTGGTTTAGGCTTTCTCTCTTGCTCACTCCTCCCAATTTACTGTGCAGCATTTTGCAATCTCTCAGCAACACAGACAAATCACTTCCTCCTGTTGTCCCTTCATCACTCCTCTTGAGTAACATTAGTGAGACACTGGCTGTGGGTAGTTGGACACCTTTAGCCAAGACAAATTGAGTTTGATACTCTCTAAGACAGGCAAAAATCTGTAGGGTGTCAATTTATTTGAAAACTACATAGAGCAAATAAGTGTATGCTCTTCTGTCCAGGTCTCAGGATTCTTCCCATCTCCTCCCCTCGTGTTAAGAGTGGGATCTTACCCACACACACTGACCCCAGGAATACTGTAGGATATATGGCCTCAGCATAAATTCATGGAACACTTCAGAAGGCACATGTGCACGTCAGGTAACCCTGATATGGGTGTTTACTCCACCACTTAATGTCAGTGTTTAAAATCAGCTGTCTTTGGCTAGGATACTCAGTGCTCAGTGAAGCACCGGTCATCATCCACCTGGACAAACTGCACTGTTTCAGAATTTGTCCCTTGGGTTTCAATCCTCAGCAGGTTGCTCTGCAAATACAACTCTTTTCCTTCTGATTTCCTACTGCCTCCTTGCAATCCTAAAGTACCTTTCCCCTGCACCACTTAACCGTGGCAATGTGCTTGTGTAAGGGCAGCTACTGTCACCCTTGTCAGCACCTTCTTCTACTGTTTCCCGAAGTCCCGAGTACACACGTAAGCGTGTTCTAACAGTGGAGGGGTACCATCATCACCACCAAACAGATAAGGCACAGGATCTCCCTGGTTTTTTTCCTTGCAATCTCCATGATTTCTCTCCTCTGCGTAGCACTAACATCTCAACCGTACCTCCTTACAAAGCACAAGGTACAAACACTCATAGTTCAATGATGATTTTCCCTGTCAGCTGAATGCGACAAAGTCCTGCCATCCACAGCCCTCAGGCAAACATGGGATGTATGCACTTGAGAGGCAAAATTTCTGTGCTAAAGCCCTACAGATAACATTGCAGAGCCATAATTACCTCACATAGGAATCTTCTGCACTTGACCATGGAAGAAAGAGCATTCAATAGAGAAAATTACCAAGCAACAATCAGCAAACCGCACTCAAGTCAAATGCAATCACGGTTACATACATGGGTACATTGAGTCGATGATGTCTTTAAGGCTAGAGCCTATTTTGCACTGCCTCCAGCTCAAAGGCAAATATGCCAGCAGTAATGGTAACTGAACCAAAACTGCCCCGAGGAGAGAACATTTCATAAAGGTTGAATCAAAAGCCAGAAGAGAAAGCTTCAGCACTTGCTGTTACCTGCAAGTCCAAGTCACTTGAGCACTGCGAATAGACCTTGTTGAACAAAGCTGACACACCTGGTCTAGGCAGGGCAGAGGAAGCCCTCGTGATAGCACGGCAGGCCTAGCATCACTGCCTCAGAACAAAGCGGTACTGCAGGCAAACACAACCAGTCGCACACTCAGCACGCAAGACTTGGTTGTGTGGTCACAGCCTGTGCACTTTGTTTCGTTCACATTTACTCAGCAAGTATCAGCCTTAAGAGAAAGCACAGAACCAAAGCACAGCTTCCCAACGGAGAACCATAAATCAAAAATTAAACAAGGCAAATGAGACAAGCAAACAGAGTAGACCTCGCCATCCCCATCAGTGAACACTGTTTTCACTTTTCCTTTTCTTGAAGGATAAGAGACAGGTACATAAAAAACAGTCATCAGTTGCTGAGGGACTAACTCATTTCCACGTTTTATCTTTACAGAAAAATCACCCTCATCATCTCACCCAGTGTTAACTCCAATAATATGAACTGACAGCTTTGCTTTTACCATTCATACCTGTGCAGGATAGCAGTTCTGGTTCCTATCCATCACTTAATATATTAACCTATATATTGTATCCCTGTCAGTCTTTGAATCATCATAAATATTCCGTAATCTGCTACAATATGGATTTCTTTAGCAAAGATCTGCTAAACATGGCATATATGGAATCCATTTCAGTAAAGGATTTAATCTCTTGTCAGATTAGAAAATAAGTTGATAAAATTACTCATGCTTTCCAAGAAAATGCATGTGTCACACCAATTCTTTAGACTTCTTAGCTTTAGGGTAGAAATTTTTAAAAACATGGTAGCACCTGGACAGACCATAGAATGCAAATTCCTAATCACCTTTCACAAAAAGCAGAGCTTCAAATATTCAGACCCTTTTGAAGAGGGTAACAAGACCCCCAGTACTAGTTATAATCAAAATAAGATCTAGAACAGGTGATTATAAACCATATTCTTTGACCACACAATTCATCAAGCAAAATCTAAGAGATTTCTGCAACTAAGAAGGAAAAAAGCTAAATCCTTCTGCACAGAAAGGATCTTTTTCTTGTATGTATCTAGTTTGGATAATTTGCAACTGATCCACTGAGTTGGTAATATATATACACAGACACACCTCAAAATACAGTGCTGGCTGCTTCTCTGCAAAACCACAAGATGCCTGGAAAATCCTTGTGGATCCTTGCAGAGACCACAGCTGTCCAGCTAAACACACAGCAGCAGCTTTTGGATGGCTACCAAATATATCTTTACTCGGGCCAGGGAAAACCATCCTTATTCCCAGTGTGGAGGCCTGCCCTACTCCAAGATTTCCCACTTCCATCAAGCTGCGGGTAAGAGCAGAGCCGCTCCAACACAACGCCAAGCAGTGGGAGCAGGCCTGGCCCATGGCCATGCCAGTGTCCAGCCAGCACAGAAAGACATCCTGTGTAAAGGTGGATGCTGACAGCCTCCCAAGGGAAAAACCAAAGCCAAAAGGTGTTTGTGGCCTGGCTAATCCTGTAATCAAATAAACTCTTAACAGGTCTCTAGTGGTGTGTAACGCTGGTGGAAGAATTATGCAGCTTTGTTAAAAATTATAAGTTAAATCCGCTTTTCTTCTGGGGCTTTGTGGATAATTTTACTCTTTACCTCACAAGCAAAGGATTTCCATTTTTCTTTAAAATACATTTACAAAAGTTTAAAGTTCATCAAAATGGCAATCTTCCAATTAAAAAATATTATTGACTGAATGGTATCGGTAATATTTAGTCATTATTAAGGGATTTAACACAACAAAAAGTGTAATTGGACTTCTTCCTCTCTTTGCAAATACCTCACCACAAGTTTCCAAAACCTTACCCATCTATTAAAGTAGATGCTCCATAACAAGCAGCTAAGCTTTCATATTACCTAAGATTGCAGGAAAGTTTATGTGCATGAATTGTGCTTTATAAGAGGAAGAGGAGGAGCCTCTAAATTGCATGTGCAATTTCCAAAATACAGATTATATTCAATATGAAACATTTAGACAATCGCTAAGGAAGAATAACCAGAATAATTAGAATACTCATTCAAACTGTGTGCTACAAGGTGAAATAAAGAATTTTCATATGATGATCTGTTTCACAATAATATAACTTCCAATGTTGTTTTCTAGCAATATACAGGAAAAAAGGTATAATTCAATTTATGATTTTATTATATTAAAAGCAATATCTCTGCTTGCAGGTGTCCTTGGCTAAAGGTACACAATATACTCCTTTTTCTGCAAAGGCCATGGGGAATAAAGAAAAGGAAGTATCTCACAACTTTCTGTATCACTGTCGTACTGTAACCAAAGGCTATGGGGAAAAAGAAAACCAAGTATCTCAGTAGTTTCTGCATCACTGTCATGTTGTAACCAGGAAGGCTAATTAATGGGGCTGCCTCAGCAACTATCACAAAAAGATTGCTTTTTTTTTCTTGTTCTTCAGAATAGGCTTACTGCATTTTTACCCATTTAAAACTTTCAAGCACACACAAGAGAATGAATTTTTTTATAAATGTCATTTTTTCCAGATAGAAAAAAGCAACCATGGGAACATACTCTTCTTCCATTATGTCTTGCCTACACGTTACAATAGTCTTGGAAAAAATTTATTACTAAGATAAACCTAGCAGAAAGTCTGGGTTTTGACTGAAGTCTCTTTCATTTTCAAAGTGGTTTGTTTTTCTTTGACCAGCAATAAAAGACTGAGATTTTCTGAATTTCAAACTATTTGCAAACAATGTGCAAGTAGTTCAGTTGAAAGAAAAATTTGCAAAAAATTTTTTAAAAAGTCATGTCCCCGGAATTTCACTGATGAAAGTTTGCCATCCTTTTCAACCTGCCAGCAATGTTTGTTTGTATTATTCGAGCCGCTCTCATTATGGTGTATATATATTTGTATTATTCGAGCCGCTCTCATTATGGTATATATATATATAAAAATAAAATAAAAAAAAAAAATATCTATCTCAGCAACAATGCTGTACCGTATCTTTTAATTAAGATATTTATTAGTAATTATAAGATCCTCTTGCCACAGAAAGAAGAATTTACATTACCAGATAAATTCTAAAATACTATTTTTGAAACTTGTGCATCAGATAAAAATGTTTCAGATTCTTTTCTAAATTAGCTCCTATAATAACATGACTGACTGTGAAAACATTCCCAACCATTTTTGTGTTGTGTGCATCAGATGTAGCAAAAAATGCCATCCACATGCTCGCCTTCAGCCTGCTTTTTGCATACTAAAGTCAAACATGTATAGAGTTTTCAGGATCTTTTTCTATTTTATATACTGTTCCTGATGATTATTCCCTGGATCTCAAGTTTCCCCAATGAAAATCCCTCAGTTTCTTTATCAAACATATCAAAGTTTTAAAAGGAGATTCTACGTTCAAACCTTTAAAGGAGTTTCCTTTGCAAATAGCAACCTCTTGGGGAAAATGTATTTTATTCAATCCTGTTGTTCTCACTTTGTTGTCGATGCTACTTAATTCACACAAAAAAGATGCTTGACAGGTGTCTTGCTCTCTACCCCAAATAAATGCTTTGAAGCTAGAAAAGATATAAGTACTTTGGTGGTCTTTTTTTCCTATGAGAATCTGCATTATACAGTAGCAAACCTCACCAGCTTAAAGAAAGAAAATCTCCATGCAAAACAATGATAGGGTGGCAGAGAGGGTCATAACTCCTCCTCAACCTTCTTTTTTATGGCATCTCTACCAGGTCAGCAATAAACAAAAATAAAGGAGTGCACTCCACCCAGACAACACAACAGGAAAAACTGGATATGCCTCAGAGCATCTACTGCAGAGCTGGGAACCTGACCACAGCTTTCCTTTCCATTCTCAAATAAGAATCAATGTACGGAAAGATAAGACATCTCTTAGAAGTGCCTGTATTTACCTTGTGTTTTATACATTTAAATGCTACGTGTTTTAAGTTCTGTGCTCTTCTAAAATACACAAGGTTTTTGCCTCTAACTATCATATACTACACTCTCAGTGCTTGGGATAGGCGGAATATTCTGTTTAGTAGTCATTTCTTGATCCTTCCATTGTTTTCCCATCAGCACAGCCACCCTTAGCCATTCAGATAGCCATAGCATCTTACAGCATCTTATTTCCATTTATCCTTGAATGATCAAAACTGTATTTCAGAAATACAAATAAAAATATTTAAACGGAACAACAGACATTTGAAAAGATAAAACAAACAGCGGTCCTGGCACAATGGCACACCACCATTCCACCTCATCTCCTGGATGCAAGAAGTGAATCATATGTGGCACGTCACCTGTTTTCAGCCACTGTTTACACCTTCAAATGGTCTTCCCAGCATATTATACTAAGAAGTTTGATTTCACTTTAGGTGTTATTTGAGAGAAAGCCTCAAAGTGGGCCAGTACAAACTGTTTCAACTCCCAGTTCCCAATACTGACACCGACACTGGTGTTTGCCCAGCCCTCTACCTGCAGAATGCTCCTCCAAAACTAGAAAGAAAAACAACACAATGCAGTGCTATTGCAGCATAATCTATGTTGACATCTACACGATTTCAAAGGCAGGGTCTGAAACACAACTGAAGTAACTCACTGGCTTTAAGAGTCCTTATCACAGCTGTACCCAGCTGCCTCACTGCCACCGACTCACTCCCACAGCAGAACAGACCAGAGCACAGTCCTGTGTGACAGAATCCTAAAGGCGGCTGCACTGACCACGCAGCCCAGAAACACATTTGGCACTGCAGCCCAGAAGCTGTACAGCTGCAATACTGCAGCATTTTTTCACCGGCTAATCGCCTTCATATCTACATTAATATCCCCACTTCTGGGTCTTGGACTACATCAGGGATCTCTGCATCATACAGGACACCACTTCACTACCCAGGCATGGTCACTCAAATGGAGTTTATATACAAAACTAGGATTCAACTTGGCTTTTCAGAGTCCAGGTGCAATTCAGTGTCATATTTCTTAGAGCAGAACTCAATGTCTTGACTTTTATTATTTCATAGAACTTCAGTGTAACAGAAATACAGTTCTCTGTTAAAGCACGCAGACTGCTAAATAGCACTTGTCCTTGTTCAACTTAATTTGCAAATTCCCAAATCCAGTTTTACAACTGACTTTAAATGCATCTGTCATCCAGTGGGCAACATCTGCTGCACGTTGCTAAGACCTGCTTCCTCTGTACAGGAAGGGAGTCTGTTACTGCTGCTGCTAGCTTTGCAGCTGGAAGCTGGTCTTGTCCAACGCACAAGAATGTGGCACGTGCATAAGAAAAACTAGTTGCGTTCGTTCAAAGCAAAGCCCAGCAGTAACTCAGTCACCCACAGAACTTTCCACTAGTCCTCCCTGCAAATGTGACTCCTCGTATAGCTCTCACTGCCATGAAAACAACCATAAGGAGATTAAAGCACAGATGTCTCACTGCCTTCCTCTCCCCACCCTTAAAATCTGACTATCAGGCTGGCCTGATTTATACCAAAAAAATATCCTTCTGCACCAGTATATACTACCCCTTGTGATGTCAAGGGTTTCAGACAAGTCTGTGATTCAATGATGATGGAGAAGAATTAGATGCGATAATTGAAGGGGAAAACTCCTCTCCCTTTCAAACGCAGACAAAATACAAACTGATTTAACTAATATATACCATGCAATAGTTAGTTTAAAACATCATGAGCATCCTCTTTGGGTGTCCAGGGCTGTCTGGCACATTTAGGCTAATGAGCATCATTTATTGCTCTCTGACCTCTCTTTTCAAGAGTGCCCAGCCACGTGCTATGCTTCTCAGCCTGTGGGAATGACAGGACATGGGGCTATTCAACAGGATGGGACCAAAGAACCAGTGCTGAGGGAAAGGGGGAGTAGAGTAGGGAGACAGTATGGCAAAAGACCAAGAAACAGAACAACCTGAAACAGAAAAGGTAAAAAAAAAATTGATACAGCCCTTCTGCAGGTCTTCTGATAAGAAATTCCTTTTGGCAGAAAGATGTGCCACAAGGATTAACTTGAGAGAGTGTCTGGGTATGATACAGCATGGAGAGCAGCTGGCACAACGTCACGCCTCATTACCCACCAATGCTAATGTGAACACCTCACACCTGGTCCTCCGACATTTTGGAGCAGAGTTCACAGTTCTGCTCTTAACCCAGGAGCTGTTGCAACCCAATTCTTACGAAGTACCATTAGCCAAAGATGCAAATTTTCAACCCCTCTGAAAGTAAGATCAGTAAGAGACAACTCTAACCAGCTCAGGGGAGAAACTACCCTCTGCAAGCCCTTCAAAGGCAGCTATCCCCCTTTGAAGAAGTACACATGCAGGTTGGGGACAACAGAAAGCAAACATTTCACTGATGTGGGGAGATAGCAGGGCACGGCAGTCAGCAGGTCTGGCTTCTACACAACACACCCCCACCACCCCCAAAAAACTCTGGGCGAATCAGTGCTCAGTGCCACTCCATCCTTGTACTTTGATGTCTGTTGTCCAGAACAACAACGTACATCTTACCACAAGCCTTTATGTTGTCTAGCCTAGGCAGCCTCCCTTGCAGCATGTAGACGCTGCACAAATAGTTTTACAGCAAGGACACTTAGCATCCAGCATCAACATAAGCTACATAAAAATTTAAGTTCCAATTTCAAGAGTCACTTAAACGTTTCTCAGCCTTGCTGCAACTCAGCAGGCTCCACTTGACATCTCTCTACAGGCACTAAGATTTCCTCAGAGCTACTTTGCTTCTCCTACAGTGGCTGAATGAAAGAGGGAAAGCTCTGCTTTAGGAGCTAAACAACATCTCCAAGCCCAGTAAGAAAAATAATAAATAATTACATACCATGGAACATATCAGAACATACTCAAAATACTGATAGAGTTTAGGTTTTGCTGCCCTCAGTGACATTCTGTCCTAAATTAGCTGTTAAAATCCAAACTGATCATCTTCTCTGTTCTTTTGGCTTTCAGACAGTTCTGACAGTGCCTAGTTTATCTCCTCCTTGTGGCTTCTTATCTGGACAAATATTTATTTTTTGTTTCTTAACTGTGTATGCAGTTTCCATTACCACCAGAAGGCACTTCAAAAAGATTAACAATAATTTCTGTATTCATTTGACGGGCATACTGCTTTGTTTTCCACTCTATTTAGGAAGGGGGAAAAAAGTACTGATTAATGATCATCAACTATTCTTCAGCTTCTCTCCCAGGAATTGCATTACTGTATCATTTACAATAATAGTTACGCCCTTAAGCCAAATTAAGAATTGGCTTCATGGATTATAGCTCCAAGAAGATCAGAATATCAAAAGCCCAAAGGAAATTAGTTATCTCCTTGAAAAATAAATCTTCCCACAAATGTGGGATACACATCTGGCACAGTCCCAGTCTTAGTCAAGAACATCAAATCTACAAATATAGTCTTCTGCTGATAAACAGCTGTGCAGCACATAGTTTGAATTTATGGTATCAGTCATACTCTAAAGGTTTGCAAGTCCAGGGCATCAGCAGTTCTATAAGGCAAATTCTATAGGGCACCTCTGTAAGAAACCCCCTAATATTTTCAGACTATTACACTGTATGGGGGAAGAAACCTATCATTCAGTCAATCCTGAATACTGATTTTGAAATTAAGAAGCACTTCTAGCTTTGTAGCAGCAGCAACGATATTCTTAGGGTTACAGCCTTTTAAAACATTTTTAACTGTGCAAAAAAAAAATAATCACAAAATCCCAAAACCAATGAGGGGAACTCATTGGTCATTATTTCCTGCAGAAATCTAACCCCATTGTAAAAAGGTAGTGAAACAAAGCATTAGTATCTTAACTGATATCAGTAATTAATAGCAGGAAAGAAGTAGCAAACCAGGAACTGCAATACAGAAAATGAAGAATTATAAAATGCAAATAAAATTCATTTAGTATCATGACACGGAAGAATTTTGTTTTGTTTAGCATTCACAGAAGACCCCTTTTACTGCCTGCAGTACACTGTTACTTTTTTAATCATAATATAATTAGTATCATTGGAAATAAATTTACCATGCTGTTAAGGAAAGGTCAGCGGTATGCAGCAATTAACCAGGTGTGAAAATCAAATGCTGTCAGTCAACTTTTTCGATACCAAACATGCATTGTAGTGCCAGAGATGAAATCAGGACCTCACTGGAGTCACGTGCTGCATCATAAATACTGTAAGGACTGCTGTTCTGAAGACTTTCTCATTTAAAGACACCAAACACACCCCCACTCTCCCAAGGGGAGCAGCACAGCTCCCAGCAGCACCTGCCTAAGCAGGGAAGACAGGGAGACATGAAGGCAGAGGTCCTGGTACCCAAGCACCTCCCAAATGTCCCAGTTCCTCCTCCCACACAAGCACACCTCCACGTGATAGCTGCATGTACATGTTAAGGAAACACCAACATACGTATTTTTAATCCTGACTCAAGCAATTTAAGACGGGTAAGAAAGAGACCACACAGGAGAACTAATTAAACATCTCTACCCAGACACAGTTCTTTTGTTTGTTTTCTTGTTGTTGGTTTGGCTAGTTTTGGTTTGCTTCTTCAATGTTTATTTGTTTTTGCGTGTGACCCATCTATTGAAATACAACTGCAAAGAATATATCAATCTTTTTTTTGTGCAGTAAGAACACTGAGAGAGCAGAAACAAACAAATGTTTTACTCTCAGAGAATGTACTAATACTGAGAAAAGTAAAGTGCTCCTGGCAGAGTTCCAGTAGTTTAAGCAAATGGATCCTTAGTAGCTGAACACCACAGTGCCTATAGGCAACATTGCCTGTGGGAAGTCCTTTAAAACAAAGTTCAGATCTCTTACTCTATCGCCTTTTCTTGCTCACCAAGGCAGGAGAAAACCAAATGTTTCTAGAGAATTAGCATTGCGATACTTGCTCGACACAGACAAGCAACCTGATTTGCTCAGGAAATCCGCTATGGTAGATTTTCTAAAACCCCATTTTGCTGTGCGTGTGAAGCTTTCAGCTCAGGCCACACAGGGTTTGTGATACAAGGTGGCTCCAAGGCCCACATCTGCTGGGCTGAACCCTGCTGAGAACCCCCATGTACGATGTCTGCCAGCTTCAGTCTGGAGGAGACACAAATGAACTCGGGGGCATGCACAGCTGTGGTATTATGGTGCCTGACATGGCCTATAGACCCGTCTCAGACTGCCAAGTATAAAAGAATGCACAGAACAGCACAGAAATTATGCAGACTAATTGTGTCTGATCAGAACCTATCAGATAAAATTTCAGGGTTCAGCAAGATTTCTGCTCTGTTAGAGTGATTGACACACAAATATCATGTTCATATGTTCACATGCCATGTTCATTTGCTAAGGAATACTGGGCACAGCTCAGACTTGGCAGAGAGCCCAAGCGCAGTAACGCACTGGAACGAAGAGATCGTTGTGAAAGCAGTAAATCTTAGTAATATTCTGATACTAGCCACAAATGAAAGGTGCTGTTTATCCCAAGCATTTTCTAAAAGCTTCTGAAATAGTTTTCAACCTTTAAAGAAAGAAATTTTGTAGACTGAGGATTTCCACAGCAGATTCCCGAGGAGGTTCTGAGATACAAACCAGAAGCTGGTATTGCTCCTCTGTTTTTTCCCGGGCTCATGCACTTCTCACATCCTGCCTCGCAAAAGTCAGCCTTAACCAGGCAGAAGAGATTTAACCTTGGCACACACCACAAAAACAGCCAGCAGCTTGATCTTGGTAAAAACATTTGTCACCCACAGACTGGCCAGAGGAGAAAAAAAAAAAGTAACCGATGATCAGGGGACGTGTTCTGCTGCTGAGAGAGAATCGCTGCAGTGCAGGAACAGCTATTTTGGTCATGAATTGCGTGCGGACCCTGTGGTTGTTCAGCAGCTGAACTCTTAAGTGTCACAAGCAAAACCTGCCTTTTCCTCGCTTTGCTATGACGTTCTGTTGGCCCATTTGGGCCTATGTGTCCTCTCTTTTCAGCAAAAACACTACAGCTCTTTCCCTGATACCTAAAATTGACTCTTTACCGAGCCAAGAACGTCACATACAGGATTCCCTTTTAACAAGCAAATACATCATACAAAGACAGGACAGGAAAAATCTTACTGTTTCAGAAAGCTACTCTGCTAGTTTTGTGCATCCATTGATGTTCTCTCGCTGTTCTTCACAACTCCAAGTGTGTAAATGTAAATACAATTATTCTTCAACAATTTACAGCAAACTCCCCAAGACAGTGGAGAATGAGCTGGGACTGAGGCAGGACCTCCACTCCTGCTTTACTCTCTCTGTTACATTCAAAGTCAATGCTAGAACTCAAAATTATGGTTGCACAAGTCGCACCACAGCTGACTACCCTCAGCACATCTGAACTTTGTCAGTTTCCATTCAAGAGGCAACAGTCTTCAAACAGAACTAGAAACACATAATGATACAGTTTGGAAGGGCCCCTCGAGGTCTCTCATCCAAACACCTATCCCAAGCAGGTCACCCAGACCTCACCTAGCTGAGCTTCAAAATATCTCCACAACTCAAGTGTCTACACAGTCCCTGTTCCAGTGTTTGACCATCCTCACAGACGTTTTTCCTATATCTACTTGGAATTTCCCCTGTTGCAACCTGTATCCTTTGCCCTGACCCTTTCATTGTGCATTTTCAAGAGTTTGGCAGCACCTTTTCTACACCCTCCCTCTACACATGAGGCAGCAATAAGACTCTCCCATAGCCTCCTCTCCTCCAGATGGAAGAACATAATTTCTCTCTTTGTCTCTTCCTGTACCTCATTGTCCCTTTAATCACCCTGGTGGTCCTCCACTGGGCTGTTCCAGTACATATCAATGTTGTTCTTATGCTGGGGAACCTGAAACTGGACATAGTGTTCCAGATGTGAGCTCCCATAACTCAGCTGTGATTCTGCAGACCACCAGCCTGAAGGGCTGCAGTATCTCTCAGCTAAAAACAACGTAGACAAATGTGACATTAAAGTATTGTAATTCTGCTTTTTACAGAAATGGCTGAGTGCAGTTCCCAAAGACAGGTAAAAGATGCCAACCAGAAATTCTGATTGACCTTGTCGAACCTTTGCTCTTAACTCACTTTGTAGCAAGACCTCTGCTTGCATCGTGAAGGATTTTAGAGATTCCACTGTGTTTTCCTGCCTTGAAAGCTGTCCTGGTTTGAGGTAAAACAGAACCAATTTTCTTTTTGGTAGTTTTATTTTTCAGCTAAGCTTCTTCTAACTAACTGAACTCTCTGAAATTAAGGGTGTATTTTTAAGACAGTAGTCTGCTTCTAGAGTGATACAACCTGATGTTTATAATATATACCAATTTATATATGCAGAGAGACTCTTGTTTATACTTATTGTTATTTATTATTAATAAAAACCAATGCCAGCTAACTTTGTTATACGTCCCATTGGAGGGTCAGAAGCAGAAATGCACTGAGGGATCGCACCTGCAGGGAGGAGCAGACAGGACATGTGACCCAAAATTGACCAACAAGGGTATTGCATCCCATCTGCATCATACTCAGTATAAAAGCTGAGGGATCAAAGGGTCACCTCTCCTTCTTCAGTGGTGGACGTCCAAGCAGGACTCTGTTCTTCTGCCTTTGTTACTGATCCGTGCATTCCTGCATCCAGATCCAGAATCCAGCTCCCATCCATTGCCAAGTCCAGTCTGGGACTTCCTCAGTGTGTGCCAGTGATGTGATTGTCATCCTGGGAGCTCAATATGTATATATATTTTGTATATATCTTATATATTTCATTATTTTCTTTTTATTGTTTTATTAATATTTTCATTAAAATGGTTTTAAATTCAAAAGTCTCTTTTCCCTCTCACCGTTCTCTCCCTGGAGGGAGATGCTCTCCCACTCTGAAGGGGAGAGAAGTAAAAGAGAAGATCTGTCATTCATTTAGTGCCCAGCCCAGCCCAAACCACAACAAAAGTTCACCTGCACCCACTCTGATGCACTGTATTACATCTCAACAAAAGCACGTATTTTATGGGTACAAGCTCCAGTTTAGAGCTGAATCTTACTGGGAAATAGCACAATAGCTCCCAGTGACACATTATACTGCTGTTGTGGAATTTCCTGGAGCTGCAGGGGGACACACGGAGTTCAGGTTTATCAGCACTGCCTGCTGGGACAGATACTTCCCACAGAGAAGGGAGTAATCGTTTGAGCTCTCAGTGGAGGGACTCCCTACCAAGAAGAAAACATAATAAAATTCTCCTAAATGACTCAGCTGAGCCCAAGCAAAAGGCAAAACCCTCACCAGGTTCTGAAAACAAACCTGAGCTTCTGTGCAGCAAGAACACCTAAAGGAATGGAAAAGGTGGTCTAGTGTCATGTGATCCCTTTAGCTAAATAAAAGTCTGGCATTATATGACCCATGCGGTTGCGAGACTTCACTGTTTTACGTCAGCAAAGAATGCCCTTGACTGTCACCTGACACATGTAACCCTGGCCTGCAAGTGCAAGGCTGTGAAAGTCTCCTGTCTACAATACAGGTGAAGACATCTTTAAACAATCACAGGTTGGACCAATCCAATTTGTTTTCAATTCACCTACTCATCCTTAACAGTCTTCCCAAGTCTTTTAATCTCCCTTTCCCAATTTCCCACAGAACTGAAAAGGGACCAAGTCTTAACTGAGGTGTCAGCCTGCAAGTGCTGCTAGTGGCTCTGACTGCAAGCAGATTTAAGGCTAAAATGCAAACACTTGCTCTAAATGAAAAGCTGGACTTAATATTGAAAGGACTTTTTTAAATAAAAAATTAAAATTAAACACAAAGCTGGCTTTGCTATACTGTCTACAAAAGAAAACCTATCAGTAGGTTTCCAGTCACTACTCCCCAGGCATCATAAACACTCTGTCTCCTACTTGAGATTGCCTCCCCATACCGAGCCACTTGCACAAATTTGTTGAACCAAGCTAGTTTAGCACAGTTACCACGCCACAATAACTCAGCTCATCAAACTGGGAGAGGGAGCCTGCAAACACAGGTAGCTCAGCCAGGAATGGGCATCAGTGGCTGAAGTATTAAACTCTGCCACAAGCACAGGTGCTCTGAGAACAAACAGTATTATTTTGGATGGTACCACACCATTGCCTATCTGCACTACTCTTTCCCAGACCTCACACTGCTGCTCCACCCAACCCCTGTGTAAATGGCCTACATTGAAATTCCTTGATGAAGCAATCCAGCTGTTGATGGACAGAAATTCAGGTCACAAGATCCATTATCCAATGCAGCTGGCCCCTTCAAGTGGCAGCACCAGCAAAGAGGCCAAGGACTGAACAGTCATACACCTCAAATGGAAGTGGATGGCTTGCCCCCCAGTAATTTATTCACTTACTGATGGAAAAATATTAATCCATGGATTCATTAAATGTTATTTCTCCATCTTTGAGTCTAGATGAAAAACAAAAACAATGACTCACAAATGGTTCATTACAAAAACAGCAAAACAAACACTAAGATGTGTTATTCACAGAGGATTGTTTCAGCAACTCCACTTCAAAGTGCCAGGGTGGAGCATCCAGGTCTGCCTCTGCAGAGGAGGACAGTATCTCAAATGTTGCACTCCAGTTGCATATCTGTATTCCTGTTTCTCTGTGCTTCTAGGACTATTCCATCCACCTTCCAGAGCAGTGCAAAAATACATTTTCAAGACAGAAACACATAAACTAACTCTTCATATTAAAGGGATATATTTGTTTTTCCTTCAGGACACTGTGCACTCAATACACCTGACACTACTGCTAGTTTACCAAACAAACCAGAAGAGAGAATTACTGCAAAGCAGGCTGGAATGACTTTCTGGAGATCACTTCAGTTTTGTGCAAGGCATCGGGTCTCCTCAAGGTGTAGGAAGAAAGGGGAATGGAGAGCCATCCTGGGCACAGAGCCGCAGTGGAGGCATGGCTTCCCAGAGCAAACCACTCCTTTCCAAAGGACCCCACTGGAACCAGAATGGCTCTCTGCAGTGTGCACTGCAGGATCAAGATCTGGATCCACAAATGTTCATCCGCATGGCACTGTCACAGCATGCCTGCATGACTAAGAAGCCAGTGGTATGCAGGGACACAACCTGAAATGTAACTGTGTTTCCAGAGGGGCAGATGGGAGCATGCTAGGATTTGCCAATACTGCCCAGGCACCTCACCTCCCAGCACTTCCAGTAGGAGCTAAGATTTGTAGACACCAGGATCGTTTGCAACTACAGGAAGATTAAGCACACTTTTAAAAAAACAACTGGAAATCACCAATGCATTTTAAAAAGCTCTACTCAAACCAGTAAGATTTCGTGTGGCAATAGCAAAATTGCATTTCTCCTTTTGAGATGGCAGTTCTCACCACAGAAATCCAACCCCCATATGATAAACTGCTAGGAATTTTTTTTAATCTGATATAATCTAAATATAACTTTTTTTTTATTTTTTTTTTTATAATGTGGTTAAAGAAATCTACTCTCAGGAGAACACATCTGAAGCCAACTGCCAATGCCAATTTTTTTTTTTTTAATTGCCAAGTTATTATTATCCTGCAATCCCTAAAGATATTGAAAGTCCTTATAATGGAAACATAGCCTTAAGTACATAAAAATAATATTCTGATATCTGAACACAGTCAGTTCATTTTTTGTTAGACAACAGATGGAAAATACTTACAGTTCACAATTTCCTTAAGTTGCATATCCTTCTTTGTCAGAAAAATACTTGTCCCCAAGAACAAAACAAAAAACTGTGACAGGTGGTCTTCACCCTATAACCACCTGATCCAGGAGACAAGCCAGGGCTTTTCTATTTTTAGACACTAAATCAACTTCTATTAAGCAGAACTCCCTTCTTTTTGAGCAGCAAAACCTATTGCTACACAATGCTTACTTTCATGATGCTGGCAGAGGTGAAAAATGGGGGACAAAGAAGAAAAAGGATAATTGCAAGCTGATTAGGTAATCTGAGCACAATGCAAATGCACTAAATGCAGAGCCCTGGAACAGGCTGCCCAGAGAGGTGGTAGAGTCTCCGTCTCTGGAAAAATTGAACCCCGCCTGGACACGTTCCTGTGCAACCTGCTCTAGGTGGACCTGCTTTGGCAGGGGACTTGGACTAGCTGATCTCCAGAGGTCCCTTCCAACCCCATATCATTCTGTGATTCTGTAAAGAAAAATTTAACGAGCATTAGGAAAAGCAAACTGAGTGACAAATTCATGTGTTCTCTCCCTCCCTATAAAAATAAAAACTTAACTACGACCACTGAACTTTTTTCCTCATTCCATCTCATGAGCTGAAACAGTGACACACTTTTCGAGGAGAAATATTGTCCCTGTACTCAAGACCTAAAGGCCTTTATCTCCTTTGGTCTTACACTGCATGGAGGGAATCAGGCCATCAACATCACTGGTACCTCATTAAGGCCCAGGTCCTCTAAGAGTTACCCTCCAGTCCTCTAAGACAACTCAGAGACAGCTGCAGACACAGTGTCTTCAGCCAGGTGGCACCCAGGAAGTCTGAATGCCCACCCCACACAGCTCCACGCTATCGCCCACCCAGGGCACTGAGCTGCTCGGCAGGAAAACATTTTACTTTGCATTACGTACAAGGGAACACATGACACATGCAGCAGCAAGCCCCCAGGAGCTGCATAAGACTGTGGGGACTGTGTACAAAGAAATCCAGGGATTGTGTGTATCCCAATTCTCACTACATTTCAGTGCCAACCTTACAAGTTTTGGCCCCTACATCCACACATGCAAGCATGTGGAAGGCAACAGATCAACTCAATCAATTCACAGAAGAAAAAACAAACAAAAAAACATTTGTACTCATTTTCTTTAAGGACCTAGATTTTTTCAGACTATGAGGAAAGGTCCTATGCTCAAAAGCTGTTCAACAATCTGAACTGTAATTGACGCTGCAGATTCAATGAACTGGGGGACATATCACCTTATGGCAAAACAGAGCAAAAATTTTTGGTTTGGAAGAAAAGTAACATTAACAAAAATATCTCTTGCAGCAGTAATTATAGTGGGAAGAACAAAGAAGAATATGTTGGAAACTGGGAGCAAACCACACTATCTACAAGGCACCATGTCAGCCCAGTTATTCTAATCCACATGCATTTAAGTCATCATTTACAAGGACTTCCAGGAAAGAATTGGAAGCTAATCTTTCTTCCACCTCCCCCTCTATACTGAGTGCTGAGGAGTTTTGGACCTATCTGTCCCTGCCAGAGGTTCAATGTAAAGTCTTTACGTATCAGTACATCACAGAGAGCAGACAAAGAAACATGCAAAAGGAGCCTGCTACACTCAGAAGGAAGCTGGAAGTCCCAGCTGTACCTCATTTCCAATTAGCCGCTTCATGAACTTTTCTCACATGAGAATGTCTTCTGAAAAAATAAATACACACTCTGATTAAGTAAATTGTGAGGAGTTAATTTGCAATTCCACAATCCCCAAGGGACTCCAAGACCAATCTCTCTGGTGTTGCATCTACAGTAAATTAATAGTTTACATTGTAAGACCTATGGCCTACAATGAAGATACCAGGACAAATCTTGAGTACATTATTCACCCTAGTCCCACTGATTCAAAGGCACTACTAGGCCAATTAAAGCAAACAAGATTTAGGAGTTCACTACCTGCCCCAATGATTAGAAGCACAAGCTGTTTTCCCTGCTGGGATCAACAGCTCCCTAGCTAACAGCCTCTGCCTGCAAGCAAGCTCAGGGTAGGCTTGCAAAAAGAGGCAAAACCAAATTGTTCCTCCATTTCCATTCCACTTTGCTAAAGTCACAACACAATTCATGGCTCTGACAAAGAGACATGCAACACAAGGTAAGCCTTCCAGATTCACATGTCCAAACCATTTGGAGCTATGCTAAATGCTGTGTCCTCTGCTCCTTTGGGGCCCCACTTTTTAATTTGCTTTCTTCCCACATCCCCATCCTTTGCTTGCCAGGAACCAAGTCCATTTTCATTTCAAGTAATGTTGCCCCAACCCTGCAGCATCTCAGAGCTCTGGAACAGCAAAGCACTTTTTACGTAGAGTCCACTTGATAACAAGATTAATAAAAATTACACAGCATCTTTAAAGGGCCAAGAGCGCAAGTTCTTAATGATGGATAAAAGGAAAGCAAATCAAACTGCGCTAAGAGTCCAGGTGGTTCTAAACCTCTCCTACTACAAATCAATTAAACTGAACATCTTCTAAAGAGCGTCCCCATTCCCAGGCCACACTGTGCACTGCCAAATATTCAAAAAGCCACTGTCCCTGGTCTTCTAAGGAACTCACAGTGAATTGAACACTATTTATACAAGTGTTATAATTCATTTTCTATACATAGAATGTCTGAATGAAAAGCATCTTCTTCAGATTCAGTTACATAAATAAAACACTATATTAGGCTGGTCAATATACAGTTGTAAAGCAAATGATTTATGTAAAATGGTGACAAGTACCCCTCCCTTGCTGCATACCATGGAAGGTGTAAATGTAACTGTGAAAATTAATTTCTCTAAAGTCACTACGAGAAATGAAGTTTCATCAAGGATGAGTTTAACCCAACAATCTTCTTTGTATCAAAAAGTAGCATAGTGGCTAAAAACTTTTGAGACTTTTTCCTAAGGAAAATGATGGATGCTCCTGCTGATTTTCAGGTTTTGCAACCTAAACATCTTCAGATATAAGACAAAAAATATTTAGTTTACAGGTGAAAGGATGCAACTTCAATGCTTTGGTGCAGAATACCTGAACACTCTTTTCAGAGCAACTGTCAGTATGAGTAATTCCACTGGAAATTGTGAGGAGGTGATAAATGACTCGTAGAGTTCTCCAACTGGTTTTCTATGCATATGCTCCAGTTGATAAAACACAACTTATGCAACTAGGACAAGACAATTGAGCAGTGAAGACAGCACAGGAAATGCCATTTCTGCCGTTAGCCAAAATTCTCATGTGGCATTTACATTCTCAGAGAATCATCGGGAAAGTTTGTTCCTTTTTTCTTCCATGAGAACAGAAGCATGAGTGTTTATAAGAATCAAGAACACCTCCTTTCTTCTCCACCCACATGGACTTGGCAGCATGTCCCAGTATTTTGTGATGTCAGCGTTGAAAAACCTGCATTACATTGCTTCGGGGCTTCTGAGAAAATAAAAACAATTAAGCTACACACTGATTTAAGACCTGCCCTTTTCTCCTCTGTGTGCCCTGCATTCAAAGAGCAACTTGTTGGTTCCCCTAACAAGTCTGGCCCCAATTCAGCGGCTGATTGGAGCTGGCTCATGGGATTAATGTTGGTGATATGAACTGATGAACATTTGTGAATCAGGAGGTCTGCATGGTTACCTGGGCAATGTGTGGTGCTACCAGCAGTGCAGCTGGAAAGAGCATTAGGGCTTTAAAAGCCTATGTCAAGAATGACATTATTGAGCTAAAATCCACAAAGGAAATAACAAAATCACCCAGAGGCCCTAGCAGGACAGAGGAACTGCAAAGTGCCATTTCCTCCAGAAGAAGGCACTCTTCTGCCTGCCCACCCTAGTTAGTGAGGCTGGGCAGAGGAGCTAGCTGCCATTTCCACCAGCATTCCCTGGCAAACTGTCAGCCAAACACAAACACCTACCTCAGAAGTAGAGGTCTCTCACAAGAGACCAGGAGCAGGGCAGGGCAGCAGGATGCAGACAAAATGTTCAGTTCAAGCGTGCCTTTCCTCTCTGGATCCCTTGACATAAGTGTATTTCTCCCTACAAATTTAGGAGCATCCCTCAGCTAAGTGCACAATAATGCCAGCCAAATCTGCAAGGGCAGATTGCAACCCACCTTTTTGTTAATACACCTACAATTCTCAAATTTATACCCACAGATACTTTCCTAACATAGGCTTTTCTGAGCAAAGGATGAATTTTGCCCTAAAGGTTTGAAAGGTCTAAGGACAGTGCCACAGCAGGGTATGCACTGTTCAAAGGGCAGCAAAGGGAATAAACATGCTGGTAAGCACATAATCATGCTTTAGGTGTTAATCCTGCAACGTAGCCCAAAGCACAGACTCCTCTTTATCCCTAATGAAGAGGCTGGGACCCCACAGGCGTGTTCTGATGCCACAGATACCTGGTTTTTGCTAGAGGATTAGGGTCTCAATCACAACTGGAAAAAACATTCAAAAGCAGATTTTGGCCCCAGTTGGAAAATGCCAAAATTAAACTCCGATACAGTAACTAAAAATCAACTAATGGCCAACAAGTAATTCAAGCACAGATTTCTCTTACAGCTAAATGGTAAATCCTGTTTGGTGGCGTTTAAGCAGGTGAACTTCCATTGACACATCAAGATTTATAAAGCCTGCTAGCTATTTTACTGGAAAATAGCTCTATCACACTTAACAAGATTTCCAGATATTACAGCCTGTTGTACTGTAGTACCATCTAGTCCACATAATACCATATAAAGAAAGAGTAAATAGAAATGTCAGTTACCTTTGAAATAATGCAGTTAGATTCCAACCCAGCGCAAACCACTCCCTCTCTGCCTGCTACTTCAGTGGAGTACAGAAAATAAACATGAATGCTCGCCTCTGTGCATGCATACGCACACATGTTTTTACATTAATTTGCCTGCTTGTTGTTCATGGCCCAAACATGTTGGAAACCTCCCTCCTCCTCACCAAAAGTCACTGACACAAGTTACATGCAATAATTAGCAAGTGACCCTGAAGGACCTGTACTTCCCCCCTTTAAAGAAAGATGTTGTGGAGTTGACAGGCCACTGCTTTTCTTACACACTGCCCTCGATCCCTTCATAAAGCCCACAAATCAGCAATAAAGCCACAATCTTTAGCAAAGTCTGTATGCAGCTGACTTGTAAGGCACTCTAGAAAGTTGTGGCAAATTCACTATTTCTGACAGGGCTAATGAATAAAAACAGAGAAAAAAGATGTGCAAATCACTGACAATCTGATCTAAGTCATTACTATCCTTCCCACAGACTTAGTAGAGTCTAAATGAAAGCTATGGGCTTGTTATAAAATGGGTGCTGCGCTAACAACTGGAAATAGAGCTACCTATTTATTTTGAGAATTCCAGGTAAAGAATGAAAGAACAGCTCTGTAGGAGTCAAAGATTGTATTAGTGATGATTATGGGTTCCCCAACAACACAATCTGCCTTCTGAAAATATTTCAATGGAAGATTATAATTAACAATACGTGCTTCTTTTCATTAA
Source organism: Calidris pugnax (assembly GCF_001431845.1). Classification (NCBI taxonomy): domain Eukaryota; kingdom Metazoa; phylum Chordata; class Aves; order Charadriiformes; family Scolopacidae; genus Calidris; species Calidris pugnax. The sequence continues at coordinate 190,768 of NW_015091198.1, read as the reverse complement.
ATCAAGCAGGATCTAGATTACATATCATTACTTTTCTGTCCTTTATTCCTGCTCTCCTATTGGATTCACGCCGAGATTCCAGGCCCGATTTGCTATCCAGGAGTCCTCCATGACAGCTACCTTCCTCAAGGACAATAAAACTGTTAATCAAGAAGCCGAGACTCACAACTGAAGCTGACATCAGCCTCTCAACAAACAGCTTACAACTGCGTAACTTCTCCCACTGCAATGGGAAACCGATCACCAAACGCCTCACAGAGCAACAATCAAAACCAATTTCTTCCCTTTAATGTCCTCACAGTTACAATCTGTACAACCAAAAATGCTACCAAACTACTGAGGGAAGAGGAATAAGGGACATACTTATCAATATACTCTCTAGAAGTTATCCACGTGTCAGCATGGTAAGTAGGGCAAAACAGGAAATGAGTAAGATTATTTAATAACTCTTTTCTTGTCAGTTGATTATAAAGATTTTAGATGTGTGTTCCTATTTCAATACGCATGCACATTTTATTCTGTCATTCTTCATATTTTAGAGATTTCTACAGAATGGACAGAGATTATACATACATTATTGCACACTGTGTTTGACAGACAATCCAAAGACGTTCTTTACAACAATTTATTTCCTTTAGTACAGTACTATATTATTCTTACTGCAGAAGTCATTACTGTCATAGGAGAAGTTTCCTATTTAGAGCCCTTCTATATGTGGAGGAGCCATTGCTCTAGCATGTGAAAGTAGTATGCAGAAGGACTTAAAGTCATTCATGGGCACCAGCAGAAAACTGAATGAAGTAGCACTGATTGCAGGTAAAATATATTTCTCTTGGAAACTGGCCAGGTGACAACTCTCATCTATTGACAGTAATGGTCCTATTGTTTACGCTATTTCTATTTAACACGATCCAAGTATTCACTCCAGTAGTATTTGTATAACAAGTTCCATTCAGCTCAGTGGAGTTATATATGTGCATACGTACATTTTCCCATGCATAAATATTTTTAAGAGTAAGGATGTACAGTGGAAAGTTTACCAAGATTTAATAAAAGGTTTCTACGCTGATCAGTATGGAAAAGCCTTGGCAAACATCACAGGCATGGAATTCAGTTCTGTAACAAAATCTGATATCCTCACAGAATGAATCACAGAACGATACAGGGTTGGAAGGGACCTCTGGAGATCATCTAGTCCAACCCCCCTGCCAAAGCAGGTCCACCCAGAGCAGGTTGCACAGGAGGTTGTCCAGAGGTTGCCAGGCGGGTTTTGAATGTCTCCATAGAAGGAGACTCCACCACCTCTCTGGGCAGCCTGTTCCAGGGCTCTGCCACCCTCAAAGTAAAGAGGTTCCTCCTCATGTTTAGGTGGAACAGCCTATGTTCGAGTTTCTGCACATTACCTGTTGTCCTGTCACTGAAAAAAGACTGGCCCAAATATCCTCAGCACTTTGGAAAAAATATTTTTCCTGAAGAATTTTTGCTAACTAACAGATGCCGTAATGAAGCAGCAAGAACTCTCTACTAAAGGACAGGAGCTGGTTTAAAACTTTCACAGGAACGTAGCAATTCTCTATAAAATTCTTACAGATTCAGGATTAGGCTCTTGTGGAAAGTCATCTCTATTCCAGTCTTTACTCCACATAAAATAAAAAAAATACTAATAAAAGCCCCAAGTCATTGCCCAAGATTCACAAATACAGGATTTAAAGTAGACTATTAAAAGACTCCAGGAAATTGCAGAAAGTATCAAAGCTATTTGCTTAGAAAAAGTGACAGCATTAGCCCAGCCAGGCATTTGTCAGCATCCCAAATGACATTTTATAAAGATGTACTTTTACACCTCACGAACAGCATGGTTTCACCAGTTGTCACGATAAAAATCTAAATGGCAAAACCAAAACTGAACTACAGATTTTTTAGTATGGAAAAAGGAAAACAAACATCTGCTCTGTTTTCTGCCTCACTGGTTTGGGGCTTTTAATCTGTTAAGCTAGACAATGTGAAAAAACACTATTTTAAAGCACTGTTCTAACATTATTCATGCCTCTGAGCCATCAAAACTAAACATGTACAGGACCGTGATTAAATCAAACACAACATCACTTCATAATGCTGTTAAAAAGCCAGGCTTTTCAGCCTTTTTCAGCTCTTTTTCTGGTTTGAAACTGAAGGCTGGCCTCAGCAATAAACTCAAGACCATTTAAAATCTCTTCAGATCACAAATGCCTGTATCAAACTTACCCCAATAAGGCAAAGTACTTCACTACACTCCCTAGGCAAAATAATATTATAAGCAGTAATTAATACTATTAAGTGGGTATAAGTTTGGAGACTTGAAACTATTCTGTCATTAACAATCCCCTACATAATTACAAAAATCTTCCTGGAAAAAAGAAAAACAAACATAATAATAAAAAAAAAAAAAAAAAATAAAAGAAAAAGAAGCTAAACACCTATCAGGCAAATATGCCAGATTTGTCAGACACACACATGCAGCTCTAAGCACCTTTACATAGACACGTAACATTCTCAGCAGCTGATTTTTTATGAAAGTGGGTGCCAAAACCCTAATAACAGAAGAACAACAAACACTACAGCTGCTCAGCTTTCAGCTGGGAACAAGTCCCAGCCTGCTTTTCCAGGCCCATTCCAACCAAAACTTAGCTCTGATTTTTCCTACTGCTTCATACATGCTTAGGCCTCCAGCAAGTTCCACACAGTGTTACAACGAACTCAAACTCCAAAACAAAAATAAGATTATTCTGCCTGGTTTCCACTTTCGATGTTTCTGCAAAATATGCTTCTTTCAAGGACTAACCCAAAGTCCAGCAGAGCTGAATCAAAGATTCCCACCAAGGGCAAGCCACCTTGCTGCCCCATTCACAGAGGTCTTTAGCACTTTAGCAGGCTCCCCCTAAGACAAAGCACCCCAGGAGCTCTCCATCCCGACTCTGCAAAATGCCATGCAAAATTAAAACAGGGTCCGTACCAGCACCTTCTGCTTGTTTTAGTACCAATGTGTCACTGGAGCAGTAATTCTGTACATTCAGGACAAGTCTTCGTAAGGTTTACACACTGCAGCAGCAGGACTGGTGGGGAACAAGAACTCATGCTCCATTTTTTGCCACAACTTTCCCAAGCTGGAGAGCACCAACACAGTGTGCAATCGATAATTTTCCCCTCCCTCATTCACTGCTCAAACACCTCTTCACTGAAAAAAACCTGCACACCCTCAAAAACTGAAGCTGCCTTCACCAGACTTTGTCTAAAGAAAGTATCATAATTATGCCTATTTAAGGATTTACATTTTGATTTCAGCTTCAAGACAGCTGGGCTCCTCTCGGGGGAAAACCAACAGCAGCACAATAAATCCTTCAGGCACGTTCCCCCTGCTTTTCTTTCCAAGTTGCTGCTGTGGGGATTTGCACTGGTTGAAGACACCATCAATGCACAACAAAAGGATATTCTAACCTCTCTGGGTAACGAACTGTTAACGTAAGGACTGCCTAACCTGGGGCAGTAGCTGTCAAGAACTAAGAAGATTTATTTTTCCTCTCCCAAGGGTAAAATAAGAAAGACCATATAGCCTTCAGATTCAAAGAGATTAGAAAAAGAAAAGACTTAACTGAACAACTTGATCCACTCTTTCAAGACAGAGTTGTTCAATATTCATGTGGCTGCCCCATATCATGCGGTAGGGTGTCATTGGCTTGTCTTTAATAAAATACAAACATTTCCATTGCATAATGCAAGTTAGCTCATCTTGGACAAGGATCTCAGCTGCAGAACCAATGCCACAAGCAGCAGCTTTAAAGGAATATTTAAAACAAGTTTTTTGAGGTGGATTCCTCAGAACTCACTGCATGAAATTCACAATAGGCTTTGATATCAGCACTAACAAGTAATTAAATAGATATTTCAATAATAAGTGTTTTCAAGTTGTGCTTATCAACATTTTAATATGAAAGTGACAAGAGATACACTGTTGGCAAAGAGGCTGCTCAAAGAATATACAGGATAAAAGCCAGCAATCCTTTTATTATTCCATCAACATCACAAGAACGGAAGTAATAAACAACTTATTCAAGCTTCCTGTGGATGCTCCAAAGCATTTGTAAGGGAGGCAATCAGAGTTTACACAGCCCCTGGACTAGCAAAGCTTCTTCTTCTTAGCTTGTTACTCCTATAACGTGCCTAAAAACCTTTCAAAGCAGGGCAGTGAGCAGGTTAGCAGTGCAAGACTGTATCAATTGGTCGCAGGTTCGACAAGAGCTGGGAGACAAGAACCACTGATTCACAGAAACAACCCCCTCAAGAACAGGCATTTCCTATTTTGCAGTGCAGCACTGAGACAGCCAAAACCTACCCACCCATCTCAGTACTGCCTCTTTTACCTGACGGAGTAGGAAGAGGAGTACAGAGGATGTAGGAGGCAGAGGAGTACAGAGGATGTAGGAGGCAGAGCAGCTTGCTCACGCTCATTTCCGTGCACCCACACAGGGCTGGCCAGAATTCCTGTCCCATCACATGCCACCAACTGCTGCTGAATGGTCACCAACATAGAAAGGGTTTGTGCACTAGCACAGTTCTTCCCAAATATCTATTTCCCTACTGAAAGTCTCAAAATGTACTTGAAAATTTACAAACCTCTGAGTTTGCTCTTTCTGGAATGCAGGCACACTGAAGGGGGAATATAAAACAAAATTAAATACAGGTAAAACATTAGTGTAAGATACTGAGTCGAGCTTATATAAATCACAGTGCAAACCACACAGCCCTAGCCTACTAACAGTCTGAGCAACCCTTATCTGTTGCACACATAAATATTCAGAGAAAAGTACACAATGCCAGCTGCCACAGGGAAGCAGAATAATACTGGTTCCACATTACTGCCACTGCTCACAGCTCTGCTGTCCCCAGCCCACCTGCCACCACCCTGGGCTGCTTTGTGCCTCTGACTGAAGTGCATGAGCTCTTTTGTTGGTCGTCTAGAAAACACCACCCATAGTATTTGAACCCTAACATTTCAAGTAGCTCTAATTCAGCTTTCAGCTCAGTTCTTTGTCCTCTAAAAATAACTTACATTTAATTGCAACTGGCTACAATTTTCTAATTCTTTGTGACCCCAAACCTCTAAATCTATTACCCAGAGACAGCCACAGTAATCCTTAATGAAGGTATGGGTATGATGCAGCATGCAAGGGGCCATCTGGTTGCCAGGTGTTTCCTGGCTTAGCTTTTCCTCACAACACACATCCCTCCTCCTCCTCCTCCTCTAATTCCGAGGAAGGCAATTTCTACCTCAGGACAGACCTTCATTAAAGACACAGGCAAGTGTTTTACAACAAGCAAGTCAGCTGCAGCAGAGCAGTGTTCAGAGGCTGCAGCAGAAAGCCTAGAGGGCTGTTTATTACCATACATATCTCTGTGTGACTACCAGCAAAAGACCACGCCAAGTGTATTTCTGACTGTTAATAGGAAGGGAGCCAAGTACGACATTTTCACTGTAACCCTATGTCTTGTGTCCTCCACTCACAATCAAAAACAAAAGTTGAGAGCAGTTTTTTAGAACAGGACCGTTTACGTAAAAAGCAGGTGATTCAAAAAGTATACTAGGCAAGATTTACAACCAGTTTAATTTGTCTTTTAGGGAGCAACACAACCTATTCAGGGAAGTTAGATCCTGTGATCTTTATTTTCAAAATGAAGCATTAACTTCCTTAAAATCCCTGTCTTTCAGATAGGTAAAGGCTTTCTACCTCTCAGATGCACATTCCTTCCCCCTCTGGACCTGGACTGGTAGAAAGTAATTTTTGCACAGCGGTAGCGTTGCCCCGGCTCAACTTCCTGAGCTGTCTTCCCATGGGGTCAGGCAAGGACCAGGCACCGTGGGAGCAAACAGGCACAGCACCCCCCCAGCACCAGCTGAGATAAGCCTTGACTGCCAAGAGACAGCAACCCAGACTACCAAACTGGAAGGTTTCTCCTGGTTCCCACTATCACACTAAGATCTAGCTTGCATAAAGCGTCTTACATTTCAGGCTAAACCCACAAAACATTTACTTGGGCACTTCCAGTAGTCTGTTCTCAGGAATGGTTTCAGACTGGTTATATACAAGTACCAGGGTCAGTGGACATACATAGCAAAATTGTCTCAATATTTCTCAAACAGGGTAGGGAAAACTGATTTTTGCTACACCAAAAAGAAAGGGCCTTCTGGCTTGCTTCCAGCATATGGAAAGGGACTCTGTGCTGGGGAGCTCCAGAGACTCAGGCTTGATGCTCCTGCTGTCCTTGGGAATTAGTAGGGTAAGGAACAGCAACTGCTAATGCTCAGCAGACACACAGGGTAGAAATGTCTACTTTGCCCTGGCAGCCAGGAACCTGCTTTTCCAGGCTTGGGCATTAGCCAGATACCTAATAGAGCTACAGCCTGCAGTCCACTCCAGCAGTCCACAGCCCTTGGCACAGTCTGTAGGTGCCCTAGGGCTCACTGCCTATGGGGATGTCAGACCCTAATCAAATTATTGAACAAGCAAAAACCAAAACCAACAGTGCACCTGTGATGGACATGCCAAGGGCTCTCACCACTGACCCAGAGCCTCACCAGCTAGCACACACTGTCCACCCTATGGCTCTCTTGCCCATGGTCCAAAACTCCAAAAAGCCCTTCAGAAGACGTTGAACTCCTCATTTCAAAACAAGGTCCAGCAGGAGAATATCACAGGTTCTTTTTCAATGGCTTCATCTATATAGCAAGTTTCTTATTTATGTGGAGCTCTGCACAGAGCTGTGTTTCAATGCAAAATAAGTGACAAAACTGAAAAGCAACAAATGGAAAGAAAGAAACACTGAAATGCAGCCAGAGCAATGGTGGAAAGGGAAATTGCCCAGTAGCACTGCCAGTTGTGAAGAATTTTCAAGTTCAGCTGCAAAGTCCTGCATCATGGAAAGGGAAACATTAACAAGTGACCAGAGACACAGCACCTTTATTCTTGAGGCATACTTGCTCATTTGACTGTTTGCATATTTTAATAGGTTTTAAAAGGAAAGCCTCTGCTAGAAATTATTTTCACAAGCCTCAAAACATTCTTCAAAGCTCTACTCATCTGCTTAGTGACACAGGCATGGGGCAGGGCTTGTTTACTAATCTAGAGAATTACACATCAACCTAGATCATGCCTCGCCTGCAGGTAAAGGCAGTAGAGCAAACAGTAAGTACACCAGACTTTCCAACTCCAAAGGCATGAAGGGAACAGAATCCAAAATAAAGCTATATTTATATCATATTTGGATGGGGAAAATAAGTGAACATAGGGAAACAGCAGTTTCTTTATATCTGTTGTTTAACAGTCTCTGGAAATCCTGGATAGGCAAATTCTGTTCCTACTATTGTGTCAGCTCTGAAATCTACCAGCTACAGCTGAAACAAGTCTCCACAGCTAGTTTTTCAAATAAAAACATAATACATGCCTCTGACCTCTCTTTTTGTCTTTTTAATGCATGCAGAGACCACTCCCTCACCGGAGGAAAACTCATTTTTCACTTACCTTCCCTCTCCCTTATGCAAGCAAGAGAAAGCCACCAAAGCATTGCCAGAGAAAACACAAAAACATACTGTATCTAAAATATTCATTCTCTTGCGCATCCCAGGACACAGACAGGTCACTTAACTCCACTGCATACTGGAATAGGCAATGTTACTGGCGCTGATCTTGCAGTAACTTAAAAGTGCAGAAGAAAATTCCACCCTCTTCTGAAAAAATTTACTACTTCTATCAGCATGTAAAATGAATCAGAAACAAAAATAACTCAGATTCTTCAAGCGACTGAAACCTCAGAACTGAAATTCACCTGAGAATGGCAGGGCAGTAAAGCCAAAACAAATCACCTGCTGCTGACCACAGTCAGAGGTCTTTCACAGAAATGACCCATAATGCCAACTCTGCAATACCGTATTTTCAAGGAAATAGTACTTTCTGATCCTAACAGTAAACATAGCTTCATGTCCTGAAGTATGGAAAACATTAGGTTTGCCCAATATTTTTTCCAAGTATTTATTCCCTCTCCTCCTGTTTATAATAGGCTGTAAACAAAATTCAGTCCTAAAACACTTAATTCAAAGTGTAAACAAGTTAGTTGCCCCAAGTACAGCTTTCACCATCACCATGTTCTGGAAGAAAACACAAAATTCATGACACCACCCAAAAAAGGAGTATCTGCCTTAAAACAACCAGTAGCATTTTTATCTCCTGGTTCAGGAGGGTACAGACCTTCCACCAATTAAACCCAGCCATTGTCAGCATCTTAAAAAAAAAAAAAACAACAGTTACAATCAAGGGCTACTCTCTCCTAAATAGCAGTGTACTTACTCAGCTGTGCTGTAAGACAACATGCAGAATTGAGTTCATACAGAGACTACAAATCACAGCATAAGGCATGATTTCAGTAGATACTACTTGACTTACTATCAATGTCCCAAAGCCTGAGCTTGTGATAAGGGCTTCAAAGACAACACAGTCCAGATGAACCAAAGAACAGAAAAACCCTGCAATTACAGATGCTTGGGGCACAGCAGGCAACACTTGCAGCACCTGCACAAGTCAGCACTCACCCAAAAGTCAGTCTCTAAATGGACTGAAGGGCTGCAGAGATGGCTGATGGGAAAGGCTTGATTGGCTCTGTGCCTGTTAGTAATTACAGGTAATAATGCAGGTCAGTGCTGCCATCCCAATACCGGCTTTACCATCTAAACAAACAGACAACCATGCAGTCATCTGAAGAATCAATATCAAAAATGTGGTAGAATGAGAAGATGTGTTTCTAACTTACAAGTGCCTGTAATTATCAGTTAAAACTTGGCAACATATTATTAATTCCACTTATTGCTAACAGTGATGCTGCAAGTGTACAGTGGACCAAAACAAGTGAAGGCAAGAAAAAATAATTAAAAATAGCCTAACTGAATTCAGGTTTTTGTGCCTGTAGAAACAATTTGATACTAGAAGTCATTCTAAGGGAATGCAATTTGACTACTTTTTTTTTTTCAAATTCATTTCACAAAAAAATTTCTCAACTATTCATACTGAAAAACACATTTAAGAGTATTTTTAATCTTGTATTCAAAATACTGACAGTGTTTTAAGCAACACTAGTAGCCTGCCACTTAAAACAATCTAACCTAAAGGACTGTATTATCTATAAATCACTGATGCTAATATTGGCAAACTATGTGGAATATAAAATTATAGATATTAATTTGTCATATTACAAAAGGCCTTTTATTCAATGTCTTAGACATAAATTTATTATATGCTGTAACAGATAACAGCACTGGGTACTATGAAATGCTTACATTCGATACTTTTCTAAGTCTCACTCAGAAGCACAACCAACTCTCTGTACCCCAAAAAGTTTAACTTTGCAGAAAACAACATGGAATGAAAGCTCTTATTTACCACACACCATCCCTTGCTCTTTGGAATGAATCAAGTTATTAACTGTTCCCCCCCTCAAAGAGGTTTGTTTTTCTTTTTTTTTTTTTTAATTACTCTCTCACATATGTTTGCCAACTTTGCTTTTACGACTCCAGGAAATATACATATGTTATCTCCCTAAACAAAAAGAAATATACAGACTCCTTCCTCCTAATTTATGGGTTTCATCATTTTCCTGGGGAAAATTTTCTTTATGGGACATCAAATCAATCATATTAGAAAAGACAGGGATGGAGACAAAAAATTAGCATGCCACTTTCCTTCCAGACACACTCAGCGCCAACCCTAAATGCCATGTCTGTTCTGGACTCCTGGCAACACAGACACTAACTCCCAGGTGTATTCTGAGCATGCTGACAGCCTGTGAAGAGCTTCCTTAGGGCCAAACTCTGGCCTGACTGAATTGGTGCAAATCAAAACAACTCTGATACAGATCTGGAGGAGCTGACTCTCTTAATTCAGAAATCTCCCTCCTATTCTTGTGGCTATCTCCCTGCACCACATATTTTCTAATACAGAGGCGGGGGAGTGCTGAAGGAGGACAGGATAATTCTGCCAGTCAGGAAACAGCTTAAGGCCAGCACACCTGGCTTCATCTCTGATTCCCTCCCACCCCAAGCTACGGGTCGACAAGCAGGATGGGATGTGAATGATTGAACACCCAGACCACCCCTTGAGGAGCAAGCTTCAACCTCCTTTTCCTTTGTAAATCATTCAACTCCACCCCCTGCATCTCTCTTTTGAGCCCCTGGATTTTTTTCCTCCTCAGCCTTCTTGAATGTTTTCTAATTGCTGAGGGAAATAAAAGCTAGTATTGATTTCATCATGACTCAAGGGAAACGGGCAAATGCCTAACCGCGTGAACACAGCTTTGCTGCAAGCAGGAGCGGCAGCCTGCCTGCCCACCACACCCTGCGACACAACCACCCAACAGCAGCTTGAGACACCTGAAAAGCACGTCAGGCACCGGCAGACAGGGATTTGTCAGCAAGAGGCACCCTGCACGTGAAATACAGCTGCTGTTAATAAAGCCATAGTCACAGCACCTCAAACAAAGGTAGCAGCTCTGCTTTCTGAGCGATACCACACGGCTAGAACAGGAATGGGTGCCCAGGCATACCTTACCGGACCACATGGAAGCAGCTGCAAGAATGGGACAGGGGCTTTAAATGGGCCAGAGCATAGTGAAATCATATCGACATTAGCAAGTGCTGGATGTCAGCACTGGGAGTTACTACATTGCAGTGCACAGCCTCGGGTCCAGAGTCCAGACAAATTCCCCATGAGAGGATCAGATCTTTCTGCTCAGACCTGGCAGTCACGGAAGGGCTCCCGGAGAAAACAGAATAACTTGGCACAAAAATAGCTAGTTAGCTAGAACAAGCTAACCAGCTTTCCAGCTAACCAGAATGCAGATCCAGGCCTGAACCCTCCTTAAAGTCAAAGGACTCCGAACTAGCATTTTCAGCCCATTTCACAGCAAACACAGAAAAGAGGCTTTCCTCACAGTCCCCCTCAATCTCTGAGCTTTCCCAGAGGTTAAGGGGGACCTCACACTTCAGGTCTGACACCTCGCAATTGCCTGCACTGGCTTAACAAGTTATACAGATACCTTCTACAGAAAATGCAAAGAACAAGAGAGAGAGAGAGAGACCTAGCTCTACCTCAAACCCAGATGGGGTTCTTCATGTCACAGCCTGGGCAGCAGCGTGGCTGAGCTATGTAGGGAAGGAGGCCAATCAATGCAGACCTTCACTCACAGCCAGCAGATCTGGGTTTCTGGCCCAGCAGTAAAGCACCCGGATCAATTCTGAAGGTTCACAGCACTTTCTACTAATTCTTCTCTGGATCAAAGTTGGACCAAGGCTAGAGTTTTCAAAAGCATAACCCTAACTCTGTTCTGAAGCTTTATAATACTCCTACTCTATGTTCTCAATTTGAGACATTTTCTAACTTTGTTCATCCAAGATCAGAACCTCAGGAAAAATGGCAAGTTTTGCATGACAAAGCAGCTCTTCTAACAGATAATGTACATTCCTCAAAATAGAACTGACAGCTCTTAGTTTTAAACCAGGAAACAGCCCCTATCATTCTCTCCAGAAAATAAAGTGAAAACATACGGTTAATTGAAACAATAGGTCTTATAATTAAATGCTGCCAAGTTAGCTGATATGATTGGACTGCTGGTTTTGGTTTGGTTTGGTTTTTTTAATGTTGTTTAGCCAGAGGTTGCATACATTTTAAATACAGCTGATTTTGTAAACAACTATTAAAATTCAGTTTAAATCTCCCTCAGGGGACAAAGTGACAAGTTTCACAAACAGAAAAGTAAGTTTTCATAGACCCACCTCACTGGAAGCTACTGCAATCTAACTGCATTACAGCTAGTAGAAGTACTAACAGAAAACTCTTCCTACTTCTTGCCAGGGGCTTGACCAACATAAGACTATAAATATTCCTCAGATCCCCACACTCATGAGTGCTAGCTGTAAATGAAGGAGCAGAATTTGCCAGAGGGGCTGAATTCTACCTAAAAATCCAAACCTTAAGAACTCTCAGGTATAAACTGATTATTTCCCTGAAGGGGAAAAGTACCCCAGATTTTCAATAATGAGAAAACAGAGCTGAAAGGGGCATTGTCTTTTTCCAGATGGAGCGAGTCAGGTGCAGATTCAATGAATTCAACACAGTTATATTGATTTTCTCCACTTAACACTCTTGCTTGTAATAGGGCTATTGTCTCCCTTGTACTATATAAACATACAGATGCACATATATATTTTATCTGAAGATGGACACCATATGCTAAAATAAACAAATACTTATTACACCACAGAAAGTTTGAAAAACAACATTTAAAAAATGGGAAAAGAGAAACAGTATACTGTAACATTGGTCAAGACTATCAACCAGCACTAAGCTGTCTCGCAGATTACAGAAAACAAAGACATTTGATAAATCTTTATATTACTGAGGTTGCCCAAGCTTCACCTTTTCACCAGAATGCCTATCAAACTGACACCCTAACAAAGGTGCAAGATACTGAGTACAAACACTGACACTCTGAAACTGTTGTCTTGTTATCATTTTGAATGATTGTGACGGGCTCCCCCCAACTCCAAGACAAAAGAACAAAGATCAGTTTCATCTGCGAGACTGCTGTCGGGAAGAACAGCAGTGAGTGTAAAACCATAAGGAGCAATAGCATTAGCTCATCTTTTCTCCTTAATACAGCAGCAAACAATTAGTGTTAAAGTAAAATGGGTCAATCAAGACCTCAAATCTTCTTAACAGCTAGCATAGTCAACCCATGTGGCCACAGCAATCCAAATTAACCCCATAGATACATCGGTCCTTTCCCTCCAATACCTAGAAAGCAATTACAAATGTCACATTGAATCTCCTCAAACACCCTCCTATAGTTTCGTAGCGTAACCTGTGATTAAACCTACCCATGAAATAAAAGCTTTTCCGTCTACTGAGGCAGACAGCTTAAGAAACCACCTCTGTTTCCAGCACCAATCCTCTAAATCACCTCCAACCTACAGAAATCAGTCTCATGCTGTTTTTTCTTATTAGCTGAGAGGCACTACAGAACTGCTGCTAATCAGCACACCTGTACACGAAGCAAAAGAACACAAGAAAAAGCAGCAGCTCTAAACATGCCAAGACCCACCCATACTCTCCTTTAGTGTGTGCATATGTGTCTGGGAAGAAATAAGCAATGCAGTGATTTCACAGAACATCGTTCATTTCCATGCTTTCTCTGGAGGTACTCAGCACCACCAAACATCATCAAGGGTTTTCCATCACTGAGCCAACATACCGTTAATCTACACTCTTTTCAGTTAAAAATGCTTAACTTTCAAGCACGCTTAAGGCTCGTTTTCAAGGGCAATTAAGCATGTGTTTAAACTACTGAATAAATCCAGATGGACCAAAACAAGCATCTTTGAGTCTTAGGGAATATATCAGCCCATGCTTGATATTATTTCTTCATCAAGTACACGCATGGACCTTAAGGCAGCACACAAACAAAATATCCAGATTGTGAGATAATTCAGTTTAGAAGGGACCTGGGAAGTCACCTAGTCCTAGAACCCCAGGATACTACACCTTTCCAAAGTTCTGGCCGTTCACATGCATTTTAACTGCAATAGTCTTTGATTGCTTTCTAGGCAAGGCTTCAATTCAGCAACAAATGTCCTGCAGGCAGGAGTTCTGCAGGTTCCCCTTCAGGGAATCCCAATAAAGCCAAAGGGTTGTTTTTTTTTCTTTCCCTGTGAGTCAGAGGTTATACCAGATCAGTTCTCAGCACAATCACTGCCTGTGCTGTAAGTGAAAGATCTGTAAGAAACTCAGGCCTTTGGATTGACCCACCATTTATAGCGAAGAACTACTACTGGAGCTTCCTCCCACCTCCCTTTCTTAAGCTAATTGTCATTTGTCCCATCATGGTAGATCAGATTTCAGATCTCATAGATGCTCCAGCTGTATTGCAAGTTCTGTCAGTACTCTGTGACTTTGTAGAGCTTGCAGCAATAGAGAGGTAACTTTCTGAAAGCCATCATCATAAAGTCCTCACAACCTAAATTCTTTTTGACTTCTCCCTCTTCTCACCCCTTTAAGAAAACAAACCTCCCTCTAACACATGTGTATAACATGTCACATTTGGGGGTGACCGCTGAAATAGTCCAGCAGAGTCTGCAATGGGCCTTACCCACCCATTTCTGTGATTAGACATTTCTAGCAATTTCCACAGCTCAGACAACTGTTTAGTGAGCAAGGGACCGGGGCTAAAGGGGCCACAGCCTGCTCTAGTGTTAGCACACATGGCAAACGTTTCCCACCATGAGTGCAGGTATATCGTTTAGCAAACGATAACTCATACCGAGAGCAGCATGACACAGGCTGAAAGAAAAGGTATGCTTCTGGAAAAACATCTAGCAACAAAGGAATTCTTAACCCAGACTGCAGCGATTCATTTCGGGACTACTGCGATCAGATCACTCATGTCTAGGCACAGCACCTCAGGGGTCATTAAATGATGACTTTTTCTTTATTGTCAGAAAGTATTTAAAGACCACAGCTAAGTGAGTACTGACATAACACACCGTAACAATTACATCAGCTCTCTAAATCAAGGGTGCAAACGGCGCTTTATGTAACAAACTGCATTATAAGCACAATGAACTGCCCTCTGTGCTCTAAGCATGCTAAAATTCTCCACAGAAGAACAGCAACTTTTTATTCTCAGGATGACAGCTCTTTGGCTTCTTTCAAGCACCCCCAGGCAATGCGCAATATGGGTGCAACAAATTGTAAAGTTCCGTTAACCAAATCCTGTCCCTTGGGTAAAAGATGAGAAGAGCTAGAACTTACGCCAGTGCATTTCACTGTTCAAACCACCCCTCTTCCCAGAGCCCTGCTGTACAAGGGCTCACCTGTGTGTTTCATTTTGATACTGAACAGTCTCACTAAGCCACTGCGGTTATTTTCAATGTGTTAGTTTAGCTCTACCTGTGAACACCTGAGCTCCAGGAGAGCAGCACCATATTAAGACTGGGGTCCTGCCCACTGCTGAGTGCATTGTGAGTGTTCTGCAACTAGGTGAAATGAAATAGGCAGCAAGGAATTCAGCGGTTCCTAGACCTAGGTGCTACAAGGGTGAGCTTGGCCTTCATATTACATATCACACTTTCAGAACATCAGCAGCAGAAATACACACCCATCCACAAACTTAACAGAACTGTCTCCATGCTAACTGACAAAGAGTCACCACATGCAGGGAAGGTGCCCATTCTCTCATTGCTGGTGAATCACTTCTTTAGTGATCAACAAAGTAATGGCAGGGGCAACTTCTCTAGGTAATGCTCTCTCAGCACATCATCTCCCTCTTCCCAGCAAGGGCTGGGATGCTGCGATCACGTCATCCAGTTGGGAGGGAAGCAAGAGAAGCTATAGAAAATAAATACATCCTGCAGCTGAGCCTCTTGTTGGGTGCATTGGCTATGAGATCTGTCTAGACATCCCTGCAAGTCTAAACCAGCACAGGTGAAATGAAACAGGTTCTTTCACAGACAGAAAACAAAGATTTGGGGAGGAAATGGGAAGAATCAGAAGAGAAAGGATATGTGCGTCAATCTCGCAAGGAAGAACCCTTCTGAAAACAAAAGGGACAGGTTTCTGAACTGTGCGCAGCGCAAATGCTGGACAGCAAATGATTGTTTTGGAGAAAGGAAGGGGAAAGATTTATTGACAAAACCACAAAGACATGAAATTATAAAAACGGATGCTAGAGAGCTAGAATAAGACTTAGGAAATACAGAGGTATACACCCCATTCTACTGCAGGATTTTATGTTAATGACCACTTATATGTGAAAGCCAGCTGTTTCATATCAGGAAAAAGCCTACATGAAAATCCACCAACAAATCAGAGAGTATCTTTATTCAGAGGAAAACTGAAAGTTCATGCTTAGCACGGGCAAATAAACGTCGGTATCTTTCTATTACCGAAAGCAACTCTTCCGGCATGCGGCACACTGCCTTCTTTCCCCAAAGGTGTTTCATAAAGCGCACCTCACTCGAACGGCAGGTGACAATTAGCGTCTCAAACACATCATACACCACAAATTGAGGCAAGCAGTCTTTTTATTTGGGTAGCTCGCGTTTGGCGCAACACTCCGGCACCGCAGAGCTGCACCGGCTCACGGCTCCTACCTGCAGCAGTTCAAGCGAGGCACACACTTTGCATAATTTTTCTCTTACATAAAAAGGCTTTGTTCTCCGCCGCCTCGCTGCGGTTACCAGCCTCCCCGCACACGGTTGTTTCCTTTTCCGCGGCTGATCCATTCAATACAGGGAATGATTATTTTCTCTTTTTTTTTTTTTTTTTTATAATGCCATCATCCCCTCTCAGCATGCCCCTTTATATAAGTTGAAGCTGTTTTTTCACCTTCACAATTGCAATTTACAAAGAGAAAAAAGTGTATGGTAGAACTCTCCTATCTAATGTTTAAATTCAAACTTTTCCTATGAAATTCCTTTTTTATTTTTTGGCAGAAAAGCTTCAGATGTTGTTTTTTTTTTTTTTTTTTTCCTCCTCTCCCCCTCCCCTCCCCGATGCAAATTAAAAGCGCTTACAACCATCGCCCCCCCTCTACCCCCCTTGCCTGACACAACGTTCTTTGTTCAGCCTCACAGATCCCTTCAGAGGAGCTTAGGGGTGGGGGCAGGAGAGGACAGAAGGTTACATCCTTTTAGAGGGTTTTACAGCCCGGAGAGATGCTCGGAACCCTCGAAGGCAGCCGGCAGAAGCCGACTGCTCCCCACGAAGGTAAAAAAAGCAGGCGTTTATCGGGGAGCCGCCCCCAACAACCTCCCCTCTTTCCCTTTACCTCCGGCAGCTCCGCAAGGGGCGACCCGCTGCGAACTCCGGCCCGGCTTCGCCTTCTGTCAGAGCTCGCGCCCCGCCTGAGGGAGCACGCGCAGGGGCCAGCCTCGCGCCCCCAACGGCCGCCAAACGGCCGGCGCGCGGCCACCCCTTCAGAGGGGCGCCGGTCCCCCCCCCTCACACACACACACACACACCCCGCTTCGTCCTTCCTTCTCCTCTTCTTCTTCCGACGGGGCACTCCCCGCCCCGGGCTGCGGAGCCGCCGCTGCCCCTCTCGCTCGCCCGCCCGCAATGGAGGGGGCGGCGGCGGCGGGCTCGGGGGGAGTTCTTACCTGAGCGCCGCGGCGGCTGCCAGCACCGGGACGCACCGCCGCGCCGAGGGGCAAAGATGAGGGCGCGCCGCCGCCGCCGTGCCCGCCTCAGCCCGCCTCGCCGCTCTTCGGGGCTGT